>NW_003852607.1:2299366-2310333 GCF_000181295.1 Otolemur garnettii | reverse complement strand
TATACGGTTTTCCTGGCTGCTGAAAAGGTTAATGTAACTCCATTTGGGAACGAAGAGGTTAATGTAACTTCATTTGGAAATGAAAAGGCTAATGTAAACTCCCTACTCCCCTCCTGGGCAAGGTTGCCCAGGTGGACAGGCACCCTACTCCTTTGAGCCACAGGCACCACCCTATACATAATTTTTTTTATGTATTATATTTGTAAATTGTACTTATGTTGAAATTTAAAATATATATATTACAATACTATTTTTACATTCTATGAAATTTTTTTTTGCTCCACATAGACCAAATTTTTAATTAAGAACACCCCCCACCCCCCATCAATGGTGTCCTGCTTTACCAATGTTAAAATCTGGTCACCTTAAGATAAACTTATGTGAAAACTTACACAGAAAATCAAAAGTATTCAAATTGCTAAAACATCTTAGAAGAATGAAGTGGTTGAAATAACCCATGAAACTTCAGTTCTTCTAATATAACAAAATTAACCAAAATTGTGTGGTAGTAGTGGAGTAAAAGACAGATCAATGGAACATAATAGAGTACCAAAATAGCCTCCATACAAGAACGGGTTTTTGACAAAGATACAAAGGACATTGAATAATTGAAAAAACTTTTTTGAAAATGTTCCTGAACCAAGTGAATATCCATATTAAAAAAATTTAAGAATCACCACCCAAACTTCACATCCATACAAACACTAGCTCAAAACTTATCCTAGTATAAATGTAAAATAAAGCCATAAAAGTTTAAACTGTAAGAGATATAGAAAGAAAAAACAAAATAAAATCTACAGAGCAAATCTTTATTTGTTCCATTTATTTGTGAGAATTCTTTTGACTTTACCTCATTCAGTAGGATATTGGCTATGGGTTTGTTGCATGTAGTTTTTAAGGTATATTCCTTCTATGCCTAGCTTTCTATACATTTTTATCATGAACTGGATTTTGTCAAATGCTTTTTCTATACCTATTGTGATGATCATATGGTCATTGTCTTTAATTCTGTTTATGTGATGAATCATGTATATTAATCTGCACATGTTGAATAAACCTAACAACAGTGGGATGAAACCCACTGGATCTTGGCAGATTACCTTTTCCTTGGGCTGTTGGATTTAATTTGCTTGTTTTTTGTTAAGGATCTTTGTACCTATGTTCATGGGTTTTAGGAGAAACTCAGCCCTGATCTTTAGCATAAGACTCACTTCCTGCTTCAGAGATCTGGAGAATCACAAGACTGACATGAGTTGTGTGCATGTAGATCAGAAAACTGGCCTCCAAGAGAGAATATATATGTGAGGTATGGCAATACCAAGCCTAATGGTTATGGTAAGGATTCTCTAGATTCCAAAAGTCTCTTGATGCTGGAGGCAGAGATTGTGCTCAAAGTCTGCGGTTTTGCAAAAACAAAGGTGGAAACATTCTATCTGATCTTCTCCATGTCCTCCCTAATCAGTGCTTGTCGGGCAAACAGCTTTTGTCTACTTCTTCCTGTTTTGTGATAATAAACATAAGCCCAAGGTTTACTGGGGAGGACTCCTACCAGAATTCCTCAGTCCCCTAACACAGACTTTGTGTCAAGCCTCTTCATTCCTCGTGCCAAGACCCCCTCCAAATGTGCTAATGAGTTTTTTGATAGACTAGTCTGTAAATGTCTGTTAGATCCACTTTATCTAGAGTCCTGTTTAACTCTCATGTTATTTTCTGCCTTAATGATCTAGTTCTGGCAATAGTATGTTGAAGTCCCCCACTATTATGTTAGTTTATTTCATTATATAGGTGCAATAGAATGTTTTATGAATCTTGGAGCTCAGATGTTTGGTTATATTCCTATCTAACTGATTCCTTTACCATTTCATGACAACCATCTTTCTTTGTCAATCTTTTTACTGTTGCTGCTTCAAAAATCTCTTTTCACTGATGTAAGAATAGCTACATCTGCATATTTTGGGTTTCCAAGTGAGTGAAATATTTTTTACAATCCTTTACCTTGACTCTATGCAACTCTTTATGAGATAAATAAATTAGCTATAGACAGCAGACAAATTGTGAGCCTCTAACACTGGGGCACTACTGCATTTCCTTGTTTTCCAGTGGTTGTCACAGTCCAAGGAGGTACAGGATGTGTGCAAGGGTGGGCTGGTCCCCAGGCCAATGATGAATTCTCATGTGGAGTCACAGTGGATCACTCTCCAAGGTGACAGTGTAATCAGAATGTGGTACAAGTTTGCTGGAGACTGAATCCTGTGCCAAGGTGGTAGCAGTGGGGGTGGATGGTTAAAAGGGTGTGTTCTTACAGTTACCCCAGTGAAAGTTGTAGGGAATGTCAAGAGTCAGACAACCAAGAGTCAGCAAGATGATCTGCAGCTAAGGGGTGAACCCTCAGGCCATTCATCCACAGGTGGTCCCTGTGGAAGAAAAGTCCTTGTGGAAGAAGAGCCCAAGCCCTTAGCACATAGTCATTTGTTAATTACTCCCCTCACCTGTGTTGTTCGTCTCAGTAAAAGGCTGGTGCAGAGGTTGCTCAGGGCTACCCTGCTAGGAAGGGCTAGCCCATCTCCTACAAGCTTGTACTTCTAATCCACGTTATGCCTAGTTCCTTCCTGCTGTGATCGAAACCAGGGCCACAGGGGCCCAAGGGGTTGTGACATTTTGGCATAGCAGGCAGGATATGGCAGGACTAAGGTAACCAGATTTTAACATTGGTAAAGCAGGACACCATTGACGGGGGGGGGGGGGTTTTTTAATTAAAAATTTGGTCTATATGGAGCAAAAAAATTTTCATAGAATGCAAAAATAGTATTGTAATATTTTTTTAAATTTCAACATAAGTACAATTTACAAATATAATACATTTAAAAAATTATGTATAGTATTATTTTATTCTTTGGCATTTTCTCATTTGAGTGAATTTTTTTTAGTAGATTGCTGTCATTGTTTAAAAGGTCATGAAATTTTTCACAAGAATTTGTTAAATTATATTTCACGCATAAAATGGCTTTCAAAGTCTCAACACTTAAATGTGATTTTTCTGATGTCCACACTTTATTTACAGTAGAAAAAAACGCGTTCAGTCACAGCATTAGTTCCTGGTAATGACAGCGCATATCCCACAATTTTTAGTGCATTATCGTATGAAACATGGTTTGTTTCAAAATGATGAAATATTTCTACCCATCTGTTCTCTATTGTGATTTTGCTGATGCCCAAGATTTAACCTTTTCCTTATCAATATACTTTTTTAATAATGATACCTCGTAAGTCATAAGTATCACTTTTAAGGCTGGTGCTAGACTTTTTGCCGCCACTATAAAATATAAATAATACGAGTACTGTCTGCTAAATTCATGAAATAAATAAAAAATTACTTACCTAAATTATCTGAATAGTATCACTTGTTTAACTAGCACTAGCACACAGTACAATGCATATCGTCTGACAGTTACAAAATGTTTACGTGGTTGCCAATGCCAAAAAATGCCATTGTTCACTAAGTCCAAACAAGGGTGGTTGAATTCTAACAATTGATCAATAATGCGAACTTTGATAAGCAATTCTCGATAATCAGTTCTCAACAATTATTTATTATTAAAGTTTAACATTACAAAATTAACAAAAATAATATAAAACTCATATCCTGGCAAAATAGCCACATGGCAACGAAAAACCATATTATTCTCTTCCCGTTCTCCCGCCATTCCCTAGCTCGTTGTGCATTCTTTCCAAAAATCAGGACTTTTATAAAACGCTGCAGGACATGGAACGAATTGTTAAAAATCAGGACTGTCCCACCAAAAGTGGGACATCTGGTCACCTTAGGCAGGACACAGCAGGACACAACAGGACACCAGGAACGTGGACCAAAAGGGAAAGTTGGAGGTAAAGTGAAGCCTTTTGTAGACAGTGGGAGAAAGTCCAAAGGGAAACTCTGCTCAGGGCAAGTAGGACCTTTGGCCAATCTAAAAGCTAGGGAACCTAGTTAAATTGGGCCCAAGACCTGGCCAGTCCTGGGACCTGACAAGCAGTGGTAGGAGTAGGATGTGACAAATGGTGCTGTGAGTAGGATTCAGTGAATGCAGACAGAGAGGGAAATAAGCTTTAGCAAATAAGAAAAAGAGAAGAGAAAAAGAAATATTTAAAGGGAAAAGAAATATCTAATAAAGACAGCCAACAACAGGCCTTTCTCATTTGGTTTTTCCTCTTCTTTCCTACATTTTCTCTTTCCAAATTCTAATCCTTCTTCTGTGGGAAAAAAGCTGATAAAAGCCTTTAGTCTCTTCTGTGAAGTGGCTGGAGAAAAAAGCAGAAAAAAGCCTTTAGACAAGAGGGAAAGAGAAAAGATAGAACTAGGAGATAAGAACCTTTAGTAAACAAGCCTTTAGCCTCAGGGGTGAGAAAAGTCTTCTGTAAAACAGCAAAGAGAAAAGTTTTGGGAACAGGTTGCAAGAGTTTATTAAGTTAGGGAAGAGAACTTCTAGCGGCCTTCTCATATATCTTTGCCCAATGCCAGCAGGAAGTAGCTTTTGAGAGGCCAAGGCCTGAATCCTTTTTTGGCAGTTAAGAGTTCTGTTTAAAAAGAAAAGAAGTGAGGTAGATTAAGGAGGCTGGTGAAGAAATAGAGGAAGTGAGGTTTTATAAAACTAAGACTCCAGAGTAAAAGGAAACAGCTAAAGAGTACCTGTCCCTGTAAGGCAGTCAAAGGTTCTAGAAATTGAAAATGAAAGATTGTAAAATGTAGAAGGCTGAAAGAAAGTCAGTAGAGAAAAATCATGGAAAATAAGATACGGTAGTTGACGTATCAGACAGAACAGCTTAAAGACCAAATTAAGATCATGGTAGCTGATATAAAATAGTTGAGAGATCAGATGAATAATCTTATAGTTGAAGCAGGTAAATCCTATACTGACATTACAATGCAAATTGAGCAGCTGGAAGATCAGAGGGTAAATCCCCCAGTTAACATCAAATGCCATATATGTGGGAAGCTAGGCCATAAGAGAAAAGAGTTTTTAAAAGGGAAAAGAATGCTGAATGCTAAAGAAAAGGAACAAAGAGCATGTAAACCTCCAGGTATATGTCCCAAGTGTAAAAAAGGCTTGCCCTGGGCAAACAACGGCCATTCTCGATTTAATAAAACTGGAACACCTTTATTGTAGGGAAATTATCAGTTGGGCTAGAATCAGGACCCACTGGTAAATGAAAGAAGTTAAAACAGTGTCTTTAATATTTTCATTTCAAACTATTCTTGAAAAAACAGTATAATTCAATTCTAAGCCATGGGAGCATTCTGCCAGCAGAGTGCTAACACCATGAGGCATCACAGGTTAGACCTGTGGTGCCTTAGTGTAAAACTGGGGAAATTAAACCAGACCAAGGGACGATGATGGAGAATAATTAGATTAAATATGTTTGTGAAATATTTGGTTATCTTGCATGGTGAAGGGGTAACCCACCTCTCATCAGCATCTGTGTACTATAACCGGGTCCAGCTAAAGAGCCTGGACTCGGCCCAAAGGGGAAACGGACACTCTGAAGCAAGTGAAGCCTTTGGAGGATTATGAGAGGTGAGAACAAAGGGTGGGAAGAGTAACTAAAAGTTAAACCACCTTTGTGCTACGGAACTCCATTTGAAAAAAAAGAGTCAATTAGCAAAAATTCCACTGGAAAAGCAGCTTGAAAGCAGGAAACACTCTTCTATTGAGGAATTATGAAGGGTGGTACCACTGAGGTCCAAGAGTAACAGAGCCTCTGAGAGGAACTGTGAAGGGTGGAACCATTAGTCCATGAGTAACAGTCTTTTGAGATCAGTGAAGGGCAGATTTAGAACCATGAGCAGCAAAACCTTTGGAATAGCAAGAGAAAAATCCTTGCTTGCAAAGATTGCAAGGAAAGCATTATCTTTTGTTCATCCATTAAGTAAATATCAAAGGAAAGTTCCTACAGTTAAAGAAATGATATATTCTCTCAGTTAAGATTTCCTCAGTTTGTTTTCTCAGTTTAAAAAGAAAGGAAATTAACATTACAATCAAGGTTTTTCCCTTACAGCAGCTAATAGTTTAAATCTATTGGGCTTCGTCATTTAAAGAGCCCATACCTAGAATTCAGAACTTTGTCAACTACCATACTTCGCCTAGAAAGAAAAGGGCTAGATAACAGGAAGAACTGCCCTTACCACATTAAAAATTATTTTATTTGTATATAAAAGGGAGGGGAAAGGTAGCAGCCCGTACAGCTTAAAATAGCTCTAAGTATATGCTGGAGTTCTTTTCACTCTCAGTGAATATAGCTGAGAGCTATATAGTTTAATAGTCCTAAGCTATTAATAGTCCTACCCTATATGGGTAGCAGCCCATATAGCTTAATTGTCCTAAGTATATATTAGAGTTCTTTTCACTCTCAGTCAGAATGGAAGCCTGGTTATGTACTACAATGGGGTCGAGGTTTTGCTCATATTATAAAGAATATTAAGAGAAATAGTGGCTACCAGCCCACTGGATTAAGCCTCGACAGGAGCAGGAAACCTTGCCAACACCTTAACAAATTTGTTTTCACTGACTTGTCTTTTATTCACAGGGCCATAGCCTAGGTAATTTCATAATAGAGAAACCTTGGATCAATCTCCTCTGCGGGAACTCTAGCTGCCTCTCCCATATCACCGTCCATTAACTAGCAGGAAGCAGTTAAGAGTGGTCAGCGCCCTTTTTCCCTAAGAGGCAGTTGGAACTTCTATGCAGAGTGGGAGGACTGATACAGGATTTCATTATTTGGGGTGGAATATTAAGCCCCAGGTAAGCTTAGGATGCATCTTCTAAACCTTCAAAGGTTATGACAACAAAGACCTCGAACAGCAGGCTTTTAAGGTAAAGGTTATTCTGGTATCAACCAAGGTAAGAGAATTTCACTTGTTGGATTTATATCTGTTTCAGCTGATTTTTATTTAAAGTTCTACTGCTCTTTGGAAAGGGTCTGAGTTTGGTACAGCCCTTTCCCCATCTAACATAACTTTGGGTGGTGGTTAATACTTCCCACGAAGGCATCATGAGCCCTATGAATCAGCCCGTAGCATATAGTTGGGTGGTGATTAACACAAAGGGGGCAGGTTTTCCCCTATGCCTAGTTTGGCTAAATTAGTTTCCTTCATAACCAGATTAGCTCCGTTGGTATATTTCTGTTATACTTATATACCCTTTTGTTTCTCTTACTTATCAGGAAGGAAAGCTCCTGAGTGAGAACGGCTGAAATAACCAACAACAGATTTTCTCCCTTGCCTATCCAGAAATGTCTTTAATACACTAGAGGGGAGAAATGTAGGGGACACCAAGAGTCAAACGACCTCTGAGCAAGATGATCTGCAGCTGAGGGGTGGACCCTCGGGCCATTTGTCCACAGGTGGTCCTTGTGGAAGAAGAGCCCAAGCATTCAGCACATAGTCATTTGTTAATTACTCCCCTCACCTGTGTTGTACAGTCTCAGTAAAAGGCTAGTGCAGAGGTTGCTGGGGCTACCCTGCTAAGAAGGGCTAGCCTGCCTCCTAAAAGCTTGTACTTCTAATTTGTGTCATGCCTGTTTCCTTCCTGCTGTGATCAAAACCAGGGCCACAGGGGCCCAAGGAGTTGTGACAACAGTGGCAGCAGCAGCAGCATCAGTCCCTAGGGTATGTGAGCATAACTGGACTCTCTACTGCCGAATCACAGCATAGCAGCAATGAGGTTGGTGGTTATAGCAGAAATGCTTGACAGTCTGATACAGCACTCTATAGTTGGGCTCAAAGAATGACGCCACATGTACTGCTTATGGCCCAGCACCTTGTGGTACCCATTGTACCACCTCCCTGGAGTTCCATGATGCAGTCTTTAGGCAGCTCTGTTTATCTAGAGGCCTGAATGAGTGCAGGTTCCCTCTTGTAGCTCAGATGGGGAAGTCTATGAAGGGGAGTATAGAGTGCTGGAGATCTGTCACTTGCCCCTCCCCCACATGAGGACAGCACCCTGGCCTCTGCTCACTCAGCCAAGCAGGCCACCTTCTTTCTAATCTGCATTTAGTGTCTTCTGTCACTTCTCTGTTGGCTCCCACTCCAATCAGACAATTCAACCAAAGGTGAGTATCTACTTGCCGTCTCCAACCCTCTCTCTGAGAGAAGCATGTGCCAGCTGCTTCAAGTCCACTACTTTAACCCTTCCCCACAAATCAGTTTTTCTCTTTGAGACAGGGTCTGACTTGGTAACTCAGGATCATTTATAACTACTGGAATCAAATGATCCTCCTGCTTCAGCTTCCCAGGGAGCTGGGATTTTTTAGTGTGCACAACTACACTACACTTGAAATTATTAAAAGGAAACATTAAGTAAGTTTGGATAAACACAAATATATCAGGTGCCAGTTTTCATGTTATAAGTAACACAAACATGTTTTCTTGAAAGTTTCCCACTCTGAATAGAGATACCAGCCAGTGGCAGGTGACAGAATGGCCTCCAGGGATTCAGCAAGAGATTACCTCCTTGTCACAAAGTCAAGTTGAAGTCTGGGAGATTTTCCCTCTTACCAATTTTTCATTTACCTCTGCAGATGCTGATTAACCTCCACATATTTGATTTTTAAGCATCTGATCTCAGATAATGTCCACATTAAAAAATTTCAGTTTATTGTCTTGCATTGTCCCACTCCTTTCCCTAAAGACTCTAACAGGCATTGCTTTTTCTTATTTATACAGAAATCAGTTTTTACTTGCCATTGTCCTAATCTGTATGCTCAGGTCACAAAAGCTACCTCCAAACAGCACCCTCATATACATACTCCCTAGAGGGGAGTAACACAGGGAAAAAAATGTATTAAATATACATGCTGGCCTATAACGTATAAAAGAGGAAAAAATGACCAAAAAGTCATTTACAAAACCAGAAAACTTTAATAAACATTAAAAAGAATGATGGCAAATATTGCTTAATATCATAGTCTAAAAATGGCATTTCTATAATTTTATAAAAATCTTCTTTCAGTAAAATTCCTTAATCATAATTCTTATATAATAGGCATTTCAGCATGATAATTTTCATTCTACTGTAAAAAATATTTTAGGCAATTTAATTAAACAGTATTTCACAAACATTTTCAACAGTCATACTCTGCCATAGAATTTATATGTACAGCCAAGAAAGGAATGGAGTAAGCTATTAACATGAAGAAAGTGGGATCTTTCATGACCGATTAGCTGGGGATTCCACTCAGTGAAAACACTCAGTTACCTTAAAAAGTCAGACTACACTGTGTGATATTTGAATACTAATGCCTTTTATACCCCTGCATTCCCTCTTCCTATTTGGTTTATCTGGATAAGTTAACAATAACCATAACACCCCAAGCCAGTCACATATGCCAGTTCCTCCTAGGCCATTTTTGAATCACCTGTGGAAGACTATTTTACTTTCCTCAAAAGGCCTCACTGTGCAATAAAAATTCTCATACCTCTGCAGTGGTTAGCATCATTCTCAATACATAAACCATATCTTAGATGCACATTAATCAAGTTTAAGGGGAGTGATGAGAAAATGCAACTTATGAAGAGTGTTACAAGGGTAAATATAAGCAGTTCCTAGTTTATTCAGCAAAACAAGTTTCCCATTGTGTTTATTCATAAAAGGAAATTCATAATTAATATCTTAAAATTATGTCACTGAGTACTAAACTAAAACAAAAAAGACATAGTGTTATTTCTATCCTTACTGTCCACATATTCTTTTACTTCATAATAATTCCATATTACTATATGTGCATATTTTGCTTAAGGAAAATGAAGGTGCATGCCATGGGTCCTATGTAACAAAAGAACCATGCAGAAATATAACGAGACAGTGCATGTTCATCAATGGTAATGCATGTTTGAGCATCTGAAGTTGTACTGCCATGCAATTTTCACTGGACTCAGTAAGTATCCTAGAGCAGAGAATAAAAAGAATAACTTAAGTACTAAGAATGAGTACCTCCAAATTATACTTACCTAGGTATATGTACCCCAGAGGGTATGTTCTTTGATTTCACAAAAAAATTTGTTCTAGATGCTTCAACCATAAGGGCCTAATGGTGCACTATTATTGTCCTTTAAGAAGTTTCCTTCTGAACCAGAATAAAACAACGTTGGTAGAAACACTGTGATTCATTTATGGTGATGAAAAACATTAAATTTTGTTAGTTAAAACTGGGAATTATGACATATTCTGAATAAAACAGTTGCAAATTACAATGCCAAGAGGTAAACGTGAATCTCTGTCAAGAACATGAATTACTGGTAGTTTTAATTAGAATGTCTATTCTAATAAAACTTTTCTCTCTTCAGCTTCAAATAAAAGGCTATTTTTCATCAACCTTTGCTAAATAAGAGCTATCACCATTCAATAGAAAAGGTGACCAACATTATCCCTGCATTCTTTCTACAAATTAAGAACTATTACATTCTTGCCATAAAATTCCCAGTATCCAAAGGCTGTAGCCTGTTCTTTTTTAGTGAGTTCATAATATGTTTCGTACCTATAACCCACTGGGCACTCTTTCAGAAGCATGTGCTGAATGCATTATGCATGAAGGCTGACAGCATAGTTTTACATTATGATGTATCTACCACCATCCTCTCTAAATCAGACATTAAATCTCAAAGGACAAGGCACAATGGCTCACATCTGAAATGCCAGAATGCAAGCAGGCCAGGTTGGGAGAATAAACAGAATCCCACGATTGAAACAAACTGGGAAACACAATGAAACTTTTTCTCTCAAAAGTAAATTTTACCTCAGATTATACTATAAATTCATAGTGATCAAAACAGCATGGTACTGGCACAAAAATAGAGAGGTAGATGTATGGAACAGAATAGAGAGCCAACAGATGAATCCAACTACTTACCGGTACCTGATCTTTGACAAGTCAATTAAAAACATTGAGTGGGGAAAAGATTCCCTATTTAATAAATG
>NW_003852607.1:2294206-2298010 GCF_000181295.1 Otolemur garnettii | reverse complement strand
ATCAGCTATCTGAGAAGAAGGGACAGAGATAACTTGAGCCCATAAATTAGAGGGTGTGGTAGGTTACAATTACACCACTGTACTTTGCCCTGGATAACACAGAAAACCCTGCCTCCATAAAAACAGAAAAAAAAAAATTAAATCTCAAAAGGGAGTGCTTGTTCTCTTTCAGGAAAATGGAATAGAAATGACCTTCAATAATCAACAGAGACATGTCATTGTAATGATTCTTTCCCAAATATCAGACTGAAATATAGGAAAGTCTATGAAGAGATGTACCTTTTGATGTGTGATTAGTAAAATCTGGAAAAAGCCACTATGCCATAAATCGCATTTATTTGATTTCTCTTCAGTATGGACTCTCTGATGTTGATTAATGGTAAAACTCATGATGAAGAGTTGCCATCTTCAATGAGTCTGCAGGGTCTCTCACAAATGAATACTCTGATGCTGTGATAGGCATGATATGTGACTAAAAGCCTTACCACATACATTACATTTGTAAGGTTTTCCTCTTGTATGGATCCTCTGATGAGTTTTAAGGTTTGATTTCTTATAGAAGGCCTTACCACATTCATTACATTTATAAGGTTTCTCGCCAGTATGGATTCTGTGATGACTTTTAAGGTTTGATTGTTGACAGAAGACCTTACCACATTCATTACATTTGTAAGGTTTCTCTCCAGTATGAGTTCGTTGATGACGTGAAAGGGATATCTTTTGTCTGAAGGCTTTGTCACATTCGTTACATTTGTAAGGTTTCTCTCCTGTGTGGATTGTGTGATGATTTTTAAGGTTTGATTTGTGACGGAAGACTTTGCCACATTCATTACATTTATAAGGTCTCTCTCCAGAATGGACAGCATGGTGATTTTTAAGGTTTGATTTTTGACAGAAGAATTTGCCACACTCATTGCATCTGTAAGGCTTCTCTCCAGTATGAATACACTGATGTCGTGCAAGGATTGAACTGTAATTGAAGATCTTACCACATTCAGTACATTTGTAAGAACTGTCTCCATTGTGTATTCGCAGATGAGTTCTAAGTGCTGAGTGCACACTAAATGTTTTGCCACAGTCATCACATTTGTAAGGTTTTTCCCCAGTATGAATTGTCTGATGTCGTGATAGGTTTGAATTTTGACTAAAGACTTTGCCACACTCATTACATCTGAAAGGTTTCTCTCCAGTATGGATTCTCCAATGTCGTAAAAGATCTGAATTGTGCCCGAAGACTTTGCCACACAGGATACACTTGAAAGGTTTCTGTCCAGTATGGGTTACCCCATGAATAGCAAGGTTTGATGACACACTAAAGGCTTTGCCATGCTCATTACATCTGTAAGGCTCTTCCCCAATGTGTGCTTTCAGTTCTTGCCTGAGCACTGGAGAACTGACTAAGTCTTTGTTATAATTATTAAATATGTGGGTTTTGAGTTTAGAAGAAATGTTGTCAAGTGGTGAAAATGAGGTATTGGGGTTGATAGACTTTTCAACTTCATTACATTCATAAATTTTCCCTTCAGCTTGAAAATGCTGTATTTCAGGCAGATAGAATGGAAAGCTTAATCCCAGTTGATTTTTAATAGGCTTGTTTTCTGCATCATTTCCCAATACACAACTCCTCCCTATGAAAGCAAGAAAAGAGTAGAACTTGAACCCATAGATCTGGCATTCCTAGAGACTAAGAAAAAGACTAGGATCTGTGCCGCTGAACTTGTATATTGAAAGGGATATCAGCATTCTTTGCATACCACATTAGTAATGTTCAAAATATAGAGGTGAGGTGATGCATTGGACCAGTGGAGGGATCTGGGATCTGCAGGAGCCAGGAGGATTACAGGTGAGTTTCAGAGAGATTATGAGCACAGAAATAAAACAGAAGCTTCTGAAAAAGGCAGGAATGAGCTTCTTAGGGAACATAAGAAATTTAAAAGATGTTTCCTATATATTAGTCATAATAAAAAGAGATAGGAAAGACAGACACATCACCCGGACAGGCGTGAGTGTTCCTACATTCTTTACAATAGGCTGATGACTCCCACTGCATAATTTTAAGGCAAATACAGTGAGAAAGGTGGATGTTTCACTCGTACCCAGTCTAAACTAAAAATTACAAGGCTGACAAAAAGACAGGGAAGTATGCTCAAATAAAAAGAACAATAATAAATGTCCTAACAAAACCTAAAAGAACATAGACTTTGGAATTACTTAACAAACAATGAAAGCAACTGTCCTAAGATGTTTAATAAGCCAAAAGATAAGAGAGATAGAGGACTAAGTGAATGAAAGAAATAAATACCTGAAAGAGCATAATATCAAACAAAAGAGAAACTACTAAAGAAAAGAAATTTGGGAACAGCAATACAATAAATGTAGCAAAGATTCACTAAGAGGTTCAACAGCAGACTAAAGAGTAAGACAGAGGAAAGACTGAGCACAAAGATAGGTTATTAAAGATACTCTTATTTGACAATGTTACTTTTTTGCATTATTATTATTATTGCTCAATATTTCATTGCAGCGATCCTCTGATTTCTTTTCTGAATGTATTTATCTTCATACATTCTTTACAAGGCTTTTTTTCTAGTCCTTATCTTAAACACTGTTATTAAATTTTAAGCCTTTTTAATTTTGTGAAGGCAAAAGTGGAAACCAAATAAACACATGTATATGTAAAAAAAAAAAAAAAAAAGATAGGTTATTCAAAATTATCACTTCCAAGGAGGAAAAAGAATAATGAAGAAAAGCAAAGAAAACTCTATAGATTTGGAAAATACTATCATGTGGAACAAGATACAAATATCGGAGTTTCATAAGGGGAAGACACAGGACTGGAAATCAAGGTTAAAAAAATAATGTCCAAAATGTTGAAAATGTGGGGAAAGAACTGGATATACAAATGCACAAAGTTTCACTGTTCTAACGGAAAGGATCCAAGGATACTCACAAAGAGATACATTATAAACAAATTATCAAAAGTCAAAGACAAAGGTACAATCAAAAAAGAAGGAAGAAGACACTTATCATGGCTCAGCGCCTGTAGCTCAGCAGCTAGGGTGCCAGCCACATACACTAGAGCTGGTGAGTTCAAATCCAGCCGGGGCCCCCCAAACAACAATGACAACTACAAACAAAAATAGCTGGGCATTGTGGCAGGTGTCTATAGACTCAGCTACTTGGGAGGCTGAGGCAAGAGAATTGCCTAAGCCCAAGAGCTGGAGAGCTGTGAAACCACGGCACCGAGAGTGACAAAGTGAGACTCTGTCTCTAAAAAAAAAAAAGATATTCCATGCAAATGATAACCAGCAGAGAGCAGAAGTGGCCATACTAATAGTAGAGAGCACAGACATTTCCACTAAATTGTCATAAAAGACAAAGGTTATTATAAAATTAAATTCACCTAAAATACAAAGCCACTATAAATATATATCTACCAAACATCTGAGCCCTTTAGAATGAAAACTGATAAAATTCAAAGGAGAAATAGATACATCCACAATATCTTCAATATTCCATTTTCAAAATACATAGAACCATACAGATGAAGAAGAAAACAAAGGACTCAACAGTCTTCTATTGACCACCAGTGTGGACCAACTGGACAAAACATAATTATAGAGAACATACTACCTAATAACAGCAGAATAAAACTTTTTCTGAAGTGCCCATGGAACAATTTTGAGAATACACCTCAAGTTAGAACACAGAACAATTATTTTTAACAATTTAAAAAGAATAGGGCTCAGCGCCTGTGGCTCAAGCGGCTAAGGCGCCAGCCACATACACCTAAGGTGGCGGGTT
>NW_003852607.1:2283822-2294011 GCF_000181295.1 Otolemur garnettii | reverse complement strand
AAAAAAAAAAAAAAAGAATAGGATAATTCAAATTATTCTAACAAAATAAACCTAGAAACTTACAAAAGCAAAACAAGGACATTAACAAATGTATACAAATTAATCATCACATTATTAATAAAACCAATTTCTTAAAGAAATCACAAGGGGAATCAGAAAACACCTTGATATAAAGGACAAGGAAAACATAACATACTACAACATAACCTGCAGCAAAAATATTGCTGGCAAAGATATTTCTAACCATTTACATTAAAAATATCAACCATCACATATAATATAACTCTTTACTTCAATAAAGTATAAAAACAAAGTAAACACATTAGTAGCAGAAAGAGGAATAAAGATTAGAAAACAAACAAAATAGAGAATGGAAAAGCACTAGAGAAAGTCACAAAAACAACAAATTGTACACTGAATGATAGGAAGATTGATAAACTCTTGGCCAGATAAACTAAAAGACAAAAAAAGTCCAGAAGGCAGAAATAACTAAAATTAGAAGAGAAAAGGTAACCATACAATGGATTCTATATAAATGAAAAAGAAATTAAGAGAATGAGATTGCACAGTCATCTAACAACAAATTTGATAACCAAGAAGAAATGCATCCATTTCTAGAAAGACTACGTACACCACTTACAAAGACTTAGGCATCAAGAAGGAGAAAATCTAAACATACCAATAACAAAGAGATTGATTCAGTGATCAAATACTTCCCCATTAAAGAAAAGTACAGAACCAGACGACTGCAAATATCAAAAACTATCAAATAGTAAAAAAAAAAAAAGTAACACAAATACTCCTTAAAATTTTCCAGAAATTAACAATGGAGTAGACACTTCCAAACTCACTCAAGGAGACATGTGTTACCTTCACACCAAAGCCAGATAATAGCCCTACAAATAAACTATGGGACAATTTTCGTGATTAATCAAATGCAAAAATTCTCATCAAATTACAAACATGACAAATCTTCAGCAGCACAGGTAATAATCACAAATCATGATCAAATGAGATTTATTCCTGAAATGCAAGGTGGGTGCAACATAGAAACATCAATCTGTGTCATACTCCACAATAACAGAAGAAAAAGGCCAAACACTCATCCCAGTTGATGCACTAAAAGCCCCTTAAAAATGTGAACAATTCAGGCTCCACTGTAGCTCAGTGGCTAGGGTACCAGCCACATGCAGCCTGGGACTACCAAATGACAACGACAACTACAACAAACAAATAGCCAGGTGTTGCAGCAGGCACCTATAGTTCCAGCTATACTTAGGCCTATACTTGGGAGGCTGGGGCAAGAGAATCACTTAAGCCCAAGAGTTGGAGGTTTCTATCAGCTATGATGCCATAGCACTCTACTCAAGGCAACAGCTTGAGACTTTTTCTCAAAAAAAAAAAAAAAAAACTGTGAACAATTCGTAATAAAAACATTCAACACAAGGGATCTACTTAACAAAATAAAGTCCATATATAAAAATGAACTGACAGTTGGAGCACCACCTGTGGCTCAAAGGAGTGGGGCCCTGGCTCCATATACTGGAGGTGGCGGGTTCAGACCCAGCCCCAGCCAAAAACTGCAAAAAAAAAAAAGAAAAGCTGACAGCTAACTTCACACTCAAAGTTGAAAGAATCAAGGCTTTTTTCCTCTATGACAAGAAAAAAAGTGAAAGCCCACTTGTATTAATTCTATCAAAAAGTTATTAAAAATTAAAAATAATAAAAAATAAATAAGATAAAATAAAAATACAGTTGTTCCTCAGTATCCAAAAGGGTCAGGCTCAGGTCCCTCCCAGCCCATGATACCAAATTCTGTGGATGCTCTTCCTTATCTCTGGTTTCTATGTGCTCAGATTCAACCAAATGCAGATTGAAAACAGAGCCTCCCTTTCCGATCCCTGCGTATGCCCTGCTGATCTGGGCTTCATGGAATCTATGGATACAGAACTCATGGTAAGGGCATGCACAGTGGCTCACACATTTCATATACCCAGAGATGATATTATTAGCCTATGATCCTAGCACTTAAATTTAAACTCAAACAATGAGAAAAGCATCTATTTTAGCCCTGCTAAGCTCATACAATGTAAGAAGTCTTGAAAAACAAAATGGTAGGCAGTGCCTATGGCTCAGTGAGTAGAGTGCTAGCCCCATATACCAAGGGTGGCAGGTTTGAACCCAGCCCCAGCCAAACTGCAACAAAAAAAAAGCTGAGTGTTGTGGCGGGCACCTGTAGTCCCAGCTACTCAGGAGGCTGAGGCAAGAGAATCACTTAAGCACAGAAGTTGGAGGTTGCTGTGAGCTGTGACACCACAGCACTCTACAAAGGGTGATAAAGTGAGACTCTGTCTCTAAAAAAAAAAAAAATGGTGTTGGGGAACCATTTTACATACTAGTAGATGTAGCACTGTGCTTATGAATGAATGAAAGCATATGTGCATGTATCTAAAATAAATAAATCTACCTTCATAATTATCACCCGAACAACATAAATAATCACATGCTCCAAGTAAGTTAACAACCCATTGTGAGGATGGCTCATATTCAAGGGCACCGTTAGCAGCAGCAAACAGCAGAAACATGTCTCGGTAGTGCTGTGGACACCATGTACATGGTCATCTGCAACATAAGCAGCAAAAAAGATCCAGAGAACAGGACAGCACCAGGCTATGGGTCAGCAGGGACCAGGAGAACATCACAGGAGATTCACGTGGAAAGAATGACGGGAAGCAAAACAGACTTCAGAAGTTATCTCAATACGATTTACAGAACTTCAGAAATTTTGCAAAACCTACAACAACAGTGATATAAACAACAACAGAGAAGAATTCCATAAACTACAAGAAACTGGGAAACTTTCCCATAAAATACTATGACAAATTCAAAAATTAACTTAGCATATCACAATAGACATGATGAATCCAGACAGGAAGTACTATTATCAGAAATAGCATTTGATCCATGAAACAAATTCTAACACTGAAAAAATATCCACAGATTTATCATTAGAAAATTGAAAGGAAACTTCAGAAATGTGTTATGCATGTTATATCATGAGATGTACCATGAGTCATGGTGCACACCTGTAGTCTCAGCTCCTCTGAAAGGTGATGGAGGAGGATCACTTGAGCCCAGGAGTTTGACACTGCAGTGAGCTACAATGATACCACTGCACTCTAACGGGGATGACAAAATAAAAATTCCAATTCATAGACTAAAATAAATGATAAAAGTACATTTTAATGCTAGGTAGCAACTCAGAGACAAAAAATATATTTAAATTACTAATTAAAACTTTTTTAAACAATAAAAAATAAACAAAAAAAGAAATCAGGCCCCGGGCAGTGACTCATGCCTGTAATGCTAGCACTCTGGGAGGCTGAAGGATCCACTCAGGTGGATCCCTTGAGTGCAGGAGTTCAAGACCAGCATGACCAAGAAAGAGACCCCTGCCCCTCGCTCTCTACTAAAACTAAAAAAAAAAAAAAATTAGACAGGCACCTAAAGTCTTAGCTATACAGAAGACTAAGGCAGGAGGATAGCTGGAACCCAAAAATCTGAGGTTGCTGGGAGCTAAGTTGATGCCATGGCACTTTAGCCTAGGCAACAGAGTGAGACTCCATCTCAAAAATATATATTTTAAAAAACCACGTTAATTTATAATACATAAAAATGTACAGGATGAGACTAGCAGTGGCTGAAACAAATGACAGTGGACTTAAAACTAGAGGTATCATTCAGTGAGCTACCCACCCCCACGTGGAACTGGGGATCCAAAAAGGACCCTTCTGTCCACTGACTTTTTCACCTACTGAGTAATAGTAATAATCTCAGAAGACCCAACATAGTCTCCTTGTACACACTCCAGCAATGTGTGGATAAATCACATTAGATTCCTGAAACCTTGGAATTTTCCTGGGCGACAGGAACAGGGTATGTTCCAATGTGGCTGCCTCTACAGTGTCCTGCATAAGGGTGCATCACCAAAAGACAAAACTGTTATCAGAACCCTGAAACTTTTAGCACCAACCAACATCCTCAAGGAAGGGGAGAGGGCTAGAGGCTGAGTTAACATCAACCATGCCCACGTGATGACATCTCCATAAAAAGCCTACAGCATGGAGTTAGGAAAATTTCCAGATGCCAAACACATGGGGCACCCAGTGAAGTTTCAACCAGCCTTGCCCTATGACCCTCTTCATCTGGGTGTTCATCGTGTGTCCTCTCAAATGTCCCTTATAATTAACCACAGACACAGAAAGTGTGTCACTGAGAGCTGTGAATCAGCCTGATACCTTACTAATAATCACACCTGAGCAGGACTACAAGGAACTTCCAAATTATAGCTGGTGGGTCGGAAGGACAGGTGACAACCTTCTACTTGTGAATGGAGTATCACACGGGAAGCAGGCTTGAGGACTCAGGAGTCAGCCCTCAGCCTAAGGGATCTGATTCTAACTCTAGGTAGACAGAGTCGGACATGAAGCGCAGGAAACCCAAGTTTTGACTGTTAGTGGAGAGAAACCCAACACATTTTCCTGACCAGAAGAGAGGCACAGTGTTGAGTTACAGGTAAGAACAGGAAAAACTTTTGGCTTCCTCTTAAACTGAACTGAACAGGCAGAGAGGGCTGGAGACACCTCTGTGCTGTTTCCTGGTCCCACACACAAAGAAAGAGCAGCCAATGATTTCCCACATCCAGATTAGATCATCCAAATACAGAAAAAGTGTGGAACCTAAAGAGGTCAAGGAGTTGGGTCTATGGTAGCATCAGCTCTGACTTCTAAGGACAGAGAACTGAGCATCAGATGGAATAAAACACGGAAGGAGATGCCACAAGAGAAAGAGATCCCTTGGGCTCGGCACCTTAGCACAGTGGTTACGGCACCAACCACATGCACCAAGGCTGGTGGGTTCAAACCCAGCCTGGGCCAGCTAAACAATAATGACAACTGCAACAAAAAAATAAAAAATAGCCGGAGGTTGTGGCAGGCACCAGTAGTCCCAGGTACTTGGGAGGCTGAGGCAAGAGAATCACTTAAGCCCCAGAGTTTGAGGTTGCTATCAGATGTGATGCCACAGCACTCTACTGAGGGTAACATAGTGAAACTCTGTCTCAAAAAAAAAAAAAAAAAGAAAGAGATCCCTTGGAAATGGCCCTCCCTGTGTCACACACAGAGAGCCAAAGAGTTCACAGAGGTGTTCTTCAATAAATAGTGAATTTGCCTTCTTGTCTGAGCGCAGTGCCACTGGAGGGCGAAGCAAAAACTATGACATGGCTAAAGAACAGAGTGGTAATAAGTGCGGGCAAAGATTTGTGCTTACAGCTCATAGGATTTAACCTTTTCTATAAACACAGAAACCCCACACACACACTTACAGACTTTCTCACACACTGTTTAATAGTGTGGGTTCCACTGTGCGCATCTGAGCTCTTACCTGAGTTCACACCTTTGATCCATTTCCCCATATTTGGGTTTTTTGCTGGGTTCATTTCACTCTTCATAGTCCAGGGCTCTTTCCCTTCCTCCAACGTGGAGAGAACAGTCACTTCAGGAGGCAAGAGTCCTGATTATAAAAACAAAGCATCAAGAAGTGCTGTGGCTTTGTCAAACTCCAAGCCCTATGATTAGATAAGACAGAGGACGTTACAAATGGATCCAGAAAAATATTTTACAAATTCACCCACACATGACCACCTTATGAATGTCTACGAAAGTGTACTATGCAAACATTTAGCTATCAAGAAATACTGAATCAAAAGCTCAGGAGCAGAAAACAGGGAACTATACTCTTATTTAAAAGTATGCCATAGGCTTTGTTTGCATATATAAGCTGTGATACTACAAAATGATGTGTCATGAAAGGGGAACAACAACTGAAGAAAGGGGACAAAGTCCAGAAAGCATATGAAGCTTTTCATTTCTGAGTCCATAAGGTTTCCGTCTCTAGCTATGCAGGGGCTCCCACAAGGCACAGAAGAGAAAATGCGAAGACACAAAGGGCAGAGCCCGACTGTGACAGCCACCTTATCCTCACCCAGGGAGACCAGGTTCCTGTAGTTCTCCAACATCACGGCCCTGTACAATGCCCTCTGAGCAGGGGCCAGGCACTGCCACTCCTCCTGAGAGAATTCTATAGCCACATCTCTGAATGTCAAGCATCCCTAAAATGGAAAACATATTTCACCAATGAGAGATGGGGAGAAATCCTCTCTTCACACAAAATGAGAAAAGCATTGTAAAAATGGATTCAATTCAAGTGAATGTTCTGAAAGATCCACATGCATATACTTTTGAGTTGATTAAGTGTCTTACATGTCTTATGTTTTTCCACAGAAGTTACAATATTCTCTAATTTAGTATAGATCTTACTGTTGTGCACAATGTAAGAAATGCAAATAAAAACTAACATAGGCTTATCACTTTTCTCTATAGAGGTATGAGATATTCTGTGTGACACACCAAACAAAGTTAGAATATGAGTACTATCTTCAAGATAAGTAAGTCCATAGTGGCTTTTAAAAAATATCAGAATGCAACCAGGTACCATGACTCATGTCTGTAATCCTAGAAATCTGAGGCAGAGGCAGGTGGATTGCCTGAACTCAAGAGCTCAAGACCAGCCTGAGCAAGAACAAGACCCTGTCTCTACTGAAAATAGAAAAACTAGCCAGGCATGACTGAGTGAGACTGTCTTTCAAAAAAAAAACCAGAATCTAATGATTTTGTGATAATGACAGCAATACCCATGGGCAAACTTGTAAACACTTCCCATATGTTAGGTGTTAATCTAAATCCTTTACATGGACTATCTACTATACCTAAAAAAAAAAAAAAAAAAAAGAGCTCTGTTCCCATCATAATGCCAGAAAAATTATGAGAACAATGGTAAGAAAGAATATTATGTCTCAGACATTCTAAGAAAAAAATTGCCTGAGATCAAAGAGCTAAAAGTGACAGCGAGCTAAAAGTCCCTATCTGGAGGCTTCTTACATGACTCACCTGCGATGATACCTGACACAGAGGACTGGCTCAATACCCCAGTGACTATTATTAGTAAGCACTGTCCCAGGTGATGGTGCATTAGGATCAGATCTAATGAATCAAACAGTTAAGGAGCAGACCAACCTCAAAAGCAAATCGACAGAGAATTATGTAATAGAGAAAAGTTGAAGCAAGTTCAAGGATAAAAACATGCAACTGCATCAGAGGTCATTATATACACATTCACACATGTGTACAAGTTATATGTTAGCTTTCTTACTAATATCAATTAATTAACATGACAGTGTAGAACAATTTCAAGGGGATAGAAAATATCCAACATGAAATTGCAACTTCAAAAAAGTATAAAATTTATGACAATAATGTGCCTATGCTGATCCATTCACATACATCACGTGTACACACTGACATATGGTATACCCATATACACTTAAACATATCCACTAAAATAATAATATGAGTCTCTGTGCAAACACAGCCCGCTGCTGCCCACTGAGCCAGTGGGGTTCAGGGACAATAACTCCTATAGGAAGGCCAAGTACAGAGTTTCTGGACCATTCCTTTAGACCCGCTTCCCTCCTGGTGAAGCCCACTCCCAGGCTGCAGCAAGGGGAGCTGGGCTGGACTAAGATCCCCTCAGGGGACAAACTAGGCCTTGATGAAAACCAAAGCAGAACACATTCCCTCTCACTGCTCTGTGGATAACAGGCTAATCTCAGCTTTTATAAATGGAGGACACCATGCCTTAGTATTAAATGCTGGATACAGGCAGAGCGCATAGCTTGGTGGGTAGGATGCTGGCCACATACATCCAGGTTGGCGGGTTTAAACCCAGCCTGGGCCAGCTAAACAACAATGACAACTGCAATAACAACAACAACAAAAAATAGCCAGGCGTTGTGGCAGGTGCCTGTAGTCCCAGCTACTTGAGAGGCTGAGGCAAGAGAATCACTTAAGCTCAGCAATTTGAGGTTGCTGTGAGCTGTGACGTCACCGCACTCTACCAAAGGCAACATAGTAAGACTCTTGTTTAAAAAATAATAATAAATAAATGCTGGATATAGAATAGGGTAGAAACCCCTCAGCCACACAGAATATACTCTAAGAATCCCACTGGATCTGTGGATACTACTGAACTTTATGTACTATGTAACTCAAAGAATTATCAATGTAATTTTGAAAACAAAAAGAAAACAGATGGCTTGCTAAATAATATGAACATTTTATGACAAATATAGGATGGACATAAAGTTCGTGTGTAATTTAAAATAGTTTAACATAATAAACTGCACATGAACTTTATATCCATGCTGCATTATCTGTAAGTGTATGATCTGAAAACTGTACCATAAAATATCACAGTGAAACATGCACAGAAGAATTTTCTGCAGCTGGGCATGTGCGTCATGCTTGCAATCCCAGCACTTTGGGAAACCAAGCTGTAAGGATTGTTTCAGGTCAAGAGTTCAACCCCATCCTGGGTAACATCACCAGTGCCCCTCTCTATATACAGAAAAATAAGCAACCAGGGACAGGGATGTGCCCCTGCACTCTCAGCTACATGGGAGGCTGGGACGGAAGGAAGACTTCAGCACAGGAATTGGAAGGTGCAGTGTGATTGGGCCACTATACTCCTGTCTGTGAGAGGACCAAGAAAAAAAAAAAAGAAATTGCTGCAGGAACAGCACTGCCTCTGTGGGATGGAAACACTGAGAATGACTGAACCCATCTACTGCTCTCAGATATTTATGTTGATTCCATATTATAAAACATGATAGAATAAAAAACTCTGTATCACTAATGTCTATCTGTCCATATTTTTCCTGATCATAAACAATTTGGCATGAGAAACACAGTGACTCAGTCCTTTAGCTTGAAATGTAGTAGAAAGTCAGGCAGAAAAGATGTCCCGTAAAATGCCCTTTCCAGAATGTACATGTTACCCCATGACTTCCCTGTGCAGCTGGTCTAATCCTCCTCTACAGAGTCCTGGCAGTGCACCCAGATGTGGCCCTAGTACAGTCCCTGCTGCCCAACAGCACTGACATCACAGGGCCACACCCCCTCCCTAACCTAGGGCTGGGGATGAAGCCCTTCCCAGGACTGTACCAAATTGACCCTCTCCATGAAGTCATGTTACTGGGTCTCAGTGAGTTAGAATTAAAGCAGAGATGAGAAGAACTGAAGGAAGGCATGGGGGAAGGGGAGCAAACATATTATTCAGAATGGCTCAGAATCAGAGAAGATCAGCAACTCCAATGCCAACATCTGAGTAAGACACAACAATTCACCAAGATTATCACTTTACCTGAGTAAAAGCCATTCTGGACTCCTTTTCTTTCCTCTTCCTCCTGATCTGGGCTTCTTCTTCACCCCACATAAATCTTAAAAAGTCAATCCAGAAGGTCAAAAATACAATATTCAATGGTGACAATCAACACCCCCTTTCAGTGCCACAATCCCATGGAGAGGAAAGATTTCCCATGTAAGAAGACAGTTCTCTCCTGTCCATAACAGCAAGGGGTGTTGAACTAGTGATGAACTAGTGATCCTTTGATTCCTCCTTCAGACCCTGCTCCCCTCCTAGTGAATCCCCCACACACACACTGTAGCAGAGGGGAGCTGGGCTGCACTGAGCTCCCCTTCAGAGCACAGCTCCAAACCCAGGGCACAGAACAGTCCCTCACCAGGGGGGATCACAGGCTGAGCTCAGCCCTCAGCAGTGGAGCACACTGAGCCTTGGTGCTCAGTGCTGGACACAGACTGGACACACCTGGGCACTAGAACTCAAAACTAAGAAAGAGGAGGGAATGATCGGATATGCAACAAGCTGCTGACAGGAAAACAAAGATAAAGACAGGAAATTAAAAACTGGATTAAGAAATGCAGAGGTTACTGTGACTGAGAAAGAAGGGATTAGTGGATGGTGGGTGAACAAACTTGACTGGAAAGGGGTAAGTCAAGAACTGGAAGTAAGAATTAAATACATATGACACGAAGACTTTAGGGTTTGTGCTCTTAAACTGAGCACAGAAGAGAGCTATGTGCTACAGGCAAATGTAGTTTACAGGGTATTTGGCTTAAATCATGGAAATGTGGAAGGAAAATAAAGGCTTTAGAGAGTGTATCTGTATGTGTGTATGTGTTTCATGGACAAAACCACCACAGGGTAACAACAA
>NW_003852607.1:2278277-2282875 GCF_000181295.1 Otolemur garnettii | reverse complement strand
GAAAGTACAACTCATGCACTGCCCTACTCCCTACTCCATCTCAGGAAAAGGGAAGAGGGTGACCCGCAATTGACTGAGTCAACTCACTGCCCTCTGGCTTAATCCAGGCTCCAAGTGGAAGCTAGCCTGTAAGGCTGGGAATTATTTCATGCACCAGCATTACAAACAGGAGTTGTGCAATTCTCAACTTCATCTGTATCTTTGCAGCAAATCATAAACTTATTAAATGACAAATAGGGAAAACACTATGTCACAACTTAATCATCACACACAATCACCTCAAGACTTACTGGGTTCATTTCCTTGTGTTTCCCTCCTTTATTCTCTATAAACCGCTCATCCAAACCTTCTCTCCCCTGCTCCTGGTTTCCTCTTTTCCTCTGTTTCCCCCTGGGCTTCTGCTCCTCATTTTGTTGCCCTCTCTCCTGCTCTTTCTCTCCTTCTTCCTGCTATTCCTTCTTTTAACTGCTGCGCTCCATTCTGGAAACATGTGTTACCTTTTGCAGTTCTTTCCCTCAATCTTTTGATTGTCCCAATTTTATATACTTCTGCTCCTTTCTTCCCCATCTCTGTTCCCCCTCTGTTCTCACTGTAAAATTTCCTCTTCTATGTTACATCCTCATCTCCCCACTCTCTAGCACCTCCGCTGTGGTTCGTTCTCTCTACTTGTCACCTAGGTGCATCTTCTTGTCCCAGCACCAGGCTGCTCTGCCCTGACTCCCGATCATTCCAGCCCTCCCACCTCTCTCTGAGGTGGCTCCCCCTTTGCTGCCAGTTGCCCTATGTTACTGTCCTTCATCTGTCAAATCTAGGTTTTCTGTAAATTGCTTCAGGGACTTTTCTCCCCCTCCTAGTTTCTCGGCTCCTGCTTTCACTCAAGTCTCTCTGCAAATCCCTCTCATGTCCTCTTCTTTGCAGGGTTCATGTGTCTTATTCTTCCTTGCTCTAAGTTTTTCTATATTCTATTTTGCTCTCTATCTATCTTTTCTCCAGAGATTCACGAGGAAGCAATAGGAATAACATACCCACCTCCTGAAAAGCACACAAGAATTTGGGATGAAAGAACATTCAGTGCTACGGGACAAGCCCCAGGTCACCTCCCCCAGGACGCAATTGGAGAAAGCGGAAGTGGTGACCGATAAGAGGCGTGGAGAATAGACCGCCAGGCCAAAGGAGGAAAGAGCAGGGGTTTTAGGAACTCTTAGGACAGAGCTAGGGTCTGCAGAACCCCAGGACCAGGGAGAGGACCGGGTTCCTCCGGAACCGGGGCTGCGGTGCTGCCCTCCAGGAGCGACTCAATACGAGGCCTGGGGGCCTCGAAGGGGGTGAACGCCCCCCGCCGGTGAGGACTTTAAGGGGCACTGAGGGAGTGCAGGGGTCACAGAGGGGCTTTAGGGAGGGACAGGGTGCGAAAGGCAGTGTCTCTACGGACCTGTGGCAGGAAGACCAGGGACAAGACCTGCCTCAGGGAGACTCAGCTCACAGGGAAGTGACCCTGGACTCTCATTGGTGCTGGGACAAGAAGATGCAGCTTGGTGACAAGTAGAGAGAACGAACCACAGCTGAGGTGCTAGAGAGTGGGGAGATGAGGACTCTCCTTCGGGGCGGAAGGAACCTTGCGGGGATTTAAGATCTCTACAGCCCGCGATCCCAGACATCGAAGTGATGCGAACTGCGAAGCAGACAGTTAATGTAGACAATGGAAAACTCACCTGACGTAAAAGGGCCTTCACTCCGAGCCATCGGCTTCCGGGTCTTCTGGGCTTGTGCGCTCAGGACGGGGCGGGGTGGGGCGGGGACAGAGAGTGGGCGGTGTCTGGGCGGGGCCTGCGCTTCCCCCGCCTTCGCTCCCCTAGTACCCAGATTTCTGCCTTTAGAGGGTAAACTTCCCTGTGAGACTGGAGCAGCTCAGCAGCCTAGGAACTGGCATCTGGCTGGGTGCTTCAACGTCCGCTGGCGATTAAATACAGGGAAGTTCCTGCAATTAAAATTAAGTTTAGCAATTAAATTAAACACCCGGAGGAGAGGCAAACTACAATGTGAATTGCAAGACCCTGTCTGGACTGAAGGTGCAATTTCATGCTGAGGTCCAACAGAACATAGTAGAAATCCTTTCCGTTTCTATTCCCTTTTCTCTCCAGAGGGAGGGCTTCAAACCTGAGCTCAGTTTCAGAAATTCTCCCAAGGACAACAACACCCAATTCGTGGAGGTCTCAGGCAAGTGATAAGGTGGTCCCCAAGAGTTGCTTTTTAAAAAGCAGTCACTTTTAAATGTAGATGGAAATTACATAGGTATTCTCACACTACTCTCTTACACTCTTGAGATGATGTAACCTTAAATAACTTTAAGGTGAACTTTATTCAAGAAACAAAAGGTGAACTTTGTTGACCTCATAATATCCTCACATCCATATGTTCTAAATGTACCACAAATTCAGGTGCACTTAAGTACATTGGGAAAATAATTAGAAAACATACTTTTATTTAAAAGTTGTAATATATTTTAGGTTTTTCCTTTTTTTCTCTTTTTAATATTCTGCCAGGAGTGGAAAACAAAGCCTGTGAAATTGTCTTCATGACACCATTGAGTATATTGACCGAAGTATATTCTGCAATATTTCTAAGTGTATTGCACAGATTATTCTTTTATAAAACCCTTAAGAAAGTAAAGCTAATATGTCTTCCAGCAATAATTTAATGACAATGTTTTTAACTTAACATGTACAGGTATGTTTTTCTCTCACATCCTTAATTTTAAAAGACTTCATCCTTCTTGATGTGGTAATTAGTTGATATAGTATGTTGAGATAAGAAAATTACCATAATTAAAATATCAGCAGGCAGATGTTGGTGTGGATGTAGAGAAAGGGATCACTTCTGCACTGCTAGTAGGAATGCAAGCTAATATGTCCCTTTTGGAAAGAAGTATGGAGAATACTCAGGGATATAAAAGTAGCCCTGCAATTCCTCTACTAGGTGTATATCCAAAAGACCAAAAATCACTTTATAACAAAGATATTTGCACCAGGTTGTTCATTGCAGCTCAATTCATAATAGCCAAGTCATAGAAGAAGCCAAATGCCCATCAACCCATGAATGGATTAATAAATTGTGGTATATGTATACCAAGGAATATTATGCAGCCTTTAAAAAGGATGGAGACTTTACCTCTTTTATATTTGTATGGATGGAGCTGAAACATATCCTACTTAGTAAAGTATCTCAAGAATGGAAGAAAAAGTATCCAATGTACTCAGGAGTATTATGAAACCAATTTACAATTACACTTTCATATGAAGAATAGATCACAACTATGGCTCAGGATGAAGGAGGAGGAGGGGAGGGGAGGGGGCAGATCATATGGAGGGAGTGTGAATGGTGGGATCACATCTACTGTGCATATTGCAAGGGTACAAGTCAGATCTATTAAGCCTAGAGTATAAATGTCTTAACACAATAATTAAGTAAACAAGGTGAGGGATATATTAACTAATTGCATATGAAATCAGCACATTGTACTCCATAAATGCATTAATGTATATATGATGTATGTGTTTATGATTTAATAAAAAAATTGTATATGAAAGCAGCACATTGTACCCCCTAAATGCCTTAATGTATACATGTTCTACCTCTTTATTATTTAACAAAAATAAATAAATTAAATAAAATATCAGCAGGTTAAAATGGGCAAAATGTACTGCCATGGCACACAGATGAATATGAAAAGTTTTATCAGCATTTTTTTAATGTTACGATTATTACGTTTTAAGAAACAGAGTCACACTGTGTTGGCCAGGCTAGCTTTGAATGCTTGGGCTGAAGCAATCCTGCTTTCTCAGCTCCCACAAGTAGCTAGGACTACAGGTGCATTCCAGGTTGACCCATATCAGCATATTTCCTTTGTTGTTTATTTCTTGAGACATGGTCTTGCTCTGTCTTCTGGGCTGGAGTACAGTGGTGGAATCACTGCAAACTCATGGCTCTTTGCAAACTCAAAGTCCTAGGCCCAAGCAGTTCTTTGTCCTCAACCTCCCACAGTGCTAGGATTACAGTCATGAGCCACTATGCCTGACCTCAGTAAATCATTAAAATTTCAAATAAAATTTTCAAGGTAAGAAGTACTTTTGTCTACTGAGTGTATATTATAGTTTGTGCCACAAAAAGAAGAGAATACACACATTCTGACACAGATGAAACAATGAAAATACTTATCTCTGTAATAATAGAAACTCAAACTCAGCTTAGAAGATATTTTATTGAATAGCATTCAGCCGGGCGTGGTGGGGCACAACTGAAGACCTAGCTACTCAGCAGACTTAGGCCTGAGGATTTCTTGAGCCCAAAAGTTTGAGGTTGCTGTGAGCTATGATGCCACTGCATTCTATTCACAGCAACAAAGTGAGACTGTGTCTCAAAAACAAAAAAGAGAAAGAAAGAAAGAAAAGGATTGTTGCAATAAAAGGAATTCTCCAAAACTAAGCTCTCCAAATACCCAAGGGTCACACAGAAAACACCTTTTCATTGGTATGGAGGAAGAAACAAGGATAGAAAGCACCAAGTACTGGGCAGTGATGAGCCCTTGGCATGACCTACAG
>NW_003852607.1:2277069-2278044 GCF_000181295.1 Otolemur garnettii | reverse complement strand
TGACCAAAGGTGGTCCAAAGTTCAGGGGCCTGGGAGAAGTAGGAAAGCCTAATTGAGGATTGATTACGTCAACTTCACTAACATTTCTCATTGATCAGTGGGGACAAACAATTCAACAATCTTTCCTAAGAAGAGGATGGGAATTTGGAGGGTCTGTCTCTGGATTTTACTTCTGTAAATAAGGGAGCTTTGGTTAGACTTAACGAAGTGATGTGAGGAAATGTGGTTCTTCGCAGTGAGCTGTTTTCACAAAAACAAAAAGGCAGTGGGAGGAAGGGGGTGGTTGCTGTCCTTTATACTTTCTTATTTCCTAGGAGTATATGGTGAAGAATACTTCGACATATCACCATGTATTACGTGAAGCTATATTATAAAATTAATACATGCTATATTTCACACATGAAATATGAGAAAATGTACAGTAATTATAATAGCAACAAATTTGCCCTATACCTCAGCCTTTGAATGGCCATGTGGTGTCTGTTTGCATCACATAAATGAGACATTATTATAATTGCTAAATTATATATATATACATTATATATTATATATATTATTATATATGATATATATATGTAATATATATTATATATATTATTATTGGCCATCCATGTTGACTGACGAGGAGAGAACTGAGGGAAAGAAAAAGGAAAAAGAAGAACAAAAAGATATGGCTGTAAATCTCCAAAGTTAGGGTTTTGAGCAACTGTTAAATTGAAAAACCTAGAGTTATATTTAGAAAAATATTTTTCTCTTTTCCATTTTCCTGGTGATTATGGGGGGGGGGAATGTGCACACAGCTGCATGCATGAATTCTTTGGTCATAATTAGACAACACAAACAGTAATTGGAATGTAATGTCAACTTGACAGTGAAAAATTAATCTAAGTTGACCCAATATCCCCTCTGTACCAGCTGAGCCCTGCTGAACACGAGAGGGGACTTTTTTTTTTCTCTTTCAGAGAAATAAGCTCA
>NW_003852607.1:2274943-2275766 GCF_000181295.1 Otolemur garnettii | reverse complement strand
TTAATATAGGCCAATAGAATATTTTAACTCAGTGGAAAAACGTTAACTACAAAGCAAATATATTTCAAAGAGAGGAATGTGGCTGGGTGCCATGGCTTACTCCTGTAATCCTCGGCCATGAGGAGGCTGAATCTGGAGAATTGCTTGAGACCAGGAGATTAGCCTGATCAAAAATAAGACCCCCATATCTAGAAAAGATAGAAAAATTAGCAAGCTGTGGTGGCATGCACTTATAACTTCCAACTAGTTGGGAAGCTGAGGCAGGAGTGTCCCATGAGTCCAGGAGTTTGAGGTTTCAGTGAGCTATGATGCCACAGCACTCTACCCAGGGGACAGAGTGAGACTCTGTCTCAAAAAAAAAATTTGCAAACATGTCCTAGGAAAAGTGCTTGTTTTCATGGGCTGATGTTCAGCTGCACACCTCATTGCTGAAAATCACTACAGTCACCTTCAAAGTACTCCCCTTGGGAAACTATGTGCCAACACCAGTGCTTAGTCCACACTTCAAAGCAATTTTGGAACTCTTTCTGGAATGGCCATAAGAGCTGTTGTTATATGAGGTTGGATAATTAAGTTTGCAAACTTGTCCTAGAAAAAGTGCTCTGAAGGATGGACTAGGTGCTGGCATCAGTGCATAGCTTCCCAAGGTGAGTACTTCGAAGGAGACCTAGTGATATTCAGCAATGAAGTAGTACTTTTTATAGGTTGAATGCAAACTTAATTGTTCGACCTCATACATACTAATGAGGCAACTCTTCTGCTCTCCTGAATGGTGGCTGGTCACCAGAAAAATGAAGTCATGATTTAAAAAAAAAAAAAAAAA
>NW_003852607.1:2269662-2274923 GCF_000181295.1 Otolemur garnettii | reverse complement strand
ACACCTCCATAAAAATCCCTGTACCATGGGGTTAGGAGAACTTCCAAATGCTGAACACATGGATGCACTTGGAGAGTGGGGCATCCAGTGAAGCTTCAACCAGCCTTGCTCTGTGAGCCTCTTCATCTGGGTGCTCATCTGTATCCTCTCAAATGTCCCTTACTATAAACCACAGACACAGAAAGTTTGTCACTGAGAGCTGTGAGCCAGCCTAGCAAATAATCACACCTGAGCAGGACTTCAAGGAACCTCCAACTTACAGCTGGTTGGTCAGAAGGAGAGTTGACCACCTACTATTTGTGAGTGGAGTATGACATGGGGAGAAGGCTTGGGGACTCTAACTCCAGGTAGACAAAGTCAGAAATGAAGTACAGGAAACCCTTTGATGGCCACCGAAAACTGGTTCTTGGTGGGGAGAAACCCAACATATTTTGATGACCAAAAGAGAGATATTCTGTGTTGAGTGGTAGGTGAGAACAGGAAAAGCACTTTGGCTTTGTCTTATCTCAAACTGACCAGGACACAGAGACCACTCCATACAGCCTTCTAGCCCAGATGCAAAGAAAGAGCATCCATTGTTTTCCCACATCCTGATTAGCTCATACAAGTATAGGAAATGGGGTGGCACCTGAAGAGGTCATGGCATCAGGTCTACAGAGACCTCAGCTCTCACCTCTATGGACAGAGAACTGAGCACTAGATGGAAGCAAACTCAGAAGGACACACCACAGGAGAAAGAGACCCCTTGGAAATTGCCCTCCCTGTGTCACACACAGTCAGGAAGGAAAAGAGTTCACAGGAGCCAAATAGATGACAAGACGTTGTCCAATAGAACAAAGACTTTGCCTTGTTCTGTTTAAGCTGCACTGCCGCACTATTGGAGGGCGAAGTGAAAACTATGACATGGCTAAAGAACAGAGTGGTAATAAAAGGGAGCAAAGATTTCTGCTTACAGCTCATAGGATTTAAACTTTGGTTTAGTCACAGAACTCCCCCATTTCCAGATAGTTTCCCAAATAATGTTGAATACTGTGCCTTCCACTGTGACCACCTAAGCTCTTACCCGACCGAGTTCATGCCTTTGATCCTTTCCCCCATATTTGGGTTTCTTTATGTTTTCACTTCATGCTCCACAGCCTAGGTCTTGTTCCTTCACTCCAACATGGAGGAAACACTCAGGTCAGAAAGTAGGATCCCTGGTTATTTTAAAAAAAAAAAAAAAATCGAGACGTGCATTGCTTTTCTAAAATCTAAGTCCTAGGTTTAGCAAAGAGAAAAGACATTACAAATAGATCACAAAAAATATTTCACAAATCCATCCACAGATGGTCGCCTTCAAAACCTTAGGGAACACTGTGCTATGCAAACATCTAGTTCTCTTCCAACAACTACTGAATCAAAGGCACAGGGGTACAAACCAGGGAACTGGACATTGTAAAAGGCTGTCATAAGGTGTTTTGCATATATGACCTGTGGTACTATAAAATGGTGTGTCATGAAAGGGGCTCAACAGCTGAAGAAAGGGGATACTGAAAGGCCACTCTGAATCAATCAGGCTTCAGTCTCAGTCAAGTTATGTGGGGGCTCCAACAAGGCACAGAAGAGAAAATGCAAAGACACACAGGGCAGAGCCCGACTGTGAGAACCACATTATCCTCACCCAGGGAGACCAGGTTCCTGTAGTTCTCCAACATCACGGCCCTGTACAAAGCCCTCTGAGCAGAGTCCAGGCACTGCCACTCCTCCTGAGAGAACTCTGTGGCCACATCCCTGAATGTCAAGTGTCCCAAAAATAGAAAACATATTTTACCAACAACTGATGGGGAAAAATCCTCTTTTGACACAAAATGAGAAGATAGTTTTATAAATTGATTCAACTGCAATGAATATTCTGACAGGTTCATGTTAAGGTATCTTTGAGGTCATTTGCATCTGTAATAGTGTTTTACTATGCTTTTCCATAGGAAGTTACAATATTCACTAAATCAATGTGGATCTTCTCATTTCTCCCAAATAAAAAAATCAGCACAGGCTTATCTCTCTTCTCTATAGAGGTGTCGAATAGTCTCTCTGACAGGTCAAATTATAATTTAATATTTAGCTGAATCAGAGTATGAATGGTGTTTTCAGCATGACTATGTCCATTATAGCTTTTTTTTAAAAGATCAGAATCTAAAAATTGTGATGATGACAGCAACAGCCATGCCAGAAGTTTTCAGACACTTCCCAGATGTTAGGCATCCCTGGTTATAAAAAAAAAAAAAGTCTAAATTCTAAATACTTTACATGGACTACATGATATAGCCCATGAGAAAAAGATCTGTTCCTGTCTTACTGAGGACATAGCTATGTCTCAGACACTTAAGAAAAAACTGCTTTAAGTCGAATGGCTAAAAAATGGCAGAGTAAGCACTGTTCCTAGGTGTCTGCACATTTGGATCAGACCTAATGGATCAAATATTTATGGAGTAGATAAGCCTCAAAAGTGAACTGACAGAGGATTACACAATTGAGAAAAGCTGAAACAAGTTCAAGAATAAAAACATACAATAGCGTAAAAGGTCATTATGTACACGTTCATACATGTATTCTGCCTATACATTGCTGTTCTCACTGATATCAAATCATTAACACAATAACATGGAACAATTTTAAGGCTGTTGCAAATATTTAAGATAAAAATTTGCAACTGTTAAAAAATACAAGATACTCAGTGCTATATGAGTGCCCAGATAGTACTGAATCTCATGTACTATGTATGTTGAAGAAATATCAACATAATTTTGAAAAGAAAAAGAAAATAGGCTGGATGTAGTGGCTCATGCCTGTAATCCTAGCACTCTGGAAGGCCAAGGCGGGTAGATTGCTTGAGCTCAGGAGTTTGAAACCAGCTTGAGCAAGAGGGAGACTCCATCTCTATTAAAAATAGAAAAATTAGCCACATGTGGGGGCAGGTGCCTGTAGTTCCAGCTACTTTGGAGGTTGAGGCAAGAGGATCAATTGTGCCCAGGAGTTTTTGGTTGCTGTAAGCTATGTAGTAGAAATCAGGCAGTAAAGATGTCCCTTAAGAGGATACCCTTTCCAGAATATGCTATGTTACCCCATGACTTCCATATGCAGCTGATCTAATCCTTCTCTACAGACAGCTGGCAGTGCCCTAGATGAGGCCCCTGAACAGGCCCTGTTGCTCCTTCTCTAACTTATGTCTGGGTGAGAAGCTCTTCCCAGGACCAGGCCAAATGGAGCCTCTTCACAAGCTCATGTCACTGGTAACAGTGAGATGGGATCTCAGTGCAGATAACAGGGAACTAGGGAAGGTAGAGGTTAGTGTGAGCAAACATGTCAGGCAGACTCTGCAGAGTCAGAGAAGATCAGCAAGTCCAGTGCCTGGCATTTCAGAAAGGATGGAGACTCTGAACAACCCACCGAGAACATCACTGTACCTGAATAAGCCACAATGCCCAGCCCCAGAGGAACCACTTTTGATAGATGTCTCACCTTGACAACAAATTTTCCCAACAGCTTCAAATAGGAGCAGGTCAGGAGGATGTGACTGAAAGCTTAACCCAAGCTCATTTGTAATAGGCTTCTTTCTAGCAACACTTGTATCATGTTGGTGTCTACCACCAGTGAAATTTTCCATGTTGTCTTTTTGTTCATCATCCCACCACTGAAACTCCATGTCATAGATATTTTTCTCAATTTCTCTGAAGCAAAAATCTCCTCTGGGATAGCATTCGTGTCTTTCCAACATCATTGTGGAATACTCATGGGGTACCTTTCCCTATTGGGAGTGATACCTTGTTCACATATTTAGGAGCAATATCTACACGATATAAAACAGCATAAGTTTAAAGGGGCAGAACAAGATGGCAGACTAGAGACAGCTTCTTTGCAGGAGTGTGTGGTGAGATTGGGGAGAAAAGACTCCAGGCACCTCTAGCTTGTGGGCTCTCCCCAGAAACAACCCTGCAGGGGCACAGGGAGGCAACAGAAGACTTCAGGACCCCAGGAGAAGGATGAAAGCAATGGAGAAGCAGCAAGTACCTGCATACAAGGCAGAGGCCGGCCAGCCATGGAGGCAGCAGTGGCAGCAGTGGCATAGGTTTATAGACAGAGAATGCTTGCCCTGCACATTTTTTTGTTTATTATTTATTTTTTTATTGGACCTGGGCAGTTGAGTTACCTTGGGAGAGCTTGGGCAAGCCAGTGAGTGAATGATTTTAACAGCACTCAGGGGCCAGGACTGAGACAGTGGGTGGAGCAGAGCTTTCATTGTTTGGCTGCAGGCCCAGTGCAGCCATTGTTGGGAAGCTGCCTTGTAGGGTCAGCTCTCAGGGTCCTAGTGCGAGGCTGCTTCTGGTGCACCTGATAAACAGAACAGTTACTCCTGGAGAGATCTAAGAGACACACACTTTCTTGGGAAAACTACTGCATAGCCAAAGGACATGGTTTGGAAAGATCAAGGTGTGTCTATTAAGCAGGCTGAGGAGAGCTTCATGCTCCCAACCCTGTAGGGAGCAATGTCCACAAATCAGTAGCATTTGTATATGCCAATAACAGCCAAGTTGAGAAGCTAATCAAGGACACAATTTCCTTCACAGGAGCTTCAAATAAAATGAAAGACTTAGGAATATACCTAAAAAAAAAAGGTGAAAGATCTTTTTAAAGATAATTAAGAAACCTTAAGAAAAGAAATAGCAGAAGATACGGACAAATGGAAAAACATACCACACTCTTGGCTGGGAAAAATCAACATTTTTAAAATATCTATTCTACCCAAAGCTACCTACAGATTTAATGCAATCCCCATTAAAATACCAACATCATATTTTGAAGAACAGGAAAAATTAGTACTTCATTTTATATGGAACCAGAAAAAAACTTATATACCTAAGGCTATTCTTAGTAATATAAACAAGATAGAGACATCACCCCACCAGACATCAGGCTCTATTTCAAGTCCACAGTGATCAAAACTGCATGGCATTGGCTCAAAAACAGAGATAGGACATATGGAACAGAATAGAAAACCAAGAGGTGAACCTAGTCTCTACTTTCCATCTGATCCTTGATAAACCAAACAAAAACACACAGTGGGGAAAGGAATCCCTATTCAACAAATGGTGCTGGGAGAAGTGGATAACCACCTGTAAAAGATTGAAACTCAACCTCCACCTTTCACCACTTACAAAAATTGACTCAAGATGGATAAAAGTCTAAAATCTAAGACATGAAATGATAAAAATCATAGAAGGAAG
>NW_003852607.1:2231734-2268452 GCF_000181295.1 Otolemur garnettii | reverse complement strand
ACAATTACAAGAGGGACTTTACCTAATAAACACAATCAGTGTAACCTAATTCTTTGTACCCTCAATGAATCCCAAACAATAAAAAAAGAAAAGAAAATCTGTAAGTTTCATATTAACTACAGAGAGTAAGTAAAAATTTAATACTGAATGTATGATATTACACAATAGGCAATATTTTAAACTTCCTAACTATAATCATCAATGTTTAGGAACATAAAAGGAATATAATTTTTAATAGTCTTTACATGTAGTTCAAATTAATTCTAGGGAATCCTAGTTTCCAACATCTTGGCCAAACATTAACATTGCACAAATATACGTAAGCCTAAAATAAACAGCATTTTCTTCCACCATGACCCCAGAGTACAAAAAATTTTCAGAAACATGCTGCCTTTTCATAAATGAAGAGAAAAAATATACTATGCATACTTACAGCGTATGTAGTGTTCACGAACAAATGCTAAAGGACCATGCAATTTTGCTATGCCAATACAATGAAAAGTATTAGAAAAGTTATATGAGAAAATTTAAAAACAAGCTATGACATCAAGGGTGCTACTACTGTATCATTAGTAGGTAAGCAGATGTTTGTGTGAATAAATGTATACACTCCTAAAAAATTAATATATTTGGCTTCATAATTATCACCAGGGGGACCTAAGTCTCCTTGTAGAAAAAGAATCGGTAAATAAACAACAAAGTGGAATAGCTTGTACTGAAAGGTAATGTTAGTAGCTAGCTGCAACATGCAAAACCATTCTCTGGCAGTGACATGGAGGGCTGTGTAAGAGGTCATCAGCAACCACGCAGCAGAGAAGAGCTTAAGAATAATAGGACAGCACCCGGAGGTAGTTTGATGAGGATAAGGTAAACATTACACATATGAAGTTAAGGTGGAAAGAAAAGAAGGAAGCCGGTTATGGTGGCTTACACCTGTAATCCTAGCACTCTGGAAAGCAAGGCATGTGTGGATCCCTTGAGCTAGGGAGTTCAAGACCAGCCTGAGCAAGAGCATGACCCTGCCTCTACTAAAAATAGAAAAACTAGTGGGGTGTCATGACAGATGCCTGTAGTCCCAGCTACTCTGGGGGCTGAGGCAAGAGAGTAGCTTGAGCCCAAGAGTTTGAGGTTGCTGTGAGCTAAAATGATGCCATGGCACTCTACCCAGGGTACAGAGTGAGATTCTGTCTCAAAAAAAGAAAAAAAGAGGAGAATTCATCCCACCGTACTCCAGCTTCTATTCTACAGTGTGTGGGCCCTGGTGACATGACTGGCGTCCATTTAGCATGTCTAATTAGTACTGCGTGAAGGACTGATTTACATGTCTTCTGTTTGACAATACTACACATGGAAGACATTTCTCTGTCAGGTACAACATCATTGCCACAGTGCAGTTAGGCTGAAAGGACACCACCACCTCACAGGAAGTATGTTCAAATACACCAATTTTCCTCAAACTTTTTTTTTTTTTTTTTTTGAGAGAGAGAGAGAGAATCTCACTCTGTTGCCAGGCTAGAGTGCCGTGGCATCAGCCTCCCTCACAGCAACCTCAAACACCTGGGTGATCCTCAAGTGATCCTCTGGCTTTGGCCTCCCAGAATGCTAGGATTATAGGCACAAGGCCATCAAAGTATTCATAGTGTAGTTGAAAGGACAAACAACACTGCTAGTAAATCATCTGACGCAAAAGCATTGCTGTACACAGTGCTGTGCTGGCCTCAGTGTCTGCTTCTTGCTTGACCATCTGGAGGGTAACTTGATTTTTAGGAGCTTGTTTGGTAGGATTGGAAAAATACTGAACAAACAGAAAAGGTCATGTAGCCCCCTCAGCATCTGCCAGAGAGTGTTTCAAGAAGTCAGATAAAACCAATCTAACAGAAAAAAACCTCTCTGGAAAAACAACCACCTTCTGTTATCATTTCAAAATGACAACTGCTCTACTCTTTATAACTCCAATAAAAGCCCAAACTACTTATCCTTTGGGCTAGTATTTCTTCTTCCCTTTCTGCCATGCCCTTTCTTCACTTGGAAAGTAAAATAAACTCCTTGTTTTAAAACCTATCTTGGTTGGATGCGGTGGCTCACACCTGTGATCCTAGCACTCTGGAAGGCCGAGACTGGCAGATCCCTTGAGCTCAGGAGTTTGAGACCAGCTTGAGCAAGAGTGAAACTCCATCCTAAAAAATAGAAAAATAACCTGGGTGTGGTGGTGGGCACCTGCAGTCCTACTCGAGAGGCTGAGGCAGGAGGATCACTTGAACCCAGGAGTTTGAGGTTGCTGTGAACTAGACTGATGCCTAGCCTGGGGCAAGAGAGTGAGTCTCTGTCTCAAAAAATAATAATAATAAGTTGAAGAAAAAGAGGTTGGCTAGGGCTCTGGTCAAGCATCACCTGACAGGATGCCTCACCCATGCATCAGTAAAGAGGGAAAATGTGGAAATGTGGGTAGGAAAGAGAGTAAAGAGATAGATCTGTTAAAATTAACAAATGACATGACTGAAACTAGGAAAAGAGTGTTGTTTAAATATAAGAACAATGTCCTGAAAACCATCTTCTCTGTTTATCAGCTGTCATTGAACACACACACACATACTACATTTCCACTAGCCAATATGTCACAGCAGCTGCTTTAGGAAAACACTCTTCAAACCTTGCTTTCTCTAACTTCACAAAAGTTCAACATAGAAGAAAAATTCTGTGACCAAATGTGAGACTATTTCTCACAAACCAAGGAGCAGACCCCAGTTGGGCAGCCTCTAGTTCAACTCCCACACTATCTACCTAGTGGTAGGGTCAGGTCCCACAGGTGGAGGGGTCAGTCTAGTCCTGCCACTGGTCACAAGTCTGGTCTTCTGGAACTTCTGACTGACTGGCTTCAAACTGGGATTTCTGCTGCCCACTCTTTGGGTTTGATCAATTTGCTAGAGCAGCTCCAAGAACTCAGTGAAACATTTGCTCACATGTATAGGTTCATAACAAAGGATATTTTAGCAGATACAAACAGTCAGATGAAGATATACACAGGGCAAGATCTGACAGAGTCCAGAGTGCAGGAGTTTTTGTCCCCAGAGTTGGGGAGTGCCACCCTGTGGCACATGGATGAGTTCTTGTTCACTTTCCTGTCTACCACCACATGTTCACCTCTCTGGAAGTTCTCTAAACCCAATCCTTTTGTCCTTTTATGAAGACTTCATTGGTTACATATGACTGAAGCACAGACAACTGTTTCAAAATATGGTTGGACAAAAAAGCATGTAATCTAAACCCAGATCAGATTTTTTGTGGCTTCTCTGTGCAGCGTCTGTTCCTCCAGAGTATGGGGCAAGACCCTCTCTCATCCACAATCAGATCAGAGTCCTGCCTTGGGCAGGTGGAAGGAGGACAGGAGAAGGCCAGAGAAAGAGAGATTCTGTTTCCCAAGGCTGCTCCTGCACCCTAAAATGTCCAAACATTATAACAAGAACTGTGAGAACTGTGGCTAAAAGCCAATATATACATGGTGCCCATAAAGTTAGTGTAAAATTTAAACTTTACGGCCACCCTGTATAGTATATATCTCAGGACACCACAGCACCTAATGAAAATGCATTTCTGGAACTATGCAAACAAATTATAAAATCATACTAAAGTGGTGATGTCAATAAGATAGATGACTAGGAAGCCCCAGACATGGAGACGTGGATTTAATAACAACACGCAGTTGAATTGCCTTTGAGAGAAATCGAGAAATCTCTTAAGAGGTTGGAACCCCTAACGGATGGAAACCCAGGGAGATCATTGGAGAAAACTTCTCACCCTGGCATGATGTGGTGCCATTTTCAGGAAAGCCCCAATTCCTGATTTCTCTGAGGGCAAGGAAAGTACGGGAACCTGCATCCAACGTTCTGATTTTTAGGGGACTATTGGAGGGACAAGTTTCCATCTTGGTCGAAAACAAGCACTGAAAGTACAAGGCAGCTAGCGGGGAGCCATAGAGAATCAAGGCCTTCAGCGTAACCAATGTCTGCACTAACGCAAACAAGACACTAGAGGGAGATACAGGCGGCAGTTTATTATAAGCTCGGAGGGGAGAGCTGCAAACCTAGACTGTCCAGTAGACAGCAGAAGAACCGCTGAGTAGAAAATGGCAAAATCTCTTTCAGCGGTTCTCAACCTGCGGGTCGCAACCCTTTTCTAACAATTAAAGTACACTGCAGCATTAGGAAGGTTGAGAACCACTGATAGATTATACGTCCTGAGGCTGTATTCTCAAAAAAGTGTTGAGAGGTCTCCAAAATCTCTAGTTAGGCTGTATGAAGAGTTTCCTCCTTGAACAAAGCCTGACACCGAAACGTGAAATAAGCAGCTGATTTGTGAAGGGCTGAAATTCCAAGCAGAAGATAACGGCATCCATAAAATAAAAGGAAACAGAACCCATACATAGGACTGAATAGAATCACCACCAAATGACACTCAGGAAATGAAGATTCTGAATTACCATTCAAAAAATTGAAAATAAGACTCATAAGGATGCTCAATGAAGTAAGACAGCACACGTGAACAACTTCAGGAAATCAGTAAAACAATGTATGAACAAAATGAGATTATCAACAGAAATAGACACTCTAGGATGGAAGCAGGGGCTTATGCCTGTAATGCTAGCACTCTGAGAGGCGGAGCTGGGTGAATCACTTGAGCTCAGGAGTTTAAGAGCAGCCTGAGCAAGAGCAAGACCCTTCTCCCACTACTCGGGAGGCTGAGGCAAGAGGATCACTTGAGCTCAGGAGTTTAAGGTTGCTGTGAGCTATGATGCCCAGCACTCTACCCAGAACAGGAGTCTCCAGAAGAGGAGGAGAGGAGAGGGGAGGGGAAGGAACTCTAGATAAGAGACAGAAGAGAAATTCTCAAGCTGAAAAATAGTTAACTAAATGGGAAAACTACAAACCACTGGTAGGTCTCTAGAGTGGATTTGTCCAGGTAGAAAGGAATGAACACTAAGGAAACCTTGGACACCTGCATCACCTACATGTCACAGTCATAAAAGGTATGAGAGGCAACTTTGATCACACGGGTCCTACACATAACATGAGTCTGGGGAAGAGTGGGGGAGAGTGTGCAATGGCTTCAGTGAAGGAACCCTGTAGGGTCATGGCTACATCCTGGAACTGGTAATTGGAGCAGCTTATTTATCTAAAGAAGGACCTGAGTAGTCTGCGTAGCTGCTGGAAATGGGAAGGTGAAACACAAACTCCCTAATACACACTAGAGGTGAATTCTTAACTCATATCTCTTTGAAATAAGGGTGACATCTAATTTTTTCTTTGTGTATGAGGAACTTTACTCGGTGCTGGGGGTTCAGATGAGATCCATGAGGATGTGACATCTAATTTTCTCAGTTAGCCGAAATTTCCCTTTGGTGAACATAAAGGTCTCTGATGAATAGTCCATGTGTGTGTCCTAAGGACAAATACCAATTACAAGTGAGAGGCTTTATTCTCCTTTGAGAATAAGGGGAGTTGTTTTCCTCTCTTCTCTTTTTGTCAGAACATTTATCTTAGAAAACTTGTAAATTTGAATGCTTTCTACTTATATGTATATTTTTAGAAACTAAATAAACCATCTGTCAGTGTCATAACCTGGGAATGTCTTTCTGAAGGCCTTGGGAGCCGTCCTTTGGAATGTCAGCATCAAGGGAGGCAGCTCCTGCATCCCTCGATTTATTTTTATTATTTTTTCACTTTTATTATTATTTATTCATTTATTTTATTTTTTGAGACAGAGTCTCACTTCATTGCCCTCAGTAGAATGCCATGGTGTCAAAGCTCATAGCAACCTCAAATTCTTGAGCTCAAGAGATTCTCTTGCCTCAGCCTCCCAAGTAGGAGGAATTATAGGCACCTGCCACAATGCCGGGCTCTTTTTAGAGACAGGGTCCTACTCTTGCTCAGGTTGGTCTCAAACCACAGACCTCAAACAATCCACCACCTGAGCCTCCCAGAGTGCTAGGATTACAGGCATGAACCACCCTGCCCTGCTATAGATATGGTTTAGTTTTCCCCATCCCTTTGGATAAAGCCTATTATCTAACATAGATTTTTCACCCCAACTACCAAATAAAGTCAAGATGAACTGTGTATTTCCAAGCATGCCATCAAGTCCTCCTACTTAGGGCTAGTGTTTATCTTCATAGCAAGTACATACATAATAGGCTGAAACTTTAAAAATTTGCATCTGTCTTATAAGGTACATAGAGAATAAGTCAAAATCTTGCGATTGAGGACATATCTCTTTTTATTTATTAGGAAAAAAATTACATTCATGTTGTTCCCTTGAAAAAATTTTTTGAAGCAACAAATTCCCTATATAGGAAATAGATTCATGACTTTCAGGTATGGCCAGCTCATCCTCTGCTGTTCTGAGTTTAAGAAAAACTCCACAGTCAACTTAGCTCTTTGCTTTGGATTATAGAAATCTGTGTTAAAAGTTTTTCTCTTGTCAACTAGCTATTTAGCACTATTGTATAATTATAGACGTCTATAATTATAGATCTTGTAAAGATCCTCAAATCTATCCCAGATAATGTATCTTTCAGAAATATGCCAAGGCCATGCACTGTGGCTTATGCCTGTAACCCTAATACTCTAGGAGGCTGAGGAAAGAGGATCACTTGAGCTCAGTAGTTTGAGGTTGCAGTGAGTTATGATCATGCCACTGCACTCTGGTCCAGGTGACAGGAAGTGAAATCATATCCAGGAAGGAAAGAAGGAAAAAGCCAAAGGAAGAAAATAAAATAAAATAAAAGTTTAAAGAAAAGATGTTGGGATAGGGTACAATGAGATGCACCAGTGGTTCTTGGTCCTAGCTACTCAGGGGGGCTGAGATAGCAGGATTGCTTGAGCCCAAGAGTTTGAATTTAGTCTGGCCAACATAATGAGACTTGGTTTCTAAAATAATAATAATAATAACATAAAAAATGAAATATGCTGATATATCTTCTTGTTTTCATCTGTGTGCATTCTTCTCGTTATAACCTGTCAATATTTTAATTACAATAGTTTTCATATGTAAGCATGATCATATTTCAAATGATTACCACTTGAAGATGCATGAGGGTGTGAGAGTAAAACATATTTAATCAGTACATGTTAATTCAAAAAGATTGCCTGCAAACATGAGCCTATTTAATTTCTTTACCTTTTGAGACAGAGTCTCACTGTCACCCTGGGTAGAGTGCCATGGCATCATAGATAAAAGTAACCTCAAAGTCTTGGGCTTAAGCGATCCTCTGGCCTCAATCTCCCAAGTAGTTGGGACCACAGGCACCTGCTACTACACCCTGCTAGTGTTTCCATTTTTAGCAGAGACATGGTCTCATGTTGCTCAGGCTGGTCTCAAGGAATCTACCCACCTCAGCATCCCAAAGTGCTAGGATTTCAGGCATGAGCCCAGCTTGCAAAGTGTTCTTTAAAAGAGAATAACCCATCTACCCAACAACTTAGAAAAATTGCAGTCAATTATTTTTTAGCTCGATATATTCAAAGGTCATCTGAAGACCATTTAAAAAGCTTTGTTATCCACTCATGCCAAAATATTGAAGAATTGAAAACAAAGAAAAGACATAAACTATATTACAATTTTGAAGTAAAATTACGTTTTCTACTTACATACATAATACACCTAACATGAATTTGAAATTACAGTGTATTTAGAACACAGTATTAATGTAAGCATACTATGATATCACGAAATTTATCTTAAAAATATTTAAGGTTAACTCATCTCACGGGTGGAAGACAATAGCAAGTGTAAGAACACTTAAGGTAATTTCCATCTATTTTTTTTAAAGCAATACTTGCAGACCTAAGTTATCACTGGCCTTAGCCTTCCATGTCCCAGGCTTTGTCCCCGTAAAAGTCTCTGAAACTTAGCGCAAGATTGACGTTATCTTTCCAGAGTGAACCAGAATAGAAATAGAGAGGGCTTCTATTCTATTCTGTTGGGCGTCGGCATGGAATTATAAATTCTGCCCAGGCAGGGATTTGCATTTAGCATTTTATTAATAGTTTGCATCGCCTTCACAGATAGCTCCAGGGGTATTTTATTTAATTGTTAAACTTATTTTAATTGCAGGAATTTTCTGGCGCCCAACCGCAAACTGAAGATTCTCCCAGTCAGCTGCTGGTTCCCAGAGTTGGGGTCTGGGAGGGAGGTGAAAGCTCAGGCCCCGCCCACCCTTCGGCCCCGCCCACCGCGCGGGCCCCACCCAGGCCAGGGTTCTCAGCGCGGCTTCCCGCAGACCCGGAAGTTGATTGCTTGTGGAGAAGGCCATGCTGCGGTGGCGGGTGAGTTTTTCTTTATGAAGAATAAGTCTCTGCTTCGCACTCTCGCAGCGTCCTATACCCTGGATCTGGGGGCCGTAGAGACCTTGAAATACCCGCACGGCTCCTTCCACCCCGAGTAAATTCAGACGTCCCTGTGAGAATCCGGTGTCGCTTTCCTTTGAGTTAAAATCGCCCTGAGGCAGGTCCTGTCCCCGGTCTTTCTGTCATTGGGCCGTGGAGACACCTCCTTTCGCGCCACGTCTCTACTTAAAACTCGTCGGGGACTTCTGCACTTGCTCCGCGCCCCCTAAAGTCCTCACCCGCGAGGGGAGTTCACGCCCTTCGGTGCCCCCAGGCCTCGCCCGAGTCGCACCTGGAGGGCAGCGCCGCAGCCCCAGTCCCGGAGGAGCTGCGTCCTCTCCCTCGTTGTGAGGTTCTGCAGACCCTGCTTCTCTCCTAAGACACACTCTTCTCTTTCCCCCTTTGACTGGGTCTACTCGCCAAGCTTGTTCTCAATCACCGCTTCCTTCCATTCCGGGTTGGGGAAGGAGACCGGGGCTTGTGACACTGAATGTTCCTTCGTTCCACATTCCTCCCCACTAGAAAATGTGCTGTTCAGGAGGGTGAGCGTGTTATTCCTATAACTTCCGTGTGAATGTGTGGAGAAAGACAGAGATAGCAAGAGACAGGAGACAGAATGATTTAGAAAGAGAAAGGAAGAATAAGGGAGACACATGAACACTGCAAAGTAGAGGACTTGGGAGGGGTTTGCAAAGAGACAGGAGAGTGAAAGCCTAGAAAGTACAGGGAGAGAAAAGCTCAATCCCTGAGAGTTGGAGAACAGCAAAATAGGGAGCAAAGGGAGAGGCCTTGAGACAGTGTCGCCAAAGATGGATGATTTGGAGCCAGGGCAGACAGAGTAGCCTGGTGCTGGGACAAGAGAGGGCACTGGGTGACAAGGAGGGCAGATGGAGAATCACAGCAGGCAGGAAGGCTAGGGACCTAGGCTTGACCTTCAGCCCCTCTCCTCTTTGAAGTGGTTGGGGATGGAGTTGAAACGTCCCACCCGAAGTCCTGCCTTCGTTTTTGTCCATTGACAACCCCATCCGAAGCTAGCTGTCAGTCAGTCGCTGATGGACAAACAACACTACAAGGATTTGGGAAACTATATACTAGGAGGAATGAAGACCAAATACATACTTCCTAGCATCACAGTCCTCCACCCTCCTTCCAGTCCTACTTGGGAGCTACTGTTGTCAGTTTGGTGGCAGGAATCAGGAAAATTCTTACACAAATGTATTTACACCATGTTGTGAGAGTTTAGAGAAAAATTGTCAATGTTTTGTGATACTTCTTAGCGCAAGTTTCAGTTCACATATTTTCAGATACTATATGTTATAAGAAGTTTATTGATACTTTAGCAAACCTCTATTTTCTTTTCTTTTCTTTCTTTTTTTTTTTTTTTTTTTTGAGACAGAGTCTTGTTCTATCACCCTGGATAGAATGCCATGACATCACAGTTCACAAGAACCTCAAACTTGTAGGCTTAAAAGATTCTCTTCTCTTAGCCCCCAAAGTAGCTGGGACTACGAGCGTCCCCACCACAATGCCTGGCTAGTTTTCCTACTTTTGGTAGAAAGAGAAACTTTAGTAGAGAAGATCTCACCTTGCTCGGGCTGGTCGCAAACTCCTCAGGTGATCCCCCAGCCTCAACCTCCCAGAGTGCTAGGATTACAGGTGTGAGCTACCATGCCTGGCTCTCTATTTTCTTTTTGGTATGTGTGAAATTAGATTGATATTTCTTGAACATACAGTATTATCTGCAGATTGGGGTATTCATTACAGGCCTTGGGATGTCACCTGTGGACAAAGAGATTGTATCATATTCTGTATTCAGGACTGAGCATACAGGGATGAGGGGCTGTGCTCTGCATTGGGTTTGGGGCTGTGCCCTGGAGGGGATCTCAATGCTCCCCTACTGCTGCAGGGTTTGTGGGGGCTTTACCAGGAGGGCAGTGAGATCTGATGAAAGGGGTCAAAAACTTACTTCTTGGTCTTCTGCAGGAGTTTATTATCTTTGCATCCCTTCTGGTGCAGCAGACAGCAGAGAACAGTCTTTTCACCTGGTGAGATTTTTCCTAGGTGCATGATTGTAGCACAGAAAGGAGTGTATAGATTCTGAGCATTGAGCAGTGTACTGTTAACATTCAGGATTGACTTCTAAAGATTCATGATACATGACGAAGAAGCCAGAAGAGGAAGAAAAAAAAGAAAAAAATCAGAAATGGCTCTTACTCAAGTAAAGTGATATTCACAGTGGTTTGTTTTGTGTCTTTTTCCCTTCAAAAATGCTGGACATTGGACTTGGCTAATCTTCTTTGACTCTGCAGTGTCCAGACTGATATTTTTGCCTTTTTGTCCCTGCCTTCCTTTAGTCCCTCTCACCTACACTGAGATCCCATCTCACCATGACCCAGTGACATGAGCTTGTGAAGAGGCTCCATGGGGCAGGGTCCTGGGAAGGGCTTCACATCCAGACACAGATTAGAGATGGGGTGTGGCTATGTGGTGTCAGTGCTATGGGGTGGCAGAGATTATTCAAGGGCCATGTCTGGATGCATTGTTACTTTGCTGATCAGGATTAGAGAAGCTGCACACAGAAGTCATGGGTTAATGTGCACAAATACTGGTAAAACATGGAATGGAGACCAATGAGGGGAAATCTGTTCTTTCTGATTTTATACTACATTTGAAACTGCATTAAATTTGTAGTATTCAAGTCATGTTTGACTTCTGCAATTACAAGAGATACTGAAAGTGGCCAGTGAGGTGGCTCGCACCTGTAATCCTAGCACTCTGGGATACCAAGGTGGGTGTATTGCGCTGAGCTTACAGGTTTGAGATAAGCCTGAGCAAGAGTGAGAACCTGTCTCTAAAAATAGCTGGGCATTGTGGCAGGCACTTGTAGTCCCAGCTACTCAGGAGGCTGAGGCAAGAGAATCACTTGAGCCGAAGAATTTGAGGTTGCTGTGAGCTGTGACGCCATGGCACAATGTGACAAAGGTGACAAAGTGAGACTCTGTCTCAAAAAAAAAAAAGATACTGAAAGTGACTTGTATTTATCTTTTGTAATTGTTATATATTGAGTATTACAATTTTAATACAGTTTTTTTCTTTCTTAAAATGTGTATACATTTTGGGGGGCATCTCCATTTATAGTAGACCCTCCATAGTTGACCACCTCCCTACACTGACCACCTTCTTAAGTTGACCTAATTTTCATAGACCAGATACACACCACATGTACATAGTAGGCCTAATTCCTTATAATGACCACCTTCATGTGTTGGACAGTTTATATGACAATCTCTTGGGTGGTCAACTTATAGAGATTCTACTATATTTTCAAATATGGGTATTTAATAGAGATTAGAATTCATTTCTATATTTTTATGGTCTACCATTTTAAATAGATTAATATACAGTAATATTTAAATAACAATGACAGCTGGGTATGATGTCATGAGCCTTTGGTCTCACCTACTTGGGATGCTGAGGTAGAAAGATCACTTGAGCCCACTTGAGCCCACTTGAGCCCACTTGAAGGCTATAGTCTGAGATGACTACACTTGTGAATAGCCACTGTACGCTAACCTGGGCTAGATAGCAAGACACTGACTCTAAAAATTAAAGAAAAAATAATGACAATAAATATCATCTAAAAAATAGGTCATTGACAGACACTTCCTATTATTTGAGTTGATGTGTTTATGTGTATGAGTATGTAAGTGTGTACATGGGATGTGTGCCTGTATGCATGGCATGAATACATGCTTATGATTATCAGAGGCAAGCATTATTTTACATAAATTTTACATTTTTTTAACATTTTCAGTTACATCATTTTTTGAGACAGAGTCTCACTATGTCACCCTGTGTAGAGTGCTACACTGTCAGAACTCACAGCAACCTCAAACTCCTCGGCTCAAGCAATCCTCCCGCCTCAGCCTCTTGAGTAGCTAGGACTACAGGCACCTGCCACTATGCCTGGTTGGTTTTCTGTTTTAGTAGAGACAGGGTCTCATTCTTGCTCAGGCTTGTCTCGAACTCCTGAGCTCAAGTGATCCACCCATCTCGGCCTCCCAGAGTGCTAGGATTACAGGTGTGAGCCACCACACCTGGCCTGCAATTACATCTTAAATATTTTCCATGTTCTTAAAGCTGTTCTACACTGTCATGTTAATAAGTTGATAGTAGGCTGGGCACCTTTAGCACAGTGGTTATGGCACCAGCCACATACACTGAGGGTGGCAGGTTCAAACCCAGCCTGGGCCAGCTAAACAACAATGACAACTGCAACAAAAAATAACCAGGCATTTTGGCAGGTGCCTATAGTCCCAGCTACTTGGGAGGCTGAAGCAAGAGAATCACTTGAGCCTAAGAGTTTGAGGTTGCTATGAGCTGTGACACCACAGCACTCTAACAAGGGTGACATAGTGAGACTCTGTCTCAAAAAATAATAATAATAATAAATTGATAGTAGTAAAACTAGTAATGTATAATGAGCATATATGCGTGCATTTGTATATGACTTTTTTGCAGTTCTAGATTTTTATCCTTGAACTTGCTTCAACTTTTCTTAATTAGGTAATTCTCTGTCAATTTACTTTTGATACTGATCTGTTACTTAATTATTTGATACTTTCAGTTCTGTTTTCTAATGCCCACACACCTGATATCAATGCTTACTTTGCCCTTCTTTTATCTCTGAGACCTGAGGCAAGTTTCTTAGGGTATCTGAGACACAGTTGTGTCCTCAATATGATGGGAATAGACCTTTCTCTCATGGGCTGCTGTTGTTGTAGCAGGTAGTCCATGTAAAGCATTTAGAATAATGCCTAACATATGGGAATTGGTCAGAAGCTTCTGGTTTGGCTACTTCTATCATCATTACAGGTTTTAGATTCTGATTTTTTTTTTTTTTTGAGACAGAGTCTCACTTTGTTGCCCTTGGTAGTGTGCCTTGGTAGTGAGCATCATAGCTCAAACTCTTCAGCTCAAGTGATCCTCTTGCCTCAGCCTCCTAAGTAGCTGAGAGTATAGGAGCCAGCCACAACACCTGACTATTTTTGGAGACGGGGCCTCACTCTGGCTCAGGCTGGTCTTAAACTCCTGAACTAAAGTGATCCGCCCACCTCAGCCAATTCTGATATTTTTTGAAGCGAGTATGGACACAATCATCTTGAAGACAACACTTATATTCTAGATCAGATAGATACTAAATGTCACTTGGTGTGTCAAACAGAATAGCACCTGTGTTGCTTTGTAATTTGGATTTCTTTTATTGTCCACAAAGTGAGAAATCCAGATTGGTTCAGAGAATATCATAACTTCTTATGGAAAAGTGTAATAAGATGTAAAGACATATAAGGAGCTCCAATGTACCTGAAATGTGAATCCGTCAGAATGCTCACTTCAATTGAATCAATCCATGCAATTCTTTTCTAATTTTGCCTCAAGATAAGAATTCTCCTCATTGTCCGTAGGTGAAATATGTTTTTCATTTTAGGGACACTTGACATTCAGGGATGTGGCCATAGTGTTCTCTCAGGAAGAGTGGCAGTGCCTGGACCCTGCTCAGAGGGCTTTGTACAGGGCTGTGATGTTGGAGAACTACAGGAACCTGGTCTCCCTGGGTGAGAATAACGTGGCTCTCACAGTCGGGCTCTGCCCTGTGTGTCTTTGCGTTTTCTCTTCTGCACCTTGTGGGAGCCCCTGCATGGCTTGACTAAGACTGAAGCCTTATTGACTAAGAGTGAAAAGCTCTAAATACTTTCTAGACTTTCACAATCCCCCTTCTTCACCTATTGTGCCCCCTTCATGACACGTCATTTTGTGCTACCACAGTTTACATATGCAAAACACCCTGCAAGTGCCTTTTAAAATGTCCAGTTCCCCATACCTTTGATTCATTAGTTGTTGGCAGAGAGCCACATGTTTGAATAGCACAGTTTCATACACATTCAGAAAGAGGCCATCTGTGAAATATTTTTTCTTGATCCATTAGTAATGTCCTCTCTCTGACCTAAACATAGGGCTTGAATTTTGGCAAATCATAGCACTTCTTGATTCTTTGTTTTGATAAGTAGGACTCTCTCTTTCTGACCTGAGTGTTCTCTCCATGTTGGAGGAAGGGAAAGAGCCCTGTACTGTGGAGAGTGAAGTGAAAACACTTGAAAGAAGAAATTCAAACAGTAGTGAATGGATCAAAGGTGCACACTCAGGTAAGAGCTCAGGTGGGCACAGTAAAAGTAGCATCATTAAACAATGTGTGGGAAAGTCTGCAAGTGGGGAGTTCTGTGGGTAAAGAAAAGTTTGAGTCCTGTGGTCTCTGAGTGGAAATCTCTCTTTGCCCTTACTTAACCACTGTGTTCTTACAGATGTGTAATATTTATTTATCCTTCCACCCTCCAGGGGTGCTACAACTTAAACAGAGACAAAGGCAAAGTCCTTATCACGATGGACAACACCTTATCATCTGAGTTCTGTGAACTCTTTTCCATCTGATTATGTATGACAGGGAGAGCCATTTCCAAGGTGTCTTTTCTTCCCATGTTGTCTCCTGTACTTGGTTCCATCTGGTGCTCAGTTTTCTGTCCTTAGAGGTCAGAGCTGCCAGAGACCTGACACCTTGACCTCTTTGTGTTCTACCCTATTTCCTGTACTTGGAAGACCTAATAAGGAGGTAGGAAAACATTGGCTGCTATTTGCTTGTATCTGAGGCCTGGAAACCACACAGAGCTGTCTACATCTGTCTCTGATTAGGTCTGTTGAAATAAGAAAAAGCCAAAGTGTCTTTCCTCCTCTCACACACTGCTCAATGCATAGTGCTTCAGTTCTGGTCAGCTAAAAGTGTGGGGTTTCTCCCCACCAACAATCAAATTTTGGGTAGCCATCAAAGGGTTTCCTGTACTTCACTTCTGACCCTGTCTACCTGGACTTAGAGTCAGATCCAACAAGCTAAGGGCTGAGTCCCCAAGCCTGCTCCCCACCTCAGTCATCATTGGCCACTGCTCCAGCCTGATATTTGTCTTCTTATGACTGGCTTATTTCATTTACTGCAGTGTCCTCCAAGTTCATCTGTGTTGTAGTATGTAGACTATATATGTAGTATGTAGAGTTTCTCTTTTTTAGGGCCTAAGAATGTTCCTTTTTATATGTGTGCCACATTTTGTTTATCTGTTGGTAACACCTGGGTTGCACCTATCTCTTGGCTATTTTGACTAATGACATGAACATTGATTATTAAATATCTCTTATCTTCAATTCTTTTTTTTGGCCGTCTGATGCTTTGTCTTCTTATGAAACTCCCATAATGTGTGTCATTTTGCTTGTTAGTATCTCCTAAATCTCTTAGTGTTTGTTTGTTTTCCTTCATTATTTTTTCTTTCTGCTTGTTGAAGATGGTATTTTTGTTAACATGTCCTCAAATCTGTTCATTCTTTGCTCTGCTTTATTCAGTCTGCTATTGAATCTGCTAGTGAATCTTTTTTTAATTATTGTCATTCAGCTCCATAATTACTATTTTGCAAATAATTTCGCTTATATGTGATATTCTTCTTTCAAGTATTATTTTCTTTTATTCATGGTGTTGTGCATATCTGTTATCTTTTAGCTCATTAAATATCTTAGGATTGTCACTTCAATTATTTGTCAAGTAATTCAGAGGGCTATATTTCCTTAGGTTTTATTTCATAACATTTAATTTGTTCTTTTCATTTGACCATTCTTCCAGGCCTTTTGGTGGGCACTGCAATTTTTAGTGTGGGTTTGGGCCCTGGCAAAACAGCCACCTCTCTCAGTCTTTCTGCCCTAAAATTGTGCAGAGAGAGTCCTTTTATTCCTCATCCCGTTGTAAAGGATCTAAGAGTACTCCTCTTGTGGGGATGTATGTTTCCTGGGTTTTATTATGTACTATTACTAATGTTTATATAGCTGCTTTAAAATGTTATTGTTCCCTAAGAGGCTTATCCCTGCCTGTTGTAAGAAGTTTTTGGTTTGTATAGCATTTCTCTGATCATAATCTCTCTCAAACTCACCCATAATCTTCCTGGCTCCTGCAGATCCTCCACTGCTTCTATGACCCCCTTCACCCTCTTATGTTTTCAGCTTCACCAACGTGACATACTGAGTATGCTGATATTCCTTTCAATGTCTGAGTTAGCAAGGCAAATTCTAGTCCTTCTGTCAGAGAGTAGACATGCCAAAACCATGGGTTCAAGTTCTACTAATTCTTTCTTGCTTTCACAGGGAGAAGCCATACATTGGAAAGCGATACAGAAAACAAGCCTACTAACAATGGATGTGAATTAAACATTCAGTTATATCTGCCCGAAATGCAGCTATTTCAAGCTGAGGTGAAAACTCATGAATGTAATCAAGTCAAAAAGTACATCAACCATATTTCCTCATTTTCACAACTTGGAAACATTCCTTCTGTCAAAACCCACATTTTTAATAAATATAGGATTGATTTTGTTGCTTCCCCATTACTCACGTTAGAACAGAAAGCATACATTAAGGAAAACCCTTATAGATGTAATGATTGTGGCAAAGCCTTTAGTGTATCTTCAAGCCTTACTAACCATCGAGTGATCCATAACAGAGAGAGACCTTCCAAATGTAAGGAATGTGGCAAGGTCTTCAGGCACGATTCAAACCTTGTACGACATCAGAGAATTCACACTGGAGAGAAACCTTACAAATGTAATGAATGTGGCAGAGTCTTCAGATACAATTCACATCTTGCAGAACATCAAAGAATTCATACAGGAGAGAAACTCTACAAATGAATGTGGGAAGGCCTTCAATCGAGTTTCACTCCTTGCCCAACACCAGATAATTCACACTGGAGAGAAGCCATACAAATGTAACGAATGTGGCAAGGTCTTCAATCGAGTTTCACTCCTTGCACAACATCAGAGAATCCACACTGGGGAGAAACCTTACAAATGTAATGAATGTGGCAAAGTCTTCAATCAGATTTCAAGTCTTGCTCGTCATCGAACAATTCATACTGGAGAGAAACCTTACAAATGTAAGGAATGTGAAAAGGCCTTCAGCCATAATTCAAAACTTGCAGAACATTGGAGAATTCATACTGGAGAGAAACCTTACAAATGTAATGAATGTGGCAAGGTCTTCAGTAGAGATTCACGTCTTACTCGACATCGGAGAATTCATACTGGAGAGAAACCTTATAAATGTAATGAATGTGGTAAGGTTTTCAATCAAATTTCACACCTTGCCAGACATCAGAGAATTCACACTGGGGAGAAACCGTACAAATGTAATGAATGTGGAAAGGGCTTCAGTCATAATTCAAATCTTACAGAACATTGGAAAATTCATACTGGACAAAAGCCTTATAAATCTAATGATTGTGGTAAAGTCATCAGTCAACTTTCACACTTTGCTCAACATTGGACAGTTCATACTGGATAGACACCTTAGAAATGTAATGAATATGCCAGAGCATTCAGTGTGTGTTCATATCTTCCCATCAGATTATCCACAATCCATATAAACCTTAACTAGTATAATGAATATGCCAAGTGTCTTCATCAAGAAATTATCCCTAATAGTTTATCAAAGTTTATACTGGGGAGAAACCTTACAACTGTATCAGCATGGCAAACTAGAGAAAATTTACAACTGTAATCATTGTGGCAAGATCTTCAGGAAAATCATGTCCCTTACAGTTTATCAGGGAATTCATACTGGAGGGAAATTTTACAAAATGTGATGAATGTGGCAAGGTCTTTAGTTGCCATTCACATCTTGCATGATGTTGCGGCAGTCATATTGGACAGAAAGAACCCTTACAAACAACTGTGACCATTAGTCACAATTTCCACCTTGCACATCATCTGAGATTCATTCATGACAGAGCCTTTAAAATTTTAGTGAGTATGGCAGACTCTTCATCATGAGTAGTAGGATTAATCAACATCACAGAATGCATACTAAGGAGAAATCCAGTACATGTATCAAATGCTGTATTCAGGCCTCAGTACATTGAACATCGAGTGTACAATATCTTCAATAAAACCATGAAATGGAATGTCCTACATCTTCACTGAAACCATACAAATGGAATATGGTGATAGTGTAGGACATCAGAAAATTTACACAGGAAATAACTCGGTCTTTTGTTCTCCAATATTAATCTATGATACTAGTTGGTGGAGATAATTACAAGTCAAAATAAGTTGGATCTCATCACATGATATATAGCATGGGTAAGAAGACATGGGGAAATGGTCAGTTATGACTACAAGTATAATGACTGTAAGTATTGACCTAAATTTTTTTCAACCTGAAATTTGAAATCTCTCCATATGCTTTCCATAATGATGTGTCATTCTGGTGTCTCAGAAACAATGAGTTGACAAGCTGACCTGATTAGTGAGAATCATTTCTAGCCAGTTTTCTGAAAGAATAAGGACACTTTTGTTTTTTGTTCTATGTTTTTATTTTATTTTTTACTTTTTTGAGACAGAGTCTCACTCTGTTACCTAGGCTACAGTGCTGTGACATCAGCCTAGCTCACAACAACCTCAAATTCATGGGCTCAAGCTATCCTCCTGCCTCAGCCTCCTGAGTAGCTGGGACTACAGGCACCCACCATAATGCCCAGCTGGTTTTTCTATTTTTAGTAGACATGAGTAGACAAGTCTCACTCGTGCTCAGGCTGGCCAGGATTACAGGTATCAACTAATGTGCCTGACCATAGTTCTCACGTTTTTAACTGAAAAATACATATTTTTTATAATTGAATCACATTTTTTCTACCAATAATATTCCACTCAGGTGGATACTTCATAACAGTAATAATATACCTTTATCTAAAACGTTTATGTGTGGGTGTGTGGGAAATCAAACAACATATACTTTTTGGTACATATGCTTAGGCCAGTATGATTTGGGATAGTCATTATTGGCACTTGGGTTATTCTCTACATTCTACATTCTTGTGTGTGTACAGTGAAAATCCCTTAGCAGTGCAACTGCAGACTCTTACATCCTCAAACATCCTTTGCTATTGATAAACATGCACTATATTGTTATATTTATATATGCCCCCTTCTTGTGTGCTACATAAGACCCATAGCATGTACCTCCATTTTCATGAAACAAAAATAGTAATATGGAAAATATTACAAAATTTTAAAAAGTGATGAATAAGAATAAGAATACCATCTTTTTTGTCCTTGGAGTGGCTAGTGGTGTAACTTGAAAATAATGTTCACAAACTTCCACGTATGAATGAGCATGCAGAATGGAAATTTGTTTTGGTAGATAAAGTAGGAACTTTTTATATTTACCATTATCACATTTTTGTACATTCGATTTTTTTAAAGTTCAGATTAATATAAGGGTACATAAGATTGGGTTACATTGTTGGATAGTGTCTCAGCTTACCATACTCTGATCCTCTCCTACTCTCTCCTCCCTATTTCAGTTTAATTGTGTTTTTCTTTTGTGAGAGCCTATAGTTCATCTATTAGTTGATACATTCATCTTTTAACCACTTCACTGGAACTTGGTTAAAATGCACCTAACATTCAGTTTGGATATTGAGAGTGATTAACACTGTACAGTGAAGTGTTATGAGAATTTTTATTACATAATGAGGCTTTCTAGGGAAAGTAATTTGTCCAAAACTGGCTTTATTGAACTGGACATATAAGGCTGACTTTCAGTATTGTGTTTGCTAAAGGCTGTGGTTAAGATGGGGATATCCTCATGTGGTATAAACTTCCAGTTGGTGCCAAAGGCGGGAATACTCAGGCTTCACTGTCAGCTTGACCAGGTAGGCAGAATAAAATCAGGGAGTGCAGAGGTATAAAAGATGTTAATAGTCAACCATCACACAATATAGGCCGACTCTTTAGTACATGCTGTATCTTTAGTTTTCAAACTCTCAACTTAGGTAGGAAAGGCCCTGATTTTCTCATGGTAATAGCATACCACATTCCTGTCTGGGGTACAGACATAGGTCTCATTGCACAATATGACTTAGTGAAAAATGTTTGTGAAAGACTGCTTAAATTGCCTAACAAGGTTTTGTACTACTTTAATGAAAATTATTATGTCGAAGTTTATTATACTATAATGAATATGATTAATGAATTTTACTAGAAGAGCATTCTTACAAAAGGGATAGAAATGTTATTTTGAGGAATGTATTCCATGGTTCATTTTCAACTGGAATGAAATTTTTCTGTGTGTTTTTGTGTATAGTTCTATTACAGTTAGAGGTCCTTCTCAGAACAGAAGGGAGCCCCCTTATGGGGCAGTGAGAAGGATTTTAAATGTTCAAGACCTTGGTATGCAACCAGCATTGTCTTAAGGTCAGGTTATAAAGGTTAATCATAAACTGCTGTCACAGAAAGGTAAGCAGAAACAGTTTGTGAGACATCCAGCTTAGTAATTCACCTTCTGGGTGTGGACAGTTCTGGGCCAGAACTTGCTGATGACTTCCCTGTTCAGAAAGGTTAAGGTCTGGTAATGACCAAAATCACTGCACAGAGGTTATCTCAACCTTTCCTTTTCTGCCTTCTCCCTTGATTACTTGGACATTTGCAGACTTTGAGGTTGAAGTATTCTTCCTATTGCAGCATTTTTTTTTGAATAAAATCTCACCTAACCTATCTAAATGCATTTTTTAACACTAGCAAATATTTTCATTGTTCAATCCATGTTAGAATACACACCTTATCTTTTTGGTGGCACAGGCTATGATACATAATAGGTGACAGTACTTCCTGATTAAAACAATTTTTTTTAATCTTTAGTAATTTATCTTTCCGAGTCAGCTCATACTACCCACTGAACATAGCCAATAAATCAAGAGTCAATATGTTGGGTCCAAAAAAAACACCTTTAATTCAGAAAGCCAGCAAACTGGCATGGCAGACTGATGTCCTAAAGAACAATCTTAGGTTAGTATGAACATCAGGCTCCTTTTAATGTTAAGGGAAGTGGGAAGAGGAAAACAGTGAGAAGAGAAACTTCTCTGAAGAAGACAGGTGCACAGCCTACAGACATATGAAAAAATGCTCATCATCCTTAATCATCAGAGAAATACAAATCAAAACTACTTTGAGATATCATCTAACTTCAGTAAGATTAGCCCACATCACAAAATCCCAAAACCAGAGATGTTGGTGTGGATGTGGTATAAAGGGAACACTTCTACACTGCTGGTAGGAATGCAAACTAATACGTTCCTTTTGGAAAGATGTTTGGATAACACTTAGGGATCTAAAAATAGACCTGCCATTCAATCCTACAATTCCTCTACTAGGTATATATCCAGAAGACCAAAAATCACATTATAACAAAGATATATGTACCAGAATGCTTATTGCAGCCCAATTCATAATTGCTAATCATGGAAGAAACCCAAGGGCCCATCAATCCATGAATGGATTAATAAATTGTGGTATATGTACACCATGGAATATTATGCAGCCTTAAAAAAAGATGGAGACTTTACCTCTTTCATGTTTACATGGATGGAGCTGGAACATATTCTTCTTACAAAGTATCTCAAGAATGGAAGAAAAAGTATCCAATGTACTCAGCCTTACTATGAAACCAATTATAGCTTTCATATGAAAACCATAACCCAATTATAGCCCAAAAAGAAGGGGAGAGGAAAGGGAGGGAAGGGGGGAGGATGGGTGGAGAGAGGGTAATTGGTGGGACCATACCTACAGTGCATCTTACAAGGGTACATGTGAAATTTACTAAGTGTAGAATATAAATGTCTTAACATAACTAAGAAAATGCCATGAAGGCTATGTTAACCAGTTTGATTAAAATATTTCAATATAAAACCAGTACATTGTACCCAGTGATTGCATGAATGTACACAGCTATGATTTAATAAATAAATAAAATAAAAGATTTTTAAAATTCCTGGTAGAAATAAGGGTATTTAATAAGTTAATAATCAAGTTTTACCTTCTTTAGGATTTTTTTTTTTGAGACAGATTCTCACTTTCTTGCCCCTAGTAAAGTGCAGTGTCATCAAAGCTCACAGCAACCTCAAACCCTTGGGCTCAAGTGATCCTCTTGCCTCAACCTCCCAAGTAGCTGGGACTACAGGCGCCCAAGACAATTCCCAAGTATTTTTTAGAGATGGGGGTCTAACTCTTGCTCAGGCTTGTCTGGAACTCATAAGCTCAGGCAATCCACCTGCTTGGCCTCCCAGAATGCTGGGATTACAGGCATCAGCCACCGCACCTGGCCTTTCTTTAGGATTCTTTTGACGGAGAATAACCTGCCTTCCATATGCCCTTGGAACTATTGCAAAATTATTCTGTAGGGGAGAATAAATGCAAATATCTTTGTTATCTGCACATGCCAGAACATTCAGAAAGGGAAAAACAAAGCCCTAAAATACTTTATAATTTTAAAATAGTGTGTTTTCAGAATGCACATGAAGTCTATTTGAAATTACAGTATATTTAGAAATTAATGACATAACAATATTATGATCCCAAAGTTTATCTCAAAAGCATATTAGGTTAACTTATCTCCAGTGGAATAAAACAAATGTGACAAATGTAAAGAAGATAATATGTTCTTCTAAAGGTTGTTGCTTCTTTAAGTTAATCTAACTTACTACCCTCATTTAGCTCGCCATGCCTAGCACCCCAGGTTGATTCGGGAATAGAAGTAGAACGAATTTCCATTTTGTTCTGTTGGGTGTCAGCATGAAATTGCACATCCTGCCAACGCAGAGATTTGCATTTCACATTCCAGTTTGCATCCCCTTCACAATTACCGGGGTTTATATTTAAATTGCTAAAATTAATTTGAATAGCCGGAACTGTCTTGGACGCAATCGCCATCCCATGTGCTTTCCGCCAGAAACGTCCCATTCCACTGAGATGCTCTGAGAGCCAGCCGGAGGAGGGTCAGGGGCCTGCCCCTATCTCTGGCTCCGCCCGCCCTGCCCGATTCCGCCCTAACTCGCTGGCCCCGCCCCGGCTCGCGCCGTGGTGCGTGCGCAGTTTTCTGGGACCCGGAAGCCGGTATCGCGGAGTGATCTGAGTGTTGCGTGCGTGAGTCTTTTTACCTGTTTTAGGATTAATCCTGGGCTTCGCCGTCTTCGCCCGCTTCCATACTAGGGATCTGATGTTGGGGTTTGTACAGAGGATAGACATTAAATCCTCACACTGTTCCCTTCACCTCCAGTAAATCGGACGTCGCCGTGAGGGTCCGGGATTGCGACTCCTCGGGCAAAATCTCACTTGGGCTGGTTCTCTCCCTCTACCTCGGTCTTTCTGCTTTCGAGCCATGTAGACACCTCCATTTCCCCGTTTTCCTTCACTCCCCTCTCCGCCTGCCCCGCGTAAAGTCCTCCCCGGTGGGGTAGATTTGAGCCCTGCCGGCCCCCAAGCCCTGGGGGTCTCGGCCCCTGGACCGAGCGCCACAGCCCCTTCCAGGGGACGCCGCGGGCTCCTCCTGGTCCTGCGGTTGTGCGGACACTAGCCCTGCCTACATACACCCCCGCGCTCGCCACCTTGGAGCGGGCCCCACCGCTCTCTTCATGGTCACTGTTACCTCTGATCCCGCCCTGGGGAAGATGACCTTGGGCCTGCCTTGAGACACCCAGTGTCCGTTCTTCCTAAATGACGCCTACTAGAAAATGGTGCTCTTCTTGGAGTTGGGCATCTTACTTCATTCCCCTCCCTTGGAATGTGTGGGTACAGGGAACCGCGAAGAAATAGCAACTGAGAGGAAATAGAACTGAGGGAGTGAAAAAAAGAATGAGACCCCTAAACAGATGGCAAAATAAAGGGTGGGGAGGGATTTGCAGAGACACAGTGCGAGTGAAAGAAGACGACGGCATGGGGTGAAAAGTAATTGGAGAAGTTTTGAGAAAAGCTTTGTGTCCCAAGAGATGAAGGACTTCGAGAGTGGCAGGAAAGGGGGAGGCACCTCAGACAGTGGGGGAGAGGGATGGATGATTTGGAACCAGGGTAGACAGAGCTGAGTGGTTCAAGGACAAGAGGAGGCATCTGAGGATTAGAGCAGAGAGGGAACCACAAAAGGGAGGAAACCTAGAGACCTCCCCTCCCCTCCCCTCCCCATCTGAGCACTATTCCACTGATATTTTCTTTTTCGGAGTTACCTCTGATCTTATTTGTAAGTCCAGTATTTAATTTACTGTCCTCATCTTTCTTTTCCTGTCAGCAGCGTGTTGCACAGTTGAGCTCTCTTATCTTGCCTTGAGGACATCCCAGTCATCTTCAGAAATCCTTTCCATTTAATGTTGTTGTCACCTGCCTGATCATTTAGAGCTTTCCTCTGTTGGTGCCTCCTGAATCCCCTGTTGTCTGAATGTAAAGTGACCCCTAGTTTGATCCTTGAACCTCTTCTCATCCTGTCCTTACCCACTGCTTTATCATCTCATGTCATGGTTTGAACGCCACCTATATCTCTCCATTTCCCCTGCAGACCTCCCCCTCTGAATTCTAGAATCATCTCCAGTTGCCTCTATGACTTCTCTGCTGGGCCATCTGACAGGTATCTCCACGTTCATATGTCCAAAAGTAACTTTCTGAACTCACCCAAACATGTTCCCCTTTTATTCTGACATCTCAAAAGAAGAGTACCGTGCACTTCCTGGGGCTTTATTAGCATGTATTTTAAGTATCTGAGATAAGTACATTATTCCTAAGTGTTGTAATTTTTTTGTTGTTGTTGCCCTGGCTAGAGCGCTCTGGCATCATAGCTCACAGCAACCTCAAATTCTTGGGCTGGATCAATCCTCCTGCCCAAAGAGTGGGGCTATAGGTGCCCACCACAATACCCAGCTACTTTTTAGAGACGAGGTCTCACTCTTGCTCAGGCTGGTCTCTAACTCTTGAGTTCAGGCAATCTACCGGCCTTGGCCTCCCACAGTGCTAGAATTACAGACATGAGCACCATTCCAGGCTTAAATTTATAATATAAATAAATACAGCCAGGCATGGTAGGTATAGGTAGCATGCCTATAATCCTAGCACTCTGAGAGGTGGACATGGGTGGATGACGAGCTCACAAGTTCGAGACCAGCCTGAACAAGAGTAAGACCCTGTCTCTACTAAAAATGAAAAACTGAAGCAAGAGGATCACTTGAACCCAAGAGTTTGAGGTTGCTATGAGCTATAGAATGCCATGGCACTCTACCAAGGGCAACAAAGTAAGACTCTGTCTCTAAATAAATAAAAATATATATATATTTACTTAAAATAGGTGAGGAAATACATTGTGTCCAAAGTTCTAGGTCAGTGGTTCTCAACCTTCCTAAGGCCTCCTAATGCGACCCTTTAGTACAGTTCCTCGTGTTGTGGTGACCCCCAGCCATAAAATTATTTTTGTTGCTACTTCATAACTGTAATTTTACTACTGTTATGAATTGTAATATAAATATCTGATATGCAGGATATATTTTCATTGTTACAAAGGGGTCACAACCCAAAGGTTGAGAACCACTGTTTTAGGTGAAGGAAAGGAATATGTGCAAGCCGGGCCCTCACTGCTCTGTCCTGAGGGCCTGTCTGGCCTCCTCTCCTGCTTATGTCATCCTCACTCTGCTCCAGCCACATAGGCCTCTTTTCTTTTCCTGGGAACATGGGATCTCCTGCCTCAGGGCCTTCACATGAACTGTCCCTCTGTCTCAACCTCTCTAGCCCCTCAGCTGCAGATGACACCTCAGGCTGTGTGCTTCTGACATCACCTTCTCAGTAGAGGCTTCTCTGACTTCCCCTAACTTGGCATTCTAACCATACCCTCTCTCCCACTTCTGGTCTTTATTTCCTACTCTGCATCTTGCTTTTTCTTCCTTTGTGACCCCCTGTCTGGACAATGGTGGTAATAATATCCTATGGGAAGAGCAGAGCCAGAAGGAGGGAGGGGCCATGCTCTGCCTCAGTAGAGGGGAACTCAGGCTGCCCTGCAGCCCGGCTCCCTCACTTCTGCAGTGTGTGGGCTTCATTGGGAGGGGGGCAGGGTCTGATAAAGGGGTCATTGCTAATCAAACTAAATCAGCAGTTGGTCATCCTATATATTGTCCCTGTATCCTGCCTTCCAGTACTGTGGGTCACAGAAGACTGTGCACAGAGTGAGGTCTTGTGTGTGGCTTGTAAGCGTTAAACCTCATATTTTTGACAATCAGGATTAACATCTGAGGATTCATCATACATAAAAAAGAAGGCAAGAAGAGGAAAAAACAGGAGTCAGGAATGGCTTTTACTCAGGTGAGGTGGTGTTTTGGGTGAATCATTCTGAGTCTCCTCCCTTCTGAGGTACTGGGCACTGGATGTGCCGATCTCAGACTCTGAGGTGTCAGAGTCATCATGTCTCAGACTCTGACATATTTCCTGGCACTTACTTCCCTAGGTCCTTGTCATCTCTACTTAGATTCCATTCCACGGTGACCCAGTGGCATGACCTTGCTAACAGGCTGCATTAGACATTGTCCTGGGAAGGGGAAGGGCTTCACACCCAGATGTACATCTGGGACAGGTTGTGGCCCCCTGGGGTCAGCTGTTGGGAGAAGTGACTGTTTAGGGGCCATGTCCAGATGCACTGCCAGGTTTCTGTAGACTGGGATTCATGAAGGTATGTGTAGAAGTCAGGTGTTAATGTGCAAAATTACCTGGTAGATTCTGGAAAGGAAACCAATAAGGGAAACGTTATTTTTAGGCTGGTATTGTTTTGCATTCACTGCTAAACTCTAATGTGTCAGTATGTCTCTGACTCCAAGCTCTTAATGACTTGGAATGGAATGGAAAGTTGAAACACCAGTGACAGAGGATGCTTTCTTCTGTCATTAACTTTAAAATAAGAAATTAATACCTAAGTGCAGGAGATTCTTAAAATCATTCTCAGCACTCATCCCATGGGCACTGGGGTATTTCTGTAGACTTTTGTGCTGTAGGTATTTTAGATTAAAATTGGTTAGTATTTTCCTCAGAAATCAGAGCAGAACTTCTTTGTCATTACAGAAGATGGACCCATACTCTCTTCCCACCTGCTATTATTAAACGTTATGTTCTGTTAACTTCACGTGATTTATGTATTTGTTTTCTGGTAAACATGCAGGCAGAGATGCTCTTAAGTTCCGAGACACAAAGCATCTCCTATCCTCTGCAAATGGGGACCCACTATTGTCAGTTCTCTTGCAAGCATCAGTGCAAGTATTATACAGATGTATTTCTGTAATGTCGTGAGATTTTGGAGAAAGTTCTTCAGTGAATGGTTTGTTGAGATATTTTATCCTGCATGTGTTTTTTTTTTTTCTTTTTTTGAGACAGTCTCATTCTGTGACACTTACTAGAGTGCTGTGGTGTCATAGCTCACAGCAGCCTCAAACTCCTGAGTTCAAGCATTCCTCCTGCCTCAGGCTCCTGAGTAGCTGACTATAGGACCCCACTACAATGTCCAGCTAGTTTTTTCTATTTTTAGTAGAGATGGGGTCTCATTCTTTCTCAGGCTGGTATCTCCAACTTGAGCTCACGGGGTCCTCCGCCTGCCTTAGCCTCTCAGAGTGCTGGGATTACAGGTGTGAGCCACTGCACCCGGCCTATCCTGCATGTTTTGAAAATTTACATGTTTTCATGTTAGGAAACAGGATAGCTTGTCAATTTACATCCTCCTTTGTTTGTTCTCTTAAGACAAGGGCATCTCCTTTTTTCCTGGTTTTAAAGAAAGAGTGCCTGTGTGTGAGCACATGGATGTCTGAGAACTTGTGTTGCTTCTTCTAGCTGGGGTTATTTCCTGTTTTCTTGGATCTGGGGAGATTTCTCTGCAAATCCCAGCTGGAAATGTACCCTCCCACACCAACACCATGTGATAGTGCCCACTCACTTAAGTAGAAGGTGGTACACATACTATGTTCTTTTTGTATTTGGATTATGTGGAGACAATGGTAACTCTTTATGTTTACATTTTTTTTTTAGAGACAGAGTCTCACTTTGTCACCCTCGGTAGAGTGTTGTGGTGTCACAGCTCACAGCAACCTCCAGCTCTTGGACTTAGGCAATTCTCTTGCCTCAGCCTTCCGAGTAGCTGGGACCACAGGCGCCTGCCACAACACCCAGCTATTTTTGTGCACTTTGGCCGGGGCCAGGTTTGAACCCACCACCCTCGGTATATGAGGCCAGCACCCTACTCACTGAGCCATAGGCGCCGCCCCTATATTTACATTTTTTAATTCCTTGGGAATCTGAGTAGGTTTCCTTAATTTGTAGACATGTATATATAAAGTGTTTTTAATACTATACTCAATTTTCATGTATTTTAAGAGCTATTTTGGGGCAGCACCTATGGCTCAAAGGAGTAAGGTGCCGGCCCCATATGCCAAATGTGGTGGGTTCAAACGCAGCCCTGGCCAAAAACTACAAAAAAAAAAAAGAACTGTTTTTTTATTCTGTAGTTTATTTATACATTGGAGTTACATTTTTTTCATGTTACTTTTTTTAGTATAAAACAGAAGTCTATGTCTCTTTTTCTCCATTTGTTTCTTCTTTTTTTGACAGGCCTTGTTTAGTGCATGATTATAAAATACTGTGTTTCACTGAGATCTAATTTTATTGTTTATATCTGGAAGGCCAATGAGGGCAGATCTCCTGAGCTCACAAGTACGAGACCAGCCTAAGCTAGAGTGAGACCCTACCTCTAAAAATAGCCGGGCGTTATGGTGGTCACATGTAGTCCCAGCTACTTGGGAGGCTGAGGCAAGAGAATCGCTTAAGCCCCAGAGTTTGAGGTTGCTGTGAGCTATGATGCCATGGTATCTACCGGGGCAACAAAGTAAGACTTGTCCCATACATACATAACATACATAAAATTTTGTTTATATGTGTATTTAATTTGGATTTTTTCTTTTTTTTTTTTTTGAGACAGAATCTCACTGTGTCGCCTTTGGTAGAGTGCTGTGGTGTCACAGCTTACAGCAACCTCCAGTCTTGGGCCTAAGCAGTTCTCTTGCCTCAGCCTCCCAAGTAGCTGGGACTACAGGCGCTGCCACAACGTGCCGCTATTTATTTATTTGGTTGTAGTTGTCTTTGTTGTTTGGCAGGCCCAGGCTAGGTTCGAACCTGCCAGCTCTGGTGTATGTGGCTGGCACCCTAGACCCTACCCTTAGCTACAGGTGCTGAGCCTAGATTTTTTTTTTTTTTTTTGAGACAGAGTCTCTGTTGCCCTTGGTACAGTGTCGTGGCATCACAGCAGCCTCAAACTCTTAGGCACAAGTGATGCTCTTGCCTCAGCCTTCCAAGTAGCTAAGTCTATAGGAACCTACCACAACACCAAGCTAGTTTTTCTATTTTTAATAAGGACAGGATCTCACTCTTGCCCAGACTGTTTTTGAACTACTGAGCTCAGGGGATCCTCCCACCTCGGCCTCCCAGAGTGCTGGGATTATAGGCATGAGCCACCTCACCTGCCCCAATTTGGATTTTTATGTGTAACTTTTAGGTATTGTATTTGACTCATTTTAAAGTTTCAGGTAATATATGTCATAATTATTTGGTTTGGTAATCTCATCTGTGTTCTGTTTCTCTCTTTTTTTCCTTGCAAGCTAACAAGATAGCTTGTCCTTTTCCTTTACTAGATGTTTTGGTTTTCCTTCTACTGAAGGCAGATTTTATTGAAATTAGACTATTTCTTTTATGTTTAATGGCTGTTAATGTCTGTATTTATAAAAGTCCTGATGTCACCTCATCTGAGTATGTCAATTTTTGATCATGTATTTCAGTAGAGTTTTTGTGTTTGTTTTAGTAGTGTTAGGTATATTTACATATTGTGCACAGATTTTTGAACTTTTCATCTTGTAAAGTTGAAGCTGTATGCCACTAAGAATGAATTTTTCCTTTTAGACCAGGTCTAGTAGGGACCAACTCTCTCACCTCCTGTTTATCTGAGGAAGACCTAGTTTCTCCATGTCTTTTGAAGGAATGTTTTCCTAGGTATAATATTTTTAGTTTCCGGTTGTCTTCCTTTCACACTTTAAATAAATCATTGCACATCCTTCTGGGCCACAAGGAATATCTTGGGCATAGGGGCTCCTGTGTAGACTTAGCTTTTTTCTTGCTATTGTAAGATTTTTTCTTTCTCTCTGAACTTTGACTGTTTTTTTTTATGATGTTGGTTGTTGTAGTTCTCTGAGGTTCATCCTATCCAGGTATCTTTAAGCTATTCAATTTGTATGTCCATGTGTCTTCTGAAATTTGGGGCGTTTTGAGCCATTGTTTCGTCAAACAGGGGTTCAGTCCCTTTTTCTTTGTCACCTTCTTCTGGGACTTTAACAATGTGTAAGATGTTGCCCTTCGTGGTATCCCATTAGTCTCTTAGGCTTTCTTCATTTTTTTTTTTTTCTTCTGCTGCTTTTCTTCTTACAAATTCTTTGCCTGGTTAAGTCTGCTTTTGAACCCATGTATTGAGTTTTTCAGTTCAATAATTATATTTTATACTCGAGAATATCTTCTTAATCCTTCTTCATAGCTTCTATCTCTTTGTTAACTTTTTCATTTTATTCATGCATTGTTTTCAAGATTTCAAGCTGTCATTGTGTGCTGTCTTATTACTCATTGAACATCATTATGACTCTTATTTTGAATTCTTGGTCTGGTTATTTATAAATTTCTATTTCTTTAATGTCAGTTTGTAGTGATGTTTTTCTCTTTGTATCATCTGTATTTTCTTTTCTATTTGTGTGTCTTGTTATCTTTTGTTAGTACTTTGGTAGTTCAAAATAAAACCATTCTCCCCATTTTTGGTATCTGGATTTATTCAGGAAAGACGTTATTCAAACAACCTGGCTCAAAATTCTTGGCAGTTCTCAAGCCTTTTCTATGACTATGTGCTGTGTAGGCTTATGATCTGCTAACTGAAGTTAATTTAAGTGTGTGCATACGTGATATATGTTCATAAATATATGGATGGCAAGCCCATGGCTTTTATCAAGGAGACATCATTTGAAATAAGTTTTATATTTTGCAATAGTCAAAATCATGTTAAGTATTTTCCGTAGGCTTAAATTTGTTCTAAACTGTCATGTTAATGAAGTAGTAGTAATAAAAACAGTAACACTGTGTACATGCCTGTGTGTGTATACAGTGAGCTTTTATAATGTTTCATGTTCTTACTCTTGAAGTTTTCACATTTTTTCTATTAACTAGACCTCTGCCAATTTACTTGAAGCTGTATCTATTATTTAAATCATTGTTTCTTTACGTTCAGACCTGAATCCTAATCCCCTGGAGTCAAGCACCTGCTCTGCTATTTTTAGTTCTTTGATTTCCTGCCAGTTTCTTGGAACATCTGTGAAGGGGATTGGCTTCTAGGAAAAACCTTTCTATCATGTGTTAACATTTTACAATCTAGTACTTGTAAAGCATTTAGAATAGTGTTTTGCACATGGGAAATGTTTAAGAATGTTAGCCATGACTATTGTTAATCATCACAGTTGTCAGATGTGACTTGGCTTTCACTAAACCACTTGGATTTTGTCATCTCTGAAGACATTGCTTATACTCCAGTGCATGTAGATACTGAAGAGCACTTCCTGTGTTGAAAATAGAATCTAGCACTTCTACAGATAGAACCCTGTGTTTATTTTTTTTATTTCCATAAAACTGAGAAATTCATATTTCTTAGAATAGCATCTCTAAGAAGATGCTAATGGAATGCCAATCTCTAATGGAAAAGTATAATCAGATGCATTTAGAGAGGGAAAACCTGCTCAAAAATACCTGGATTTGCCAGAACACTCACTTCAGTCTAGTTAATACTTAATTTCTCTCCTCTCCTCATTTTGTGTGAAGATAAACTCTGTTCATAATGCCTTAGTGAAATATATTTTTCATTTCAGGAACACTTGACATTCAGGGATGTGGCCATAGAGTTCTCTCAGGAGGAGTGGAAGTTCCTGGACCCTGCTCAGAGGGCTTTGTACAGGGAAGTGATGTTGGAGAACTACAGGAACCTGGTCTCCCTGGGTGAGGATAACTTTCCTCTAGAAATAGGGGTCTGCCCTTGTGTGTCTTTGCATTTGATCTTGTGTGCCTCTTGGGAACCCCTGCATTATATAACTGAGACTGAAGCCTTGTCGACTCAGAGATGGAAGCTCTGTAATGCAGCCTCTGGCCTTTCAGCATCCCTCTTCTTTAGGTGTTCTGCAGCATTCATGATACAGCAGTGATGGTTGCAGACATGAAATATGCATAGACACCGACTGCAGACTTACCAAACACCCAGTTCTGTATTTTCTGAGCCTATGCTTTTGACTCTAATTCTGGGGACAGATATCTTCATTTTATAGCATTCTTTAAACTTTCAGAATGAGGCAATCAGTGGATGAGTTTGTGAGATAAAATTCTAGATTCAGTTGTTATGTCCTCTATTCTCACATGGACATAGGTGGGGATTCTGGAAGAATTTAGAGTGTATTGTTCCTTGCATTTTATGAGGAGGATATTCTTTTCCTGGCCTGAATTTTAGCTCTATGTTAGAAACAGGGGAAAAGCCTAGTGTGTGGAGAGAAAAGTGAAAATAGGAAGGAAACAGAAGCTATAAGAAAGTATCAGAGGTTTCTTGGAACATCTGTGAATTCACAGATGAGAATCTCTCGGCACGATGGAGGAGTATATGGGAAAATAAAAGTTATCATTTCCTTCTTCCTGCCATATTTTTGTTTAGTTTGGGTTTTTTCCTAATTCATTGAGGTATAAATGAGATTATTAATTTGAAACATTTGTTCTATTTTTATGTAATCATATGTAGTTATAAATTTCCTTATTAGGAGTGCTTTTACTGCATTCCATGAGTTTTGGTGTGTTGTGTGTTCTTTTCTTTCAACTCAGATATTTTCTAATATCCCTTGCAATTTCATCTTCTCATAGGTTGATAGAAGAGTGTTGTTTCATTTCCACGTATCTTCGGAATTTTGTTTTATTTCTCTTAATCTCTAATTCCACTGTGATAGGGAAAGGTAGTTTGTATGATTTGGGTCTTGTGAAATTTTTAAAAACTTATATCATGGGCGACGCCTATGGCTCAGTGGGTAGGGTGCAGGCTCCATGTACTGAGGGTGGCAGGTTCGAACCCGGCCCCTGCCAAACTGCAGCAAAAAAATAGCCAGGCATTGTGGCGGGCACCTGTAGTCCCAGCTACTTGGGAGGCTGAGGGAAGAGAATCCCCAAAGCCCAAGAGCTGGAGGTTGCTGTGAGCTGTGATGCCATAGTACTCTACCGAGGGAGACAAAGTGAGACTCTGTCTCTAAAAAAATAAAATAAAATCTTATAACATGGGGTCTATTCTGCAATTGTTCCTTGTTCACTTCAGAACAATGTCCATTCTGCTGTTTAGGTGGTTTGTTGTCTATAAGTCTGTTAAGTACAGTTAGTCTCCAGTGATCTTTATATCATCTGTTTCCTTATTTATCTTCCAGGGTATGTTTGGTTTGTTTTTGTTTTCGTTTAAGAGAACCAAGGTTTGCTCTGTTTCCCAGCAGGCTGGAGTACAATAGTATAGTCATAGTTTACTGCAGCCTGGGGCTCATAGATTCAAGTGATCTTTCTATCTCTGCCTCCTGAGTAGGTACGACTGCAAGCATGCACAATCATGCTGGGCTAATTGTAAAATTTATTTGTAGAGATGGGGTCATGCTATATTGCCCAGGTTGGTCTCAAACTCTGACCTCAAATGCTCCTCCTGCCTCAGCCTCCCAAAGTGCTGGAATTACAGGTGTGAGTCACCATGCTCAGCCTCCTGCTTTTATTATTTTCCACTGTCCTTTTTTGTTATAACTTTGACTTAAAGTTTATTCTGTCCCATACTGCCATAGCCATCTCTCCTTTCTTTTGATTATTGTGTACATGGAATATCTTTTTCTATTTTTTCTTGTATGTGTTCCTACAGCAAAAATGAGTCTGTTATGGATTGTTAGATTCTGTTTTCTTCTCCATCCATCTAATCTATGTCTTCTGATTACAGAGTTATACCATTTACATTAAAAGTACTGATAATGGAAGGCCTAACTGATGCTATTTTGTTACATATTATTTTTCTCTTGTACAATTTTTATCTTCATTTCTTTCTTGGTTCTTTTGTTCATATTTCCCTGATTTTTGTTTCTGATGAATAGACTTTGATGTCCATATTATTTCCTTTTTGTATATCATACAGATAGAATCTTGTGGTTATTATTGTCAGCACATAAAATATCTTAAACTTACAACTCTCCATTTTAAACTGATAAAAATTTAACTTCAGTCAACAGACAACTGGGACTTCTTTTTGGCTCCCCCTTATGTTATTGATGACAGAAATTCTATATGTGTTTTATTTATACTAGCACATAGTTAGTGTTTATATGGGGGGGGTTGCTTCTGTTTTGCAGAGAAATATATTAAAGGATATTAATGAAGATATAAAAATGCAGGTTTCTAGATTTCTCTACTTAACATTTATTGGAGAATTTTATATATTTTAAAAGTCACTTTCAGCATCTTTTAGTGTGGTCTTTTTTTGCATCTTTTAGACTTAACATCAAGTACCCCATTAAGGATTTCTTGTAGGGCAGTTCTGCAGTGCTAGTGATCCTCTTCAGCTCTTTATCTGGAAATGTTTAGTTTAGATCTCTCCTTTTGTGAAATACTTAATTATCAATATTTTGTGCTTTTTTCCCCCATTTTATATTTACATTATAAAATAGCGTGTTTTGAAATAAGGATGGTTTGGGTACCCATGGTCTTTGGTTAGGGTGCAGGCCACATGTTCCAGGGCCGGTGGTTTCAAACCTGGCCCCAGCCTGCTAAACAAAACAAAACAAAAATAGCTGGTTGTTGTGGCTGGTGCCTGTAGTCCCAACTGCTAGGGAGCCTGAGGCAAGAGAATCACTTGGGTCCAAGAGTTTGAGGTTGCTGTGAGCTATGATGCCATGGTACTCTACCCAGGGTGACAAAGTGAGACTCTGTCTCAATTTTAAAAAAGGTGGGAGGGGAGAAAGAAATAAGGATGGCTTATGGAATGGTGAAATTGAAGTGGCTGTCAATGCATCATCTCATATATTTATGGGGTTTTTTATAGTTGGAACATTTAAGATAGACTCTGTTAAGTGACTTTCTAGTGTTTTTTGGTTTTGTTTTGGTTTTTTTTTGAGACAGAGTCTCAAGCTGTTGCACTGGGTAGAGTGCTGTGGTGTCACAGCTCATAGCAACCTCAAACTCTTGGGCTTCAGCAATTCTCTTGTCTCAGCTCCCAAGTAGCTGGGACTACAGGTGCACACTACAATGCCCAGCTGTTTTTTTGTTGCAGTTGTCATTGTTGTTTAGCTGGCCTGGGCAGGGTCCCAACCCACCAGCCTGGGTGTATGTAGCTGGCTTCAGGCAGTGCCCTTTTTTTTTTTTTTTTTTTTTTGAGACAGTCTCACTCTGTCGCCCTGGGTAGAGTGTCCTGGTGCCAAAGCTCACTGCAACCTCAAACTCTTGGGCTCAAGTAGTCCTCTTACCTGAGCCTCCTAAGTCGCTGAGACTATAGGCACCTGCCACAATGCCCCACTAGTTTAGTTTTCCTGTTTTTAGTAGAGACAGGTTCTCTCTCTTGCTTAGGCTGGTCTCTGAACTGAGTTCAAACAATTCATCTTCCTTGGCCTCCCAGAGTGCTGGTATTACAAGTGTGAGCCACCAGGCTCAGCTTAACTAGTTTTTATTGTTGTTACTATGACAAGTTATTTTTCTGTTGTTGCTATCAAGATTCTCCCTTGTTCTCTGAGTTTTAATAATTCATTTAAATGAACGTGTCTGTATGATGGTGTCTTTGGGTTCATTCTAGATGGAGTTGATGAATTTCTTGACTTTGTATGTCCATTTTTTCCAACAAGTCTGGAACATTTTTACCATTATACCTCCAAATAACCATTTAGAACTTCTCTGTTCTCCTCTTGGGACTGTTGTGGTGTATATATTGTTCTGCTTCTTAGGAAACGAAAAGTCAATAAGGCTCCATTTGGTTGTCTTTGTTATTTTTTTCATTTTTCTCCTTGGACTCTATAATTTTCAATAACTTGTATCAAGTTTGCTCATTCTTTTTTCTGCCTTATTTACTCTGCTCTTAAACTATTCTAGTAAAAATGTCAATTATTTATTCAGAATTTCAGTCTGGTTCTCTTTTATAGTTTGTTTCTTTATTGATATTCACATTTTGTGATTACTTTTTCTTCCCTGATCCTGTTTATTTGTCTATATTTGGTTCCTGTTAGTTCCTTGAACATCTTTAAGACAGCTTTTCTTCTAAGTAATTTGGAGAACTTTGTTTCTTTAGGATCAATTTCTGGCCTTTTTTTTTTT
>NW_003852607.1:2201069-2230934 GCF_000181295.1 Otolemur garnettii | reverse complement strand
CACAGGCGCCCGCCACAACGCCTGGCTATTTTTTTGGTTGCAGCCAGAATTGTTGTTTGGTGGACCCGGGCTGGATTTGAACCCACCAGCTTAGGTGTATGTGGCTGGCGCTTTAGCCACTTGAGCCACAGACGCCAAGCCTACAGCAGTGATTCTTTCCATAATCCCAGTTATGAGAGACAGAATCTACTCCTTCAGCTTAGGTGTTTATTTGAGTTTTGTGATTTCCTAATTGGTTTTTAGATTACTCCCAAAGATATTCCTGACTTTGCATTAATGAGCTTAATAATTATTTGCATATTTGTTTATCATGGATGACTGCAGTGTCTCATTAATTACATTTTTTAAGAGAGGAGATCTTGCTCTGTATTCATGGCTGGAGTGCAATGGTACAATTTGTAGCTAACTGAAGCCTCAAACTCCCGGACTCAGGTGATCCTGCTGCTTCTGATTGTCGAGTTCCTGAGAGATTATAGTCATGAATCACGGTGTCCAACTTAAATAGTTTTACTATAATTTATAGATATGATTTTCCAGTGTGCATTGTGCAACATAACTGAAATGCACCACTTGTTAATGTCACAAAGGGCCTATTCTATGATGATACAGACAATTTTGTTTAGAAAAACATTATATTTGCTAAGATTGTTTTGTTGATCTTTTCTTCTTTTCTCATTGCTAATATTATAATCCAGAATTACCATTTACAGTAGAACCTCTGTAGATTGACCACCCAAGGGCCTGTCACAAACAGGTCAACATATGGAGGTAGTCAACATAAGAAACTAGGCCTACTGTACTGATAATGTACTGTACATGTGGTACATGTCTAATCTATGAAAATTAGGTCAGCTTAAGGAGGAGGTCATTATAGGGAGGTGGTCAGCTATGGAGGTTCTACTCTGTATATTTACGTATATTTGTGCAATGTGAATGTTTTATTATGATGTTGGAAACTAGAATTCCCTAAAACTAATTTGACGTATATTCAACGACTCTTCCTTTATTAAAGAATCCTGGGGCAGTGCCTGTGGCTCAGAGGAGTAGAGCACTGGCCCCATATGCCAGAGGTGGCGGGTTTAAGCCCAGCCCCGGCCAAAAACTGCAACAACAACAAAAAAAAGAATCCTATTCTTGGCTCGTCACCTGTAGCACAGTGGTTATGGCACCAGCCACATACACCAAGGCTAGCAGGTTCAAACCCAACCAGGGTCAGCTAAACAATAATGACAATTGCAACAAAAAAATAGCTGGGCATTGTGGTGGGTACCTGTAGTCCCAGATACTTGGGAGGCTAAGGCAAGAGAATCACTGAAGCCCAAGAGTTTAAGGTTGCTGTGAGCTGTGACGCCGGGGCACTCTACTGAGGGTGATATAGTGAGACTATGTCTCAAAAAAAGAAAAAAAAGAATCCTATTCCTTTTGTGTCCCTAAATGTTGATGACCATGGTTAGGGAGGTTTTTTTTTTTTTTAATTTACTTATTTATTTAATTTCAGGTTAATAATGAGGGTACAAACAGTCAGGTTACATTGTTTACATTTGTTGAGTAAAGTCCAAATTGTAGTTCAGCACTTCATCCAGAGGTATGCCATATACCCCTAGGAAGTTTTAAATGTATATTGCTTTTTGTATAATATTATACATTTCAATATTAAATATTTACCTACTATCTGTAGTTAATAGGAAACTTACGGATTTTTATATCTTGTAGATATCTTTCCTAAATGCGTGATCAAGAAATTACCCCCAACAGAGAAAAGTAGGACAGGAGATACACTCCACACACTGATGTTGGAAAGACATGAACGCCATCCCAGTGGAGATTTTTGCTTCAGGGAAATTCAGAAATGTGTCTATGACTTTGAGTTTCAGTGGAGAAATGAAGAGCAAAATGACAACACAGTACCTTTGACAAAAAAAGATAATTTTACTGGTAGTAGAGATCAATGTGATATAAGGGATGCTAAAAACAAGTCTATTACAAATGAGCTTGGGTTAAGCTTTCAGTCATATCCTCCTGAACTACATGTATTTGAAACTGATGGAAAAATTTGTCATCAAAGTGAAAAATCTGTTATTAGTGGTTCCTCAGATTCAACACCCCAAAGAATTTCTTCTAGGCTCAATATCCATGTTTCTTATCAATATGAGAATAATTTCACCCATTCTTCAATACTCACAGAAAAACAGAAAGCACATCTTAGAGAAAAACGTTACAAATGTACTGAATGTGGCAAATCTTTCATTTATGTCACACACCTTAGTATACATCAGACAATCCATTCTGGAGAGAAACAATATAAATGTGATGTATGTGGCAAGGCCTTTAATCAGAAATCAAACTTGGCAAGTCACTATAGAGTTCATACTGGAGAGAAACCATATAAATGTAAGCAATGTGACAAAGTTTTCAGTCGTAATTCACACCTTCAAAGACACTGGAGAATTCATACTGGAGAGAAACCTTACAAATGTAATGAATGTGGCAAAGTCTTCAGTCAAGAAGTAAACCTTGCAAGTCATCAGAGAATCCATACTGGAGAGAAACCATACAAATGTAATGAATGTGGCAAAGTCTTCAGTCAACCCACACTCCTTGCAAATCATCGAGGAATTCATGCTGGAGAGAAACCATATAAATGTAATGAATGTGGCAAAGTATTCAGTAGGACTGCGACCCTTGCAGTTCATCAGAGAATTCACACTGGAGAGAAACCCTACAAATGTAATAAATGTGGCAAGGTCTTCCGTCACAGTTCACACCTGACCAATCATGGGAGAATCCATACTGGAGAGAAACCTTACAAATGTAATAAATGTGGCAAGGTCTTTACACAAACTTCACACCTTGCATTACATCACAGAATTCATACTGGGGAGAAACCATATAAGTGTAACGAGTGTGGCAAAGCCTTTAGTCTCCACTCACACCTCACTAGACATCAGAAAATTCATTTTAGAGAGAAATGTTACAAATGCAATGACTGTGACAAAGTCTTCAGTCAAAATTCACTCATACAACATCAGAGAATTCACTTTTCAGACACTTCTCAAAAATGCAGTGAGTATAGCAAAACTTCTCAAAGTGAGTTCAAATATTAATTAACATTAGAGCTTTCATATATTAAAGGAAGTTGTATAAATGATATGTGGCATGAATATTTATCCTGGTTTTGTAATTCACCAAACACCAAAACACACATCTTTGATGAATCCATACAATTGTGAGGTGTCTTCTGAGGTTATTAGCTCTGTATCAAAGCCATAAAACATCTTTTGGTTTATTTCAGTAATGCACTCTTTCTCCACAGTTAACCTTTGAGATTGCATACTGCACAACAATTAGAAGTCAAAATATGTTAAAACATCAAAGTTACCAGGACTTTGGGCTGGTGTGGTGGCTCATGCCTATAATCCTAGCACTCTGGGAAGCCAAAGTGGGTCCATTGCTTGATTGAGCTCAGGAGTTCAAGAACAGTCTGAGCGAAAGTAAGATCCCATCTCTACTAAACATAGAAAAACTAGCTGGGCATGGCGATGCATGCTTGTAGTCCTAGCTACTTGGGAGGCTAAGATAAGAGGATCACTTGAACCCAGGAGTTTGAGGTTGCTGTGAGCTATGATGATGCCATGGCACTCTACCCAGGGGGACAGAGTTAGACTTGAAAAAAAAAAAGTTACCAGAACTTTTTAGAAATGGACGATTTTCTTCATGGTTATTCAATTATTTGAGGTTTATTCAGAAGGGTACATTCCTACTTATGACACTTAACAATATGAACTTTGAAATCTGTTACTATTATATATCCTTAAAGGCCTCTCATTGTCTCTGAACAAGTATCAGTAACATGAAAGACCCTCCCTCATTAAGTCAGGGTCATTTCTACCCAAGTTCCTTGAGGAAGAATTACTCTGGCTTTTAAATATATCTGAATTAGCATGTGGGAGGTGCTGAGAATAATGTCAAACTATGATGTCACCATGCTTACTGTGTTCAGGGTACCTTTTTCCTGACAGGAGGTCTACTTGGGTTAAATGAAAGAAGCAGTTTACCAGTTCACCATGAAATAGAACAAGCCAAGATCTTAAGACATGGAGGTCCTTTTTTTCTTTGAGGCAGAGTCTCATTCTGTCACCCTGAGTAGAGTGCTATGACTTCATAGCTCACAGCAAACTCAAACTCTTGGGCTCAAGAGATCCTCTTCACCCTCCTGAGTAGCTAGGACTACAGACACTCACCACAACACCCACCCTATTTTTAGTAGAGACAGGGTCTTGCTCAGGCTGGTCTCAAACTCCTGAGCACAGGTAGTCCACTCACTTCGGCCTTCCAGTGTGCTAAGATAATAGGCTAGAGCCACTACACCCAGTCAGACATGGGGTCTTTATAGGAGGAGATTAATAGTTTATTAGGGACTGAGGACTATGGTAGCAATAATGCAGGGAAAATGGTGGCTGTCTTTTCCATTGAATGGCAATTGCTATTTAGCAATGAAAAAATACTCTGGGAAAAGCAGAATAGGCTTCCCAACCTAGTCTGAAAATGGCTTGAGAACAGCAATAGGTGACTCCCTGGCTTAACTTGCTGTGGTTAGAGTGGTGGTACCCACTTGTGCTTTCAACTTCCAACTGGTGTCCTAGGAGGCAGCAGTGAGCCATTGTCCTCCGTTGTCCAGATGGTATGATAGGAAGTATAAAGGGTGTTAGCAGTCACATGTGAGAGACAAAGTCTTGAGTCTTCACTGCCACCCAGAATGTTAATTCTTTTTTTTTTTTTTTTTTTGAAACAGAGTCTCACTTTGTCACCCTGGGTGGAATGTGGCATCATCATAGCTCACAGCAACCTCAAACTCTTGGGCTCAAGTTATCCTCATGTCTTAGCCACCCAAGTAGCTGGGACTACAGGAACCACCACAATGCTCAGCTCTTTTTTTCAAGATGAGGTCTCACTTATACTTAGGCTGGTCTCAAACTCCTGAGCTCAAGCAATCCACCTGCCTTGGCCTCCCACAATGCTAGGATTACAGGTGTGAGCCACCATGCCTGGCCTGCATAAGATGTTTTTTACAATAATTCAATGAAAATTAATGTATAGAAAGGTGTATTATAAAATAAACAGTGGGCCAGATGTGGTGGCGCATGCCTGTAATTCTAGCACTCTGGGAGGCCAAGGTGGGTGGATTGCTTGAGTTCAGGAGTTTGAGACCAGCCTGAGCAAGAGCAAAACTTCATCTTTACTAAAAATAGAAAAACTAGCTGAGTGTTGTAGTAGGCACCTATAGTCCCAGTTACTCAGGAGGCTGAGGTGGGAGGATTGCTTGAGCCCAAGAGTTTGAGGTTGCTGTGAGCTATGACGCTGTGGCATGGCTTCCCACCATAACACAGTGAGACTCCGTCTCAAAAAAAAAAAAAAAAATAGGAGAAAGATATGAACAAAGGTCAAGGAAGTCTTATGCTGCTTGGTTACTGTGTTTAAGAAAGGGGCATTGGCTCAGCGCCTGTGGCTCAAATAGCTAAGGCGCCAGCCACATACACCTAAGGTGGCGGGTTTGAATCCAGCCCGGGCCAACAACGATGGCTGCAACAAAAAAAAAATAGCCAGGTGTTGTGGCGGGCACCTGTGGTCCCAGCTACTTGGGAGGCGAAGGCAGGAGACTCGCTTGAGCCCAGGAGTTGGAGGTTGCTGTGAGCTGTGGTGCCATGCCATGGCACTCTGCCCAGGGAGATAGCTTGAGGCTCTGTCTCAAAAAAAAAAAAGAAAGGAGCATTGAGGACCTGATGTCTCAGACTCAATGAGGCAGTTAGGAATTAGTCCAAGTTCTTTGTTTCCCCTGGAGGCCATTTTGCCCTATACTCAGGATAAAAGAAGAAAAGTGGAGAGAGGAATTAATGAATGACATTAGGAGGTTGGGGATAAGCATGGCATCCCATGGTGCCTACCTGTTTATGGTCCCTACCTGTTTGTGGGTGGAGCCCTTTGGGCCACTTTGAGTGGCGTATCTGTGAGTGCATGACAGTCTTTGGCATTTTGGCTGCCTCTAGCACACAATATCACTGGGTTATGTTCACTTACAGCTAACAATGTGAGCCATAACAGCAAGGCACACACAGATCTCCACAGCCACCCACCTAATCTAAGCTCCAGTGGGTTGTTTGATAAAGTAGTGCTGCATACTAACTGGGATAAAATAACATTCTTTCTAATTCAGAGCTTGCTGCAGATAAAAATGCTACGATCCACTCTGTCACCATATATCAGCTTAGCCTGGCTGCTGCTGAAGACATCCCAGGGCATAGGAAATAACAGTGGATGGTCCGGGTGGTGCCCATTGCTCAGTGGGTAGGGCATTGGCCACATACACCAAGGCTGGTGGGTTCAAGCCCTGCCCGAGCCAGCTGAAACGGTGACAACTACAACAAAAAAAGAAAGAAAGAAAAATAGCCAGGCGTTGTGGCGGGCACGTGTGGGCCCAACTGCTTGAGAGGCTGAGGCAAGAGAATCACTTAAGCCCAAGAGTTTGAGGTTGTGTGAGCTGTGATGCCACAGCTCTCTACCCAGGGCTTGAGACTCTGCCTCAAAAAACACGAAAAAACAATGGATTGTCTAAGGCTGAATGCCAAGATCACTTGTGTGGGAGGCCAAAGTAATGTCCCAGTTAGAGTCAAGCAAGAATAGTTGGCCCTGATGACACTTGCTAATAAAACAGGAGGCCTGACAACTAATAGGCCTCCATGGGAACAGAAGACATCAAGTACCCCACCTGGTTTTTCTTTTAACCCTTAGTTAAGGTGACCTGAGAGACAGAATCCAAGATCTGGCTTACAAAGTGAATGTTTGGTGCCCATCACCTATAAGGGAGATAGAGGTGCCTGATTTAATTTTTCTGGCTCTGTGGCAGAATGTCACAACCGCAACTAGCAAAAACCTTAGTGCTACTTCATTGACGACCCATTCCTTTAATTACGTGCATGACCCATGATCATGACACACACAAGGACTAGACTAGTTCTAGCCTTCTGTGTAGGGGAATCATTAACAGTACTATATGGGGGTAAAAGAGCTTGTGCAAATGTGGCATCAATTGGAAGGTCAATACCAATGCTTCCATTGAAAAGCAATGTATAAAGGGAAGAAAGGTATTGGACAAACTGAATTAGAATACATGGAATAAGAAATGGCAAGTAAAAACATACAAAAACAAAAAGTCATTTTACTACAATTGACCATACTCTATATTTTTCAGTACCATGAACTGAAAATGATATTTCCATTCTCTTTGAGAAAATACCCTTCTAGAAAAGTCAGTCATGTTTTATATACATTTATTTATTGTATTTATTTTTTCTTGAGAGAGTCTCACTATGTTACTCCAGGTAGACTGGCATCATAGCTCACAGCAACCTCAAACTCCTGGGCTCAAGCAATTCTCCTACCTCAGCGTCCTGAGTAGCTGTGACTACTGGCACTGCCAGCAACCCCAGCTGGTTTTTCTATTTTTAGGAGAGCTGAGGTCTGGCTGTTGCTCAGGCTTGTCTCTGAACTGAGCTCAGGCAATCCACCAACCTTGGCTTCCAGAGTGCTAGGATTGCAGGCATGAACCACCACCCTTAGTTAAAATGAGGTTTTTTTTTTTAAGTACCCCTTGGTGACCACCTTATCATTTCTTCTGCGACCTCCATGCCCTGAATGCTATCCCTGTGAGAGTCTCTGAAACTGAGCTCAGGCTTGAAGCTCTCCCTCCTGAGTAAATGGAGAATAGGTGTTCTGTTGGGCTGCAGCATGAAATTGTACGTTGATGGCTCGGTGCCGGTAGCACACTAGCACAGTGGTTCCGGCGCCAGCCACAGACACCCAGGCTGGTGGGATTGAACCCCGCCCCGGCCAGTATTGACTGCAACCAAAAAATAGACTGACTGTTGTGGCAGGTGCCTGTAGTCCCAGCTACTTGGGAGGCTGAGGCAAGGGAATCACTGAAGCCCAAGAGTCTGAGACTGCTGTGAGCTGTGATGCCATTTCACTCTACCAAGGGCGACATAGTGAGACTCTGTTTCAAAAAAAAAAGAAAAAAATTGCACTTTGAGCCCAGGCAGATTTTTGGAATTCACATTGTACTTTGCCTCTCCTACACAGATATTCCTTGGGTGGGAAGGAATCCTCACCACCCTGATAAGAAGTATATCCCTCTACAGTTAGTGAAAGAAAGCAGGACAGAAACCAGAGGGCACCACACACACCCCCCACACACACCCCTACACTCCTGGAATGCTTCAAGGCCAGTGTTCTTTGGAAACATCCTACCCCATTACTGGCTGACACTAGAGATAAACCCCTGGTGGGAAGATTAGCAACCTGAAGGCCCTGACAGCAGAATCTGGCATTCCTCAGAAGACAATTACTCCCCCACCTCTCGCCCTTTCCCACATTCCACCTACTCTGACGGGGTCAATAAAAAGCCTCTTTAAACTATGAGAGGGAGCTGGCTCTTGATCGGACTCCACTCTGCTCTTTTCTGTTCAGTAAAGACTCTCCTACTCCCTGCTCTGGCCTCTTCTCCTTCTTGCGGAGCCTCCTTCCTGGGGACCCTCATCCCAACTTTATCGCGGAACCCCTAACATGGGGTATTAAGTTTAGTTGCAGGACTTAATTTTAATTGCAGGAACTCACTGGATCCAATCACCAATGGTTCTTGAGCCTCCCCACCAGATAACAGTTTCCAGGTCTCTGAGCTACTCCAGCCTCACTGGTAGGTTCTGCTCCCTAAAGGCAGAAAATTGGGCACCCGGGGAGCCGGGGCGGGGAAGCGCAGGCAGCGCCCAGCACCCCGCCCCGCCGCGTCCTGCACGCGGTCGCCCAGAAGCCTCTGCCGCGAAAATGCTGGTGATTTTCCTTCATCTAAGTTAACCGTCTGCTTCACAGTCCCCAGCGCCTCTATGATCCCGGGCGGTGACGACCATATATCCCCGGATGGCTCCTTGCGCCCTGAGTGAATTCACCCCCAGTGAGACTCCGGGGTCGCTTTCCTGTGAGCTGAGACAGGTCCTGTCTTTGGTCTTCCTGCCACACGGCCGTAGAGATACCGCCTTTCGCACCGTATCTCTCCCTAGACCCCCTGAGTGACCCCTGCACTTCCTCGGCGCCTCCTAAAGTCCTCACCCGAGTCTTCAGGGCCCCCAGGTCTCTCCCGAGTCGCCCTGATGGGCAGCACCGCAGCCGGGGTCCCGAAAAAGCCACGTCTTTTCCCTGGCCCTAGGGTTCTGTAGACCCCACCTCGGTCCTAATCCGTCACCTCACCCCACCTCCATCCTGCCCTGGTCCTTCTGGGAAGGGTCAGCTCCCCTGACCGGTCTCGGTCCCTGGCGCCTCCAGGTGTGCGTTAGGGGAGGGGACCGGGGCTTGTTTTATGATACCGAATGTTCTTTCGTCCCTGATTCTAGCGCGCTGTTTAGGAGGTGATCACATTATTCCCAGTCCTTCCTGTGAATATGTGGAGAAAGACTTGGAGAGCAAGAGTGAGCGAGCGGTTTAGGCGTAGAGACGGGGTAAGAGGCGGCAAGATGGAGAAGAGGCCAGTCCAGGGATAAGGAAAGGCTTTATTAGAGGGAAGACGAGAGTGGAGTCTGACCAGGAGTCAGCTGCTCCACGCAGTTGCAAAACACTTTAATTAGCTTTATCACTATAGCTGGAAGGGGGAAGTGATCGGTACCACCCACCCAGGGCTCACCTTTAGTGCCCGATCAGGATATGGGTTAGGTATTAACTGGGACTCTGGCCTTAAAGCGCTCCAGGAGCCTGGGGAGGAGGAATGCTTGTTTTGTGTAAAATGGCTGCACTCTTGTCAAGGTTATGAGAATTCCTTTCCCTGGAGAGGAGATAGAAAAGTGTAGAAAGAGGGAGGAAGAGTGAGGGAAACCCTTGAGGGAGGGATTTGCAAAGAGACAGGAGAGTGAAGGTGGAAGGCAGGACACCAGAAGGGGAAGAAAAGACCCTTAAGCAATTTAGAGAAAACCTACATCTCCTGACAGATGAGAAAGGATGACTAGGGAGAGGCCAACAAAGGTGGAGGCTCATCAGTCAGTGTGGACAGTAGGGACTAATAATTTGCTGTGATGGCAGACAGAGCAGCCTGCTGCTGGGACACCAATAGGGGGCACTTCTGTGACAAGGAGAACAGAGAGAGTACAACAGCTGGGGTATTGGAGAGTGGGGGCACAAAGTGCAAGTTTCCAGAAGGAATAGAGGGAAAAGGGGGCAAAAGAGCAGGAGGGCCACAAAATGATGAACAGAAGTTCAGGAGGAGACACAGGAGAAGAGAAAAGCAAGAGCAGGGGGGAGAGGTGAGGATGAGAGGTTTGTAGAGACTGAGGGAGGGAAACACAAGGAAATGAACCCAGATCAGTCTTGAGGTGATTGCGTGTGATGATTAAATTATGACATAGTATTCCCCCTATTTGTCATCTAATAAGTTTATCATTTGCTGCAAAGATACAGATGAAGTTGAGAATTGCACAACTCCTGTCCATAATACTGGTGCATGAAATAATCCCCAGCCTCACAGGCTAGCCTCCACTCTTGGCCAGGATTCAGCCAAAGGGCAGTGAGTTGGCTTATTCAATTGTGGGTCACCCTCTTCCCTTTTCCTGAGTTGGGGTAGGAAGTGGGCTAGGGTCTGAGATAGAAGGAAAAACCAGTGTTTTTCCTACTTTCACAATCAGTAAGTCAGTGAGTTGACAGCACAGAATATGTCCCCTCTGGTCACTGACATGTGGAGTCCTCATCAGCATGCAAGTGTCCATCAGACACACACAGGATATCCCTAGGGTAACTGGGTTATCACACTCTCTACTTGGGGATGGGATCAGATTCCCAGTTGTATGGCTCAGCTCCATGAGACTGTCCCACCTCAGATGCCAGTCCTAGATCCCAGGAAGGGACCGGATCTTCTGACTGAGCAGCTATACAGACTATTTCATGGCCCTTTTCTGTCATTTTCTTAATTTGATAGAGTTGTTCTCAATCTCAGGAAAAGATTTCACTTAGATTTATTTATTCGTTTGATATAAAGGATATTTCAGAGTACATGCATGAACAGACAGAAGCTAGAGCCATTCTCACAAATGAATGAAAACCCAGAAGGGGATTTTGGAAACCATGATTTTTATCTGCATCTGAAGGGAGGACCAGTCTGTGGGACTCAGTCCTTAACCTGTGGGATCTGACCCTATCCACATGTCAGTACTAGCAAAATTGAGTTAGATTGTGGGGCACCCAGCTAGGAGTGTCCCAGAGAAGTGACCAGTGTGGGAAAAACCACACACACGTTAGTGACTAGAGATAAAATACTCTCTGTTGAATAGGAGAGGTTATTTTTCTTTCTCAAACATTGAAGAGAAGACAGTTCCAACTGGGGCATCTCACTGGAGAGACTAGAAATGGTCTTTCCCTGCTCCTGGCTGCTAATGGCCCTGTAACTGTGCATCACCTACCAGCTACAGCCCCAGTCATGGGACTGTATAGGATCCTTCCTCAACAGTGTCATCATTTTTTTCTTCTAGGGAATTGTTTTGGTCCAAATATCCCTACGCTGATATTATCCTTCAAAATGCAAACACACGCACTCACTTTAAAGGCTTTATTTTTCTTCCACTCTTCTATCATTCACATGAAATACACCCTACTAACTACATTATTGCCTGTGGGGTGGAGCTCTCTTCTATGCTGCATTTAAGAGTAAAAATGCTAGGCTCGGCGCCTGTCGCTCAAGTGGCTAAGGCGCCAGCCACATACACCTAAGGTGGTGGGTTTGAATCCAGCCGGGGCCCGCCAAACAACAATGACAGCTGCAACCAAAAAATAGTCGGGTGTTGTGGCGGGCACCTGTAGTTCCAGCTACTTGGGAGGCTGAGGCAGGAGACTCGCTTGAGCCTAGGAGTTGGAGGTTGCTATGAGCTGTGATGCCACAGCACTTTACCCAGGGGGACAGCTTGAGGCTCTGTCTCAAAATAAATAAATAAATAAATAAATATGATAGAGGATTTTTACAAAATTAGGGAAACAGGCTCTGCGCCCATGGCTCAGTAAGTAGGACGCTGGCCACATACACCAAGGCTGGCAAGTTCCAGCCTAACCCTGGGCCTGCTAAACACTGACAACTGCAACCAAAAAAAATAGTCAGTCATTGTAGCGGGCACCTATAGTCCCAGCTACTTGGGAGGCTGAGGCAAGAGAATTGCTTTATCCAAGAGTTTGAGGTTGCTGTGAGTTGTGACACCATGGCACTCTACCAAGGGTGATATAGAGAGACTCTGTCTCAAAAAAAAAAATTAGGGAAATAATTCTCAAATTATGATATGAAGCAAAATATACCGTGGTCATGATTTTTTGGTCTCATTTTTTTCTCTTTCATATACTGTAGGTCAACGTGTATGTTTAATATATTTATTTCCTGTGTCACTCTGGTGGCAGATCTAGAGTTTGTCATTGAGGGTGCTGTTTGGAGACAGATTTGTGACATGAGCATACTCATAGGACAAGCAGGCAAAAACTAAATTCTTTATAAAAATGCAGTGTACCTTAAAGTGTTTAGTTTAGGGTTAGCTTTGGGAGAGTGCAAGATAGTGAACTGTAATTTCTTAATGTGGGTTTTCTCTAAGATCAGATGCTTTGAAATCACATGTGTGGAAGTTAACCAGCATCTGCAAAGGAAAATGAAAACCCATCAGAGAGAAAATCCCCAGACTTCACCTTGACATTGGGGCAAGTAGATAATCTCTATTGCTGAATCCCTAGAGGCCATTGTGCCACCTTCCTTTGGCTGGTATATTTCTATTCAAAGTGACATCTTTTTTTTTTTTTTTTGAGACAGAGTCTCATGTGGCCCTCAGTAGAGGGCTGTGGCATCACAGCTCACAGCAACCTCAAACTCTTGGGCTTAAGCAATTCTCTTGTCTCAGCCTCCCAAATAGCTGGGACTACAGGCACCCACCACAATGCCAGCTATTTTTTGTTGCAGTTGTCATTGTTTAGCTGACCTAGGCCAGGTTCAAACCCATCAGCCTCGATGTATGTGGCTGGTGCTGTAACCATTGTGCTACAGGCGCCAAGCCTCAGAGTGACATCTTTGAGCAAAAGAAGATGTCTTTGTGGTTATGCCAGGAATATTGGCATCCAAAAGATTTGATTTCATCTATAATTACTTCACAAAAAAAGAAGTTACATAATAAATACATTTTCACATAATAATTTCAAGTTGGATGTGGTCATGCACACTTATAATCCTAGCTCCCTATAAAGCTCAGGCAGGAAGATGGCTTAGGAGAAAACAAAGAAAAGATCTAAAATATATAATAATTTAGCCACGTGTGGTGTCTCATGCCTTTAATCATAGCATGCTGGGAGGCCAAGGCAGGTGGATTGGTTTAACCTAGGAGTTAAAGATCAGCATGAGCAAGACTCAGACCATGTCTCTACTAAAAATAGAAAAACTACGCAGACGTTTTGGAGGAACGGCAGTCCCAGTTACTTGGATAGCTGAGGCAAGAGGATTTCTTGAGCCCAATAGGTTCAGGTGGCTGCGAGTTATGATACCACAGGCACCCTACCCAGAGTGACAGAGTAAGACTCCCTCTAGAAAAAAAAGGGTGAGGACAGCCAGCTCAATGGTTCCTATGTGTAATCCTAGCACTCTGGGAGGCAGAGGCCGGTGGATTGCCTTGAGGCCAGCCTGAGCCAGAGCAAGACCCTGTCTCTAAAAACAGCCAGGCCTTGTGGTGGGTGCCTATAGTCTCAGCTAGTCCCGAAGCAGAGGCAAGGGAATTGCTTGGGCCCAAGAATTGGAGGTTGCTGTGAGCTATGATGCCACAGCACTATATCAAGTGCAATAGCTTCAGACTCTGTCTCAAAAATAAATAAAGGACATATATATTAATATATATTACAAATTTTAAATACAAGTGCATTTTCTAGTTGCCTTTGTAATGAACTTACGTTGATGTGAATTTACGTTCATTTAGAACATATTGATGTGAACCTACTATCAGGCCAACGAAGTTCATTTTAAAAGTACATAATCTCAAGAGTGTAAAAGAATAACCACTATAAAGAATGCTTAGGTAATTTTCATCTATATTCAAGAGTTATTGCTTTTTTCAAACCACCCCTGGGTGACCATCTTACACTGGCCTGAGGCCTCCACACCCTGGAGATTGCCCCTCTGAAAGTCTCTCAAAGGTCAGCTTAGACTTGACGTTTTCCCTCCACTGTGAAGGGAGAATGGAAACACAAAGGATTTCTAGTGAGTTCTGTTGTGCCTCAGCATAAAACTACACCTTCAGCCCAGGGAGGGTTTGGCAATTACCATTGTAGTTTGCCTCACCTGCAGACATTCCTGGGGTGTTGAATGTAATTGCAGAACTTAATTTTTTTTTTTGAGACAGAGCCTCAAGCTGTCACCCTGGGTAGAGGTGCTATGGCATCACAGCTCACAGCAACCTCTAACTCCTGGGCTCACGCGGGTCTCCTGCCTCCACCTCCCAAGTAGCTGGGCCTAGAGGCGCCCGCCACAACACCCAGCTATTTTTTGGTTGCAGCCGTCATTGTTGTTTGGCGGGACCAGGCTGGATTCGAACCCTCCAGCTCAGGTGTATGTGGCTGGTGCCTTAGCCGCTTGAGCCACAGGCACCGAGTCGGAACTTAATTTTAATTGCAGGAACTTTCCTGGATTTAATCCGCAGCGGACGTTGGTACTCACTGTCAGATTCCAGTTCCCTTACCCCTGAGTTGCTCCTGCCTCAGGGTACGTTTGGTCTCCTAAACCCAAGAACTTTGGCACCAGGGGAGGAAGACTCGGTTAAGAATAGGCTCCGCCCCTAATCCTGCCCCGCCCACCGTCCGATTCCGCCCGAACCCGGCCTCTCCTGTGGGCGCAGAATCCTCACAAAACCGAAAGCCGCTGCTGTGGTAAGGAGGTTACCTGGTGGCTGGTGAGTTCCTCTTTTTCTGATTAGGTGTTCGCTTCGCAATCCCCTACTCATTTATTTCCCGCATCAGGGCGGTAGATACCTTAAATCCCCTCGCGGCTCCTTCCGCCTTCAGTGAATTCACGTTCCAGCGAGAGTTGCTTCCCTGTGAGCTGAGCCCTGCAGCAGGTCCTGTCCCCGATCTCCGCTCACAGCGCCGGAGACTCACCGCCTTTCGCACCGTGTTCTCCATGGAACCCCTGACTGACCCGTATACTCCCTCGGCGTCCCCTAAAGTTCTCAACAACGCGGGTGTTCACGCCCTTCCTGGACCCCAGGCTGCGCCTTAGTCACCCGTGGAGGACAGCGTCGCACTCCCGGTCATAGAGGAACCGCGTCCTTTCCCTCATCCTGGGATCTGCACACCCCACCTCTGCCTGGTCCCCACCCCGCCATGTTCCTTTTTGGCGGGTTTCGCTGCCTAGGACAGCCCACAGTCACCTCTTCCTCTAAAAAAGGGTTGGGGAGGGGAAACCGGGGTTTGTAAGGTGACACCAAATGTCCTTTCATCCCTAATTCTTTTGCGCTCTTCAGTGAGCCTATTATTTTTATTCCTTTCTTATGAATGTGTGCAGTATGGGACATGAGAGCAGTAGAGAGGAGATAGGGAAATGTAGAGAGGAAAAGTGAGGGAGACCTCTGAACACTGCCCACTAGAGGACGTGGGAAGGATTTCCAAAGAGAAAGGAAAGTAAAAGTCAGGATAGCCATCCAGCCCACGAAGTCACAAAGCCTATGTTGATCAGTAAAGTTTATTTGGCATCTCGGTGAAGGCCGGCTGAGACTCATTAGGCCTCAGCCCAGAAGAGCAAGAGTGCTTACATTTTAAAGGTTTTAGGTAGGGTAGGAGGGGGAGAGTGTTACTTTGGAGTACTATTAACTGTTGCACTGTAGGGTTCTACCTAGCTTCCCGCTGAGATCGTTCTGTTCTTTTACGGTTTAGGCCCTGCCTCTGAGCATTGAGTTCCCTAGTTCCGCCCCTTCCTGCTGCCTGGGTCCTGAAGCAAGTTGGGGGTTTCAGAAGAGGTCACTGAACAGCCAAGATGGAGTGCCTTATGCTCAAATTGGAGTGGCCCATACTTGCTCTGTTTTTGGTATTCTAACCAGCCTGTCAGAAAGCTGCGCACCAGCAGGGGGAGAAAAGTCCCTGAAGTAATTTCTAGAAAACCTCTATCTCCTGACAGATGAAGGAAAGCAACATAGGGCAACTGGCAGCAAATGGAGAGTTGCCTCAGACAGAGTCCTGGGAGGGTAGGAATGACTGGGAGTCAGGGCAGCCAGAGCAGCCTGGTGCTGGGACCCCAGGAAGGGTACCTGGTGACAAGGACACGGAGAAGGAACCAAAGCTGAATGGGAGAGAGAGGAGATGGGAGGTGACAAGGAAGAGACAATTTGGTAGTGAGAGCAGAGATGGAGAAGAAAGAGGGAGAAACAGATGACATTGGGACAGTCGAAATATTAGAAAAGAGCTGGAAAAGTGATACTCATTTCCAGAATGGAGCAGAGCAGGTCAAAGAAGGAATGGAGGGAAGTAGGAGAGAAGAGCAGGAGAGAGGACAACCCAATGAGGAGCAGAAGCCCAGGGGGACACAGAGAAGAAGAGATAAGCAAGAGCCGATGAGGATGAGAGGTTTGTAGAGAATGAGGGAGGGAAACACAAGGAAATGAGCCCAGATCGGTCTTGAGGCGATTGTGTGTGATGATTAAGTTGTGACACAGTGTTTTCCCTATTTCTCATCTTGTAAGTTTAACATTTGCTGCAAATATATAAATGGAATTGGCTCGGCGCCCATTGTATAGTGGTTACGGCACCAGCCACATACACCAAAGTTGGTGGGTTCAAATCCAGCCTGGGCCAGCTAACCAACAATGACAACTGCAACAAAAAAATAGCTGGGCGTTGTGGTGGACACCTGTAGTTCCAGCTACTTGGGAGGCTGAGGAAAGAATCACTTGAGCCCAAGAGTTTGGGGTTTCTGTGAGCTGTGATGCCAAGGCACTCTAGCCAGGGCGACATACTGACACTCGGTCTCAAAAAAAAAAAAAAAGTACATACATATATGGAATTGAGAATTGTACAACTCCTTCCATAATGCTGATGCATGCAATAATTCCTAGCCTCCCAGGGTACCCTCCACTTGTAGCCCAGTTTCAGCCAGAGGGCGAGAGTTGGCCCATTCAATTGTGGGTCACCTTCTTATCTTTTCCTGAGATGAGGTAGAGTGAGGCAGTGTATGAGTCCTACTTTCACAATCCTCTTGTTGATGAGCACTTAACACACAATACATCACGTCTGGTCACTGAAGTCCAGGGTACCCCTCATCAGCCTGCAGTTCTCCATCAGACATCCATAGGGTGTCCATAAGGTAACTTGGCTATCACACTGTCTACCTGGACATGGGATCAAATCCCCAGTGTAGGACTTAGCTCCACAAGGCTGCTCCACACATGTCTGTACTGTTAGAATTGAGTTAGATTATGGGGCACCCAGCTGGGAGTCCCCAGAGAAGTGGTCAGTGTGGGAAATCATACACACATAGTGACTAGAGAAAAAATATTCTGTGCTCAATATGAGTAGTTTTTTTTTTGTTTTTTTTTTTTGAGACGGAGCCTCAAGCTATCACCCTGGGTAGAGTGCCATGGCATCATGCTTACAGCAACCTCCAACACCTGGGCTCAGGCGAGTCTCCTGCCTCAGCCTCCCAAGTAGCTGGGACTACGGGCGCATGCCACAACGCCTGGCCATTTTTTGGTTGCAGCCATCGTTGTTTGGCAGGCCCGGGCTGGGAATTCAAACCTGCCACCTTAGGTGTATGTGGCTGGCGCCTTAGCCGCTTGAGCCACAGGCGCCGAGCCAATATAAGTAGTTTTTTATTTTAAACATTAAAGTAAAGATATTTCCTAACAACCTACCCTCCCTGTCTGAGGGCCTGGGAATGGTCTGTCCCTGCTCCTGGGTGCTGCTGGCCCTGAAATTGTGTACTGCTGCCAGTCCCGCTTGAAATTTCAGGGTTGCCTGGCATCCTTCTTGCATGGCTTCATCAATTTTCAGTTTCATTTTATTTTGAATTTTTATTTATTGTTTAAGATAGAATCTCTGTCCCTCAGGGTAGAGTGCCCTGGAGTCATCATAGCTCATAGCAGTTTCAAACTCTTGGGCTCAGAAATTGAGACTGGAGGTGCCCACCACAACATCTAGCTAGTTTTTCTATTTTTAGTAGAGATGGGGTATCACTACTGCTGAGGCTGGTCTAGAACTTCTGAGCTCAAGGAATTCTCCTGCTACAACCACCCAGAGTGCTAGGCTTATGGGCATGAGACACCATGCCCAGCCCAGGATTTCCTCCTTGAATCTCTTGCCATCTGTGTCCACTCACTGCCATTCCTTGTCATCTCATCTTCTGGTGTAAACTGCTGTGATATGTCTCCATTAGCCCTGCAGTCCTCTCCCCCGAACTCTAGAATTTGTGCAGTTGTGTCCTTACCTCTCTGCAGGACCAATTAACAGGCATCTCCACCTTCATGTATACTAAGGGGATTTTCTGTGCTCTGAGAAACTATTCTCCTGCAGTCCTCACAACGCAGAGCAGGACAACCCTGTGCTGCCTGGGGCTCATGGAACTTGTTGTCATTTATTTTACATGGTAATTGCCATGTGAGTTGTACTTATGCTAGTTTTGAACTAGGGGTCTAGAGAAACATGTATCACTCACATGTCTCTTGAGCTATCTTGACAAAAGGAAATACCATGGCCCCAAAGCAAAATTTTCTCATACTATGCACTCACTCTGTTGTAATAGTATATAAAACAACATGTCATTTTCTTTTTTTGAGGCAGAGTTTTCCTCTTTCACCCTGGATAGAGTGTTGTGGCTTCATCGCATCATCATAGCTCACAGAAAACTCACACACTTGGGCACAAGTTACCCTTTTGCTTCAGCCTCCCTCCCAAGTACTTGAGATTCTAGGTGCCTGCCACTATACCTGGCTAGTTTTTCTATTTTTACTAGAAATGAAGTCTCATTCTTGCTCAGTCTGGTCTCAAACTCCTGAGCTCAAGCAATGGCCTCAGTCTCTCAGAGTTTTAGGATTGTAGGCATGAACCACTGTGCCTGGATAAGACTTTATATCTTAACACATTGTTCACTGGTAATTTTACCCAGAAGTAATCCCATGTCACTGGTTATTTTTCCAGTGACAAAATCAACTTTTACAATATCCTATGTTACCCTATGTTTTAAAAATTGCAATAGCTAATGAAAATGCAAACAGGTTAACTTGTGATCAGTCAACAATGTGTTCGGTGCATTCTTCTATTAAACCAAAAAAATTATGTGTTTACTTAAAACCAGTGGGAATTAGATTTTGAAACTCTTCTGGAGGCATAGGAGAAATAAGTGTGTAGGCCAGGCCCTCCCCACTCAGCTACTCCAGGACCTCTCTGGCCACATCTTGTGTCCTGCTCACTGCCTCTGCTCTAGCTACACAGCTTTTCCCAAGGTTGCTCCTGCCTCAGGGTGTTTTACACTAGATGTCTTTCTTTCTAGAAGTCTCCTCCCTCAGCTGCAGGTCACATGCATCCTTCCTTCCTTCTGTCTTTGTGCTGATATCACCTTCTCACAGGGGACTTCTGTCCCCTATTTAATATTTCAGCCACCTCTTTACCCACACTATATTGGTCCATCTGACTTTTTCTTTAGGGTCCCTCACATTTCCCTGTTCAGATACTGGTGATAAGTATCCAAGGGGAGAACAGAGTGAGAATGAGAGAGGTGTCCTGGCCTTGCCCCTCTACGTAGGGGTCAACACTGGTCTTACATTAGAATGTTCAGGCTTTTTCAAACACTTCTCTTGTGTCCCCTTGCCATTTACATAGTCTGGTTGGGAACCACCTCCAGTAATGGTTCCAGTCACCAGGTGTGTCCAGTCCATGTCCAGCACTAAACACAAAGGGTCTGTGTCCTCCACAGCTAAGGGCTGAGCTGAGCCTGTGATCACAGAGCAATAAAGGCCTCTGCTCTGCCTAGGGATTGGGGCTATGGCCTGGAGGGGAGCTCAGTACAGTCCAGCTCCCCACTGCTATAGCAGGTGTTGGGGGTGTCACCATGACAGGCATGAGGTCTCATGAAGGGGTCAGAGAATCACTAGTTCATCATCCTGTAGGAGTGTATTGTCCCTGCATCCCCCTGGTTTTATGGACAGAAGAGAACCATCTTGCATGGGCAATCTTTCCTCTACATGGGTTCCTAGCACAGAAAAGCAGTGTATTGATTCTTCATTGAGCACCATGTTTTTTTATAATTAGGACTGACTTAAAGATTGATGTTGAGTAAGGAAGAAGCCCATATCAGGGGAAAGAGAAAAGAAGAGGAATCAGTAATGGCTATTGCTCAGGTACAGTGATACTCTCAGTGGATTCTTCTGTGTCTTTTTCCTTCCTCAGAAGTGGGCATTGGACTTACTGATCTTCTCTGACTCTGAGCCATTCTGAATGACATTTGTTCCCACTCCCCCATGCCTTCCTTCAGTTTTTCTCATCTCTATTTTAATTCTAATTCTCTGAGACACAGTGCCATGACCTTGTATATAAGTTCCATTGGGTACAGTCCTGGGAAGGGCTTCACCCCTAGCCCTAGGGTAGAGAGGGGGTGTGGCAGTGCTGTTGGGCAGGAGGGACTGTTCAGGGGCCACATCTGGGTACACTGCCAGCTCTGTAGTCATGGGGTAACTTGGTACATTCTGGAAATGGCATCCTCAAGGTCATCTTTTCTGCCTGATTTTCCACTATGTTTTCAGCTAAAGGACTGAATCACTGTGTTTCTCATGTTCAGTTGTTTATGACCGTGAATAGTATGGACAGATAGAGAGACATCTAGAGTGTTTTATTCCATCATCTGTTTTAAAATACGGAGTCAAGATAAATGTCTAGGTGTAGTAGATTGGTTCAGTCAGTTTCAGTGTTTCTATCCCACAGAGGCTGTGCTGTTCCTTTAGGGACTTTTTTTTTTTTCTAACTCTTACAGACAGGATCTCTGTTACCCAGATAGACATGCAGTGGCCCAGTCACACTCAATGCATCTTCCATTCTTGTGCTTAAGTCATCCTCCCTTCCTAGCCTCCCATGTAGCTGATAGTGCAGGTGCACATCCCTGCGCCTGGCTACTTTTCACTGTATATGCATAGGAGGTTTCCTGAATGTTGCCAAAGCTAGAATTGAACTTTTGGCTTCAAATAATCCTCCCACATCAAGCCCTCAACATGCTTGGGTTTACCAACATGAGGCACATGCATGGCTGGAGAAAATTCTTCAGTGATTATTTCATTATATATTCTATAATCACACAGCTTTCAGCGTATGTTTACAGATAATATGAGTAGTAATATGTTGATGGCATCTAGCATGCCACATTTTTTTCTTATTGCCCTGGGTAGAGTGCCATGATGTTATAGCTCATACCAACCTCAAACCCCTGGGTTCAAGTGCTCCTCTTGCGTCAGTTCCTCCTCCCATGTTGCTGCGACTACAGGTGCCTGCCACCATACCCTGCAGGTCATTCTACTTTTAGTAGAGATGAACTCTCCCTCTTAGGGTGTTCTTAAACTTGTGAGCTCAAGGTATCCCCCTAACCTCAGCTTCCCAGAGTGCTAGGATTATATGCTTGAGCTCCCATGCCGAACCCTGATACAGTTTTTCTTGTGTAGTTTTTCATAGCCTCCAGTGTCATCCTGGAAGTGCTGGTCCTGGTACAGAATCAGTTCCATGTAGGAGTTTCTGCCCTTCACCCTCATGAGGCCACTCAACACAGTGCAGGGAGGTAGACAGGCACTGAGCAACTCCATAGTCTATCATGTTAATGAGTTGACATCAATCACACTGCTCACATATAAACATCATAGGTGTGTGTATGTGCATATCATGACCTTTTATGCAGTTACATGTTTTCACCCTTGAGCTTGTTTCTGTTTTTCTAAATGAGGTAATTCTCTGTCAGTTTACCTCTGAACCTGGTCTGCTTCGTAACAATTTGAACCATTAGGCCCAATTATACTACCCAGTCACCTGGGGTTAATGTTTGTTTTTTGGGTTTTTTTTTTTTTGAGCCAGAGTCTCACTTTTTCACCCTCAGAAGAGTGTCATGGCATCATAGCTTAGAGCAACTTCAAACTCTTGGGCTCAGGCAGTACTGTACTGTGGCCTCAGCCTCCCTAGTAGCCAGGACCACAGGCACCATCACAACGCTCTGAGATTTTTTTTTATTTGTTTGTTTAGTAGGCCTGGGCCAGTTCTAAGCCACCATCCCCAGAGCATGCTGGCGCCCTAACCACTGAGCTACCGGCACCCTGCCTGGGATCAGTGTTTACTCTGCTCTCTTTAGTCCACTGATACCAGGGAAGTTTTTTCTTACAGCATCTGGGACACAGTTGTCTCCTCAGTAAGGGGAGAAGAGATCTTTCTTTCATGGCTATAGTTAGTATTGCAGGTAGTCCAAGTGTTGAGTCCTGCTTATCACATGGGAACTGTTCAGTAGCCATGGCTCTTGCTGTCATCATACCAGTTTTTAAATTCTCATCTTTCTAGGAGCCACCATTGACATAGTGATCCTCAAGACAACACTTATTTTCTAGTTTCGGGGGACACTGAATAATATCTGGTGTGTCAAACAGATCTAATACCTCTATAGAGAACAGATACAAGCCTTTGTTAATGTCATACTTGTTTCTCTTGTAATGTCCACAACAGCGAGATCCACACTAATTTAGAGAATGTCATAACTGCTCAAGGAAAAGTAGAATACAGCACATGGCAAGCTAAAAAGTATATTAATGTGGATCTTTCAAAATACGTATTTCAATCACATCAATTTTTTCACTGCTTTTCTGTGAAGAGGGGATTTCTTTCCATCTCTTTGGTAAAACACATTTCTCATTTCAGGGACACTTGACATTCAGGGATGTGGCCATAGAGTTCTCTCAGGAAGAGTGGCAGTGCCTGGACTCTGCTCAGAGGGCTTTGTACAGGGCCGTGATGTTGGAGAACTACAGGAACCTGGTCTCCCTGGGTGAGCACATCATGGCTCTAAATCATAGACTTTTTACAAAAATATCTAGTTCCCTATTTTCTACCCAGGACCTTTGATTCAGTACGTCCTGAGAGAGAGCTTGATGTTTGCATAGCACAGTTTCAACACATTCAGAAAGCAGCCTTATGTGGATGAATTTGTGGGATATTTTTCTTGATACATTTGTAATGTCCTCTGTCTTACCTAACCATAGGGCTTGGATTTTGGCAAATCCACAGCACTACTTGATTCCTTGTTTTTACAAGCAGGACTTTTGCTTCCTGACCTGACTGTTATCTGCATGTTGGAGGAAGAGAATGAGCCCTGGACTATGGAGACTGAAGTGAAAACTCCAAAAAATTCAAACTGGGAGGAAGGGATCAGAGGTGTGCATTCAGGTAAAAGCTCAGATGGGCACAATGGAAGCCACACTATTATCAGTGTGTGGGAAAGTGTGCAAGTTGGGGGTTCTGTGGATGAGCAAAAGGTTAAATTCTGTGAGCTCTAAGGAGAAATCTTTGTCTCTGCTTACCACTCTGTTGTTTGGATGGAACAGTCGATTATTTTACCCTGCTTGGTGCTGCAGCTCAAACAGACATCAAGGCAAATTATTTGATTACATGACACGTCTGTGAACTATTTGGTCCACTTTCTGAGTAGGACACAGAGAGGGCCATTTCCATGGAATCTGTTTCTCCTGTGTTGTGTCTTTCTGTATTCTGTATTCCATCTGTACTCAGTTCTCCGTCCACAGGGCACGTCATAGATCTGATGTGTTGACCTCGTTACGTGCCATCCCATTTCAAGGGTTGCTTTTGCCTGGGCCTCCTATAATGATCAGATTACAAGCCTAAGCCACCATGCCTGCACAAATAATGCTGCTGTCTTTTGAATTCAGTTTGGATATATCCCTTTACATCCTATCCTCAATTCCTTTGAATATATACCCAGTTGTGTTATTGTTGGCTTTTAAGATAATGGGATTTTGAATCATCTGAGGAGATTTCATGCTTCTTGCAGCAGCATATGTTGTATTTCTCCATTCATAATCTCTCTTAAACTCATCCCTAATCCTCCAAACCCCTGTATATTTCCCACTGTTTCAGTGTTAGCATTTCACCTTCTTATGTTCTTAACATTGTCAATGTGACATACAAAAAACGTATATATATATATGTTCCTTTTTTTTTTCCAGACAGAACTTACATTCTTGTCCTCTGTAGGGTGCCATGGCCTCATAGCTCACAGCATCCTCACAGTCTTAGGCTTAAGCTATTCTCTTGCCTCAGCCTCACAAGTAGCTGGGACTAGAGGTGCTCACCACAGTGCCCAGATATTTTTAGAAACAAAGTTTGGCTCTCGCTCAGGCTGGTCTCAAACCTGTGAGCATAGGCAATCCACCTCTAGTGGCAATCAGCCTCCAGAGTGCTAGAATTACAGCTATGAGCCACAGCCCTGGGCCTTGGATATTCCCTTCAATGCCGAAGTAGTTGGCACAGATCCTAATCTTATGTTCAGACTCCAAAAATGGCAGATCTATAGTTTCAAGTTCTACTCTTTTTTTCTCCTTTTAAGGGAGGAGCTACATATTGGGAAAGGATACAAGACACAACCCTACTAAAGATCAACTTGGATTACACATTCATTCCTATCTGCCAATTCAAGATGAAGGGAAAATTGATGAATGGAATGAGGTTGCAAACGCTCTCAACCATATTACCTCATTTTCTCCACTTGGAAACATTCCTTCTAAATTCAAAACCAACATACATAATAAATATAAAAACAGTTTTGGCAGTTCTGCAATAGTTGCACAAGAACTGAACACACACATTAGGAAAGAGCCTTACAGGTATAGTGAGCATGGCAAAGCCTTTAGTGTGCCTTCAAGCCTTCCTAACCATGGGCAAATTCATACTGGAAATAAAACTGTGACCTTCAATGAATGCCCAACAATTAAAAAAAAAGAAAAAAAGAAACCTGTGAAATGTAATTCAGACCTTGTACAACATTGGAGCATCCATACTGGAGAGAAACCTTACAAATGCAATGACTGTGGCAAACTCTTTAGGCTATATCATCACCTAATTCAACATCAGAAATTTCATACTGGGGAGAAATCATTTAAATGTGATGACTGTGGAAAACTCTTCAGTCGAAATGAGCACCTAATTCAACATGAGGTAATTTATACTGGGGAGAAATGTTTCAAGTGTGGTAACTGTAGCAAATGCCTCAGGCAAAATGAGCACCTATTTCAACATCAGAAAATTCATACCAAGGAGAAACCTTACAAATGCAATGAGTGTGGCAAGGTCTTTTGTCAACAGTCAAGCCTTATAGCTCATCACACAGTCCATATAGGAGAGAAACCTTACAAATATAATGAATGTGACAAGGCCTTAAGACAAAAGATATCCTTTACATTTCATGAGAAAACACATACTGGAGAAAAACCTTACAGTTGTAATGAATGTAGCAAGGCATTCAAACAGAAGAAATCCCTTAAAGTTCATCAGAAAACACACAGTGGAGAGAAACCTTACAAATGTAATGAATGTGACAAGGCCTTTAGTCAGAAAATATCTCTTAAAGTTCATCAGAATACACACACAGGAGAGAAACCTTACAAATGTAATCAATGTGACAAGACGTTCAGACACAAGATATCTCTTACAGTTCATCACAAAATACACACTGGAGAGAAACCTTACAAATGTAATGAATGTGACAAGGCCTTTAGACAGAAGATAGCCCTTACTGTTCATCAGAAAACACACACTGGAGAAAAACCTTACAAGTGTAATGAATGTGATAAGGTGTTCAGACACAAGATATCTCTTAAAGTTCATCAGAATACACACACTGGAGAGAAGCCTTACAAATGTAATCAATGTGACAAGTCCTTTGCTCGGAAGACATCCCTTATAGTTCATCAGAAAACACACAGTGGAGAGAAACCTTACAGATGTCATGAATGTGGTAAGGTCTTCAATCAGCTTTCAAATCTTGCTCGTCATCGAAAAATTCATACTGGAGAGAAACCTTACAAATGTAATGAATGTGAAAAGGCCTTCAGACTGAAGAACTCCCTTACAGTTCATCAGAAAACACATACCGGAGAGAAACTTTACAAATGTAAGGTGTGTGACAAGGCCTTCAGACAGAAAATATCCCTTACAGCTCATCAGAAAACACATACTGGAGAGAAACCTTACAAGTGCAATGAGTGCAGCAAGCTCTTTACTTGCAAACAGTACCTTATAAAACATCAGGGCCTTCATACTGGAGAGAAACCTTACAAATGCAAGGAATGTGGTAAGGTCTTTAGGTTCATTTCAGACCTTACACGACATCAGGGCATTCACACTGGAGAGAAGCCTTACAAATGCAATGAATGTGATAAGGGCTTTAGATTCATTTCAGACCTTAGAAGACATCAGGGCATTCATATAGAAGAGAAACCTTATAAATGCAGTCAGTGTGACAAGACCTTCAGATTGAAGCTATCTTTTACAGTTCATCAGAAAGCACATACTGGAGAAAAACCTTACAAATGCAATGAGTGTGGCAAGGTCTTCAGTTGCAATTCATATCTTAGACGACATCAGCTCATTCATACAAAAGAGAAGCCTTACAAATGTTAGTGAGTGTGACAAGGCCTTCAGACAGAAGATATCCCTTATAGTTCATCAGAAAAGACATACTGGACAGAAAACCTTACAAATGCAATGAGTGTGCCTTTAGTAGCAATTCAAAACCTACATGACATCAGAACATTGATACTGGAGAGAATCCTTAGAAATGCAATATCTGGCTGGTAACAGTGGCTCACATCTATAATCTCAGCACTCTTGGAGGCCTAGGCGGGTGGATAGCATGAGCTCATGAGTTCAAGATTAGCCTGAGCAAAAGCAAGAAACCATCTCTACTAAAAATAGAAAAACTTGAGACAAGAGGATTGCTTTAGCCTAAGAGTTGGAGGTTCTTGTAAGCTATGATGCCACAGCACTCTCCCAAGGACAATAGCTTTAGACCCTATCACAGATGGCGCCTGTGGCTCAAAGAAGTAGGCGCCAGCCCCATATGCCAGAGGTGGTGGGTTCTAACCCAGCCCCAGCCAAAAACTGCAAAAAAAAAGTAGATTATCTCAAAAACAAACAAACAAAAATTTGTACTGTCTGTGGAAAAACATTAGTGTGTAGTCAAAACACATCAGGTTATCTGTAATGCCAATAAACCCTGGAAATGTGGCAAGGTTTTCAGGTATAAATTGTCCTGAAAAATTGATCTCAGAATTCATACTGGGGGGAAACCTTACAACTGTGATGAATGCGCCAAAGCCTTCAGACAAAAGAAGTCCCTTATAGTTCATTAAAAAACTCATCCTGGGGCTTGGCACCTGTGGCTCAAGTGGCTAAGGCACCAGCCACATAGACCTGAGTTGCTTGGAATCTAGCCGTGGAATCTTGGCCCAGGCCCGCCAACCAACAATAATGGCTGCAACCAAAAAATAGCCAGGCATTGTGGTGGGCACCTGTGGTCCCAGTTATTTGGGAGGTGGGGGCAAGGAGACTCACTTGAGCCCAGGAGTTGGAGGTTGCTGTGAGCTGTGATGCCCTGGCACTCTACTCAGGAGGACAGCTTGAGGCTCTGTCTTAAAAAAAAAGAGAGAAGAGAACTCATACTGGGGCAGCACCTGTGGCTCAGTGAATAGGGCGCCGGCCCCATATACTGAGGATGGAGGGTTTGAACCTGGCCCCAGCCAAACTGCAACAAAAAATAGCCAGGCATTGGGTGAATGTCTGTCTGTAGTCGCAGCTACTTGGGAGGCTGAGGCAAGAGAATCGCCTAATCCCAGGAGTTGGAGGTTGCTGTGACCTGTGACGCCACAGTACTCTACTGAGGGCGACAAACTGAGACTGTCTCTTAAAAAAAAAAAAAAAAAAAAGAAAACTCATACTGAAGCGAAACCTTAAGAAATGTTAGGAATGTCACAAGCTCTTTCATCACAAATCAAACTTCAAATATCCCACAATCTACATAGGAGAGAAACCTTACTAATGTTACGAGTGTGGCCAATTCTTTAGTTTAAATTATACCTTAAAAGTCATAACAGAATTCATACCAGAGAGAAACCTTACAAATGTAACCTATGTTGTATGGTCTTTAGTCACATTTCATGCTTTGAAAAGTATCAAATTCATTTACGAGAAACTGTGCAGCCTTATCAAGTGTGGCAAATTCTTCCTTAAGAGTACTATCATTAATGAACAGAGTCCGTATTAGAGAGATCAAATAAATGCGATGTTTGTGGCAGGAGCTTTATGTAGGCCTGACTACTCAACTTTTACTACACATCTGAAGGCATATCTTCAGTGAAACCATAGAAATGAGATGTTAATCATGAGGCTAATACCCAAGGACTGTGACTGTGGAATGTCAAGAGTTTTATACACGGAATAACTCCATTTCTGCTTCTCCAGCATTTAATGTCTGATGTTACATGGAGACAGAACTATAAAGTAATTATAAAGTAAAATACCTTGAACCATATTAAATGATACCATACCAAACCAGCAAGGATATAAGGACATGGTCAAATATATTTAGGTTATATAATATCTCATTATTCCAGGTTCTTCCAAAAGCTACTTTACTTTTTATGATTTTAACCTGAATGTTGAAATCTCTTCATATGCCTACCTTACCAACATTGTCTCAGAAAGAAAATCAGTACAATGACAGATCTCAAGTGATCACTAAAAATTATTTCTATGTCATTTTCTGGAAGGAAGTGGTGCAGTGGTATAATCATAGTCCACTGCATTCTATAATTCATGGACTCTGGCCATCATGGCCTCTGTACCTCCCAGATAGCTGGACTAGAGGTACACAATATTTAGTCCAGCTGATTTTTCTTTTTCTTTTCTTTTTTTTTTTTTTGAGACAGAGTCTCACTTTATTGCCCTCGGTAGAGTGCCATGGCAGCACACAGCTCACAGCAACCTCCAACTCCTGGGCTTAGGCGATTCTATTGCCTCAGCCTCCTGAGTAGCTAGGAGCACATGTGCCCGCCACAAGGCCCAGCTATTTTTTGTTGCAGTTTGGCAGGGGCCGAGTTTGGACCCACCACCCTCGGCATATGGTGCCGGTCCCCTACTCACTGAGCTACAGATGCCACCCCAGCTGATTTTTCTTAATTTTTTTTTTGTGTGTGTGAGAAAATGACTCACTATGTTCTCCAGTCTGGTTTCAAACTTTAGATTCTATCAGTTCTCCCAACCTGGTCTCCCAGCATGCTGGGTTTACAGATGTGACTCGTTGTGTCTTTATCCCTTGAGGTTAAATGTTGCCTGACATACACAGGATGGCAGTGAGCAGTGAATATTGTACAACTGTGGTGTCAGTCTTCATGTCTCGAGCATTCAGCACATGCTCCTCCTTAATGCATGATGGGTTATTGGAACCAACTGTTCTATCGAATCAGAGAAAATAACAGGTCACAAGTTTTCGACCCTGAGAATTTTAAGGAAAGACAGTAATGGGTTCTTTAGGACAAATAAAGGTTGTAGAAATAATGCAGGGATACTGGCAGTCACCTTCATTGAATGGCAATAGGTGTTTTTTAGCAAACATTTAATAAAAATGTCTTTTTTTAGAAGGTGAACAGGCTCGGCGCTTATAGCTCAACCGGCTAAGGCGCCAGCCACGTACACCTAAGGTGGCGGGTTCGAATCCCCAACCCGGACCCGCCAAACAACAATGATGGCTGCAACCAAAAAAAA
>NW_003852607.1:2187423-2200913 GCF_000181295.1 Otolemur garnettii | reverse complement strand
TCTCAAAAAAAAAAAAAAAAAAGAAGGTGAACAGAGAAAACTTACATTCCAGTAGACAGTTTCATCAGAACTACCAGTAGAGCTTGTTGTTGAGGCCATTCACATTTACCTCTTAGCATTATAATTTGCAACTTTTATTCAGGATACATCATAATTCCCCAGTTTGAACTTATAGTTTTTCATACCTGTAATTGAGTCACAGTGTTTCTATCAATGTTGTTTTATTCCACCTGAGGAGGATACTTTATAAAGGACAGTAATAACTATTATGCCCTTATGGTTCAAGCATCTAGAGCAGTGGTTCTCAACCTTTTTGCTGCCGCAAGCCTTTAATACAGTTTCTGTGGGTCCCAACCCACAGGTTGAGAACCGCTGATCTAGAGCAATTTTGTGTGTGTGTGTGTGTGTGAAATCAAAGAAGATATTCTTTAGGGTACATGCACATAGGTGAGTAGGATTACTAAGAGGTAATCCTTAGTAGATAAGTTATTCTTTCTAAACCCTGGCCTAGGTTACTTATGTGAGTCCAGTAAAGATAGCAGAGTCTCTTACACCCTTAAACATACATGACTGTGGATGAAATGCTCTGTATGATTACATTTCCTCATGTGTCAAGTAGGATCCATGGCATGCACCTGCATTTTCCTTAAGCAAAAATACACACATAGTAATAGATAACTTACTTCAAAAAAAAGAATATGTGAATCCAGGCACAGGGGCTCATGCCTGTAATCCTACCAGTCTGGGAGGCTAAGGTAAGTGGATTGCTTGAAGTCAGGAGGTGGAGACCAGCCTGAACAAGAGCAAGACCCTGTCTCAAAAAATCCCTGGACATTGTGATAGGCACCTGTAGTCCCAACTACTCAGGAGGCTAAGGCAAGAGGATCGCTTGAGCTCAAGGAGTTTTAAGTTGCTCTGAGGTACGATTCCATGCCACTCTACCCAGGGTGTCTGAGTGAGACTGTCTCAAAAAAAAAAAAAAAAAAAAAGAATATGTGGGCAATAATGATAAAAAATGACACTATGTCTTTTTCTCATCATAGTACTCATGGTATAATTTTAAAATATTATTCCTCATGGATTTTAAGAATCGGCACTGAAAATGGGAATATGTTTTGCTAGATGAGTGAAGAACCACTTATATTCACTCTCATAACACTGTCCCTGGGTGGCATTTTTCACTCCCTGGACCTTGCTTGTTCATATGCACCTAACCTTTGGTCAGAATATTGACAATGATGCTTTACATGGAAGAGGTGTGAGAATGTGTTATATAGTGAGGCCTTCTGATGAAAGCAGATTAGTCCCCCCTACACCAGCAGGTCCTGATATGGCTTGAGGGGAACTGTCATGGGCAGGGTGTTACAATGTTTTAGCTTGGGGCAGAGGTGGAGCATCCACTTGTAGTTTAAAACTGCAAGTGGTGTCAAAGGAAGGAGCATCAGGCATTGCTGTTAGCCAACCAGATGAGCAGACTAGGAAGATGAAACCCACAGGTGTAAAAGGTTTTACTATTCAAATATCACACAATACAGTTTGATTTTTTTAAATAAGAGTGTTTTCTCTTGAAATACTCCAAACTGTTGCGGAAAGATCTGAATGTTTCTCATTTTAATAGCACAGTACATTCCTTACTTGGCTGTACACATAAGGCATCTCAAGGTATGACTGTTCAAAATGTGACACCAAGCACAGCTTGGTGGGGACTCACAGCTCTAATCTCAGCACTCTGGGAGGCAGAAGTGAGAGGATCACTTGAGCTCAGGAGTTTAAAGCCATCCTAGCAAGAGCAAGACCTCCTCTCTACTAGAACTAGAAAAATTCACCAGTAGTGTGTCATGCACCTGTAGTCACAGCTATTGAGGTGGCAGAGACAGGAGAATGGCTTGATCCCAGGAGCTTCAGACTGCTGTGAGGGACATCAGTGCCATAGCCCATCAATAGCCTTGGCAACAGAGTGAGGCTCTGTCACCAAAAAAAAAAAAAATTTACAGTAGAATCTAGATTATTATGTGGCAGTGTTTATAATAAATATGACGAAGGAATTGTACAAAAAGAATTTTTACAAAGTTATGGAAGTATAATTTCAGATTATGGTATTAAGCAATATTTTCAAGTCTAATAATATGTTATGGTTTAAATGTTATTTGTCTTATTGTTTATCTTTTTTTTTTTTAAGACAGAGACTCACTATGTCGCCCTCTGTACAGTGCTGTGGCATCGCAGCCCACAGCAACCTCAGACTCTGGGCTTAAGCAGTTCCCTTGCCTCAGCCTCCCAAGTAGCTGGGACTACAGACGCCCGCCACAACGACTGGCTATTTTTTAGTTGTTTTTGTCACTGTTGTCTAAAAGGCCTGGGCTGAGTTTGAACCCACCAGCCCAGGTGCATGTGGCGGTGCCCTAACCATTGAACTACGGCACCAAGCCCACTTTGACTTTTTAAGGCATCAGTGAGTATTTTCTCCTGAAATCCCTCAACTTGGGAGCTCCTGGACACAGCACTATAACCTTGTGAAGAGACTCCATTGGACACAGTCCTGGGAAGGGCTTCACCTCAGCCCTAGGTTACATAGGACATGTAGCCCTGTGGTTTCAGTTTGGTAGGTCAGCAGGAACTGTTCAGCAGCTACATCTGGGTGCACTGCCAGCTCTCTGTAGAGGAGGATTAGACCAACTGCACATGGAAGTCATGGGGTAACATGGTACATTCTGGAAAGGCAATTATCTTAGCAGACACCTTTTCTGCCTCATTTTTTTAACTTTATTTCAAGCTAAATTCAATGAATTACTATATCAAATTGTTCATGACCAAGAATAGTACAGACATACATCAGTGATACAGAGTGTTTTATTCCATGATATTTTAAAATATGGTATCAACATAAAGTCTGGGAGCAGGGGATTGGTTCAGTCATTCTGAGTGTTTCCAACCCACATAGGTTTGCTGTTCCTGCAGGGACTCTTTTTTTTTTTTTTTTCCCCAGACAGGATCTCTGTTATGGAGGCAGGAGCACAGGGGCCCAATCACACTCACTGCACCTTCCAATTCCTATAACATATCATCTTCCTGTCTCAGCCTCCCTAGTATCTGAGAGTACAGGTGCACATCCCTGCACCTGGCTGCTTGTTTTTTCTGTTGATACAAAGGGAGTCTTGTGATGTTACCCAGGGTAGGATTGAACTCTTGTTCTGAAACAATCCTCCCACCTTGGCCTGCCACCGTGCTTGGATTTGCAGACGTGAGGCACATGCGTGACTGGAGAAAATTCTTCAGTGATTGTTTCATTCTGATATTTTATACCTCAAGTTTCAAGTTATATCTTTACAGATAATATGTTTCATAATATGTTCATGGCATTTAGCAAGCTGTCTGTTTTCTTGTCTTTTCAAAATTATTTTACTGTTCCTTCAACTTACATAGTACATACGGTTCATCTCCATAGATCCCCTGTGTTCATGGAGTGTATCCTCTGTGGATCAGGGGGTTCTAGCCTATTCTGTATCCAGCATTGAAAAGTAAGGCATGGTGTCATGCATTTATGAGGGCTGAGATCAGCCTGTGCCCCACAGAGGGATAAGGGAGCTGTGTTCTGCCTGGGTATCATCTGTGCCCTGAAGGGAGTTCAGTCCAACCCGGATCTTCCTGCTAAAGTGTGGGAGTGAGCTTGACTGCAAGGGGAGGTGGTTCTGAAGAAATGTTCAGAAACTCTGTTCTTGGTCTTCCTATAGGAGTTATTCAGGACACGCCCTGGCTCCGTGGGCAGAGAGGGCTGTCTTTGCACAGAGACAGGTCATGTTATATCAGGGGATGTGTGTATACATGCCATGTGTATGAATGTGGGAATGGGTCATCAAAGGCACATCATAATTTTACATAAATTTTATGTTTTTTAACCATTGCAATTTTATATTGAATATTTTCCATGGCTTTTAAATTATTCTACATATATGTTTGTGTTTTTGTTAAGATGGTCCAATATCATTGAAACTTGCTACTGAGGACATAAATCAAATAATGTGGTTGTCAAGACGATAGAAATCTCAGTTATACTTTACTACAAAGAAATATAAAATACATTAGATCAAAGTACGGTGTAAAAAGAAATTTTTAAAATGAACATTGGGCGAGGCACCTGTAGAACAGTGCCAGCCATATACACTGAAGCTGTCAGGTTGGAACCTGGCCTGGGTCAGCTAAATAACAATGACAACTGCAACAAAAAATAGCCAGGTGCTGAGGCAGGCACTTGTAGTCTCAGCTACTTTTAGTGCTGGAACAAGAGAATCCCTTAAACCCAAGCATGTGAGCTTGCTGTGAGCTGTAATGCCACAGCACTCTATGGAGGGTGACATACTGAGACTCTGTTTCAAAAATAAAGAAATAAAAATAGTGCAACTCAGTGGTTGTGGTGGCATGTGTCAGTAGTCCCAGCTGTTCTGAACCCCGAGGCAAGAGGATCTCTTCAACCGAAAAGTTTGAAGTTGTCATGAGCTATGACACCACAACACTCTACCCAGGCTGACAGAGTAAGACTCTATCTAAAAAATAAAAAATGAAAAGAAAGTAAAAGAGATCACCTTTATCCATAAAACAAAATGTGACTAAAAAAAAGAACCAACAAACAAATCTTTAGAATATTGAAAGCATACTATAGAAAATACATTATGCCTGTGATACCATGAGATATATAAATGTGTATGTTTTCATGTATGGTTCAAGGTTCATAATTTCCATTGTTCTTGGAATAGTCTTTTCTTATCCTCTAGGGACATTTTAGGCCTCAAAAGCAGGTCTCAGAAACACAAGCTCTCTCTGCCCTTCTCTCTAGATAAAAATTTTGGAGTTCGTAAATGAGGGTGGTATTTGGACACAGATTTTGTGACATGAGCATAGTAGGTAAAAAGTAATTTTTCTCTTAATATGAAAAATCAGTGCATCTTAAAGTCTTCAGGGATAGCTTTGAGATAGTACAAGATAGTAAACTGAAATTTCTATATATATTTTTTTTTTGAGACAGAGACTCACTGTGTCACCCTCTGTACAGTGCTGTGGCGTCACAGCTCCCGGGAACCTGAAACTCTGGGCTTAAGTGATTCTCTTGCCTCTGCCTCCCAAGTACCTAAGACTACAGGTGCCTGCCACAACTCCTGGCTATTTTTTGGTTGTTGTTGTCATTGTTGTTTAGCAGGTCCAGGATGAGTTTGAACCCACCAGCCCCAGTACATGTGGTGGTGCCCTAACCACTGATCTATGCCCACCAAGCCTGGTTTGACTTTTTAAGATATCAGTGAGTATTTTTTCCGGAATCCCTCCACTTGGTTAGAAAAGACCTTGTTAATTGCACATTTCATTCCTTTCTTCCTGCCCCATAACTCACATGGTATAGTACAGAGTGGCTCACACCTGAAATCCTAGCACTCTGGGAAGGGGACATGGGGCCTCAGTTCAGGTCAGGAGATGAAGACCAGCCTGAGCAAGAGTAAGATCACTACTAAAAATAGAAAAGTTAGCCTGCTAGTGTGGTGAGCAGTGCCAAAGCTGGCATTTGTTCTGGAGCCGCAGGCACTTGACCTCAGGAGTTTGAGTTTGCTGTGAGCTAAGCTGATGCCACACCACAATACCCTGGGCGACACAGGGAGACTTTGTCGCCCCCCGCCCAGAATAGAAAGTTTGTGAAATATTATTTAGTTGAATTTCCTAAGATATTACTTAAGTAGAATCTAGATTACTGTGTGGAAACATTTATTACATAAAAATATTTTAAAGGAATTTTACAAAAGAGGATTTTTACAAAGTGAGGGAAATGATTTTCAGATTATGATATGAAGCAATATATACCATGGTTCATTTTCAAGCCTATAAAAAATATCTGGTTCTTATATGATTTTTTTATCTCATTTTTTCTCTTTCTTATACTGTGGGTCAGTGTGTCTGTTTAATGTAATTATTTCTTGTGTTGCTCTCGTGACAGATGTAGGGTGCTATTTGGAGACCGATTTTGTGACCTGATCATGCTCATAGAACAAGGCAGGCAAAAACCAAATTCTTTATTAAAATGCAGTGTACCTTAAAGTGTTTAGTTTAGGGTTAGCTTTGGGAGAGTGTAAGATAGTGAACTGTAATTTCTTTTCCTTTTTTTAGAAACAGAGTTTCATTCTGTCACCCTGAGTAAAGTGCCATGGCGTCACAGCTCACAAGAACCTAAGCTCTTGGGCTTAGGTGATTCTCTTGCCTCAGCCTCCCGAGTAGTTGGGACTAAAGGTGCCCACCACAATGCCCGGCTATTTTTTGTTGCCGTTTGGCCGGAGCTCGGTTGGAACCTGCCACCCTGGGTATATTGAGCCAGGTGCCCTACTCACTGAGCCATAGGCGCTGCCCGTGAACTGTAATTTCTTAATGTGGGCCTTCTCTAAGATCAGATGCTTGGAAATCACCTGTGTGGAAGTTAACCAGCATCTGCAGAGCAAAATGAAAACTAATCAGAGGGAAAATCCCCAGACTTCACCTTGACTTTGGGACAAGGACATAAACTCTATTGCTGAATCCTTAGAGGCCATTGTGTCACCGTCCTCTGGCTAGTATTTGAATTCAGAGTAATGCCTTTGAGCAAAGGAAGATGTTTTTGTGGTTATGCCAGGCATATTGGCATCCAATAGATTTGATTTCATCCAAAATTAATTCACAAAAAAAGAAATTACATAATAAGCCATTTGCATATGATACTTTCAAGTTGGATGTGGTGGTGCACACTTACAATCCTAGCCCCCTCTAAAGCTGAGGCACAAAGATCATTTAAGAGAAAACAAAGAAAAGACCTAAAATATATAACAACTTAGCTGGGTTTGGTGGCTGATGCCTGTAATCCTAACACTCTGGGAGGTGAAGGCAGGTGGATACTTGAGCTCAGGTGTTAAAGACCAGCATGAGCAAGTCTGAGACTATGTCTCTACTAAAAATAGAAAAACTACTCAGCCGTCTTGGAGAGCACCTGCAGTCCCAGTTACTTGGGAAGCTGAGGCAAGAGGATCTCTTGAGCGCACCAGTTTCAGGTGGCTGTGAGTTATGACAAGACAGGCACTCTACCCAGGGTGACAAGTAAGACTCCCTCAAGAAAAAAAAGTGGGGGTGTCGTCGCAGTGGCTCATGCCTGTAATCCTAGCACTCTGGGAGGCTGAAGCGGGTGCATTGCCTGAGCTCACAGTTGCAGACCAGCCTGAACAGGTGTGTAACCCAAGAGGATCACTTAAGCCCAAGGTGGAGGAGGTTGCTATGAGTTATGACCCTCACGGCACCCTATACAGGGTGACAGCTTCAGACTCTGTCTCAAAAAAAAAAAACAAAAAAGGTTGTATATATTATTATATATCAGAAATTTTAAATCAAGTACATTTTCTAATTTCTTTCATAATAAACTTGTGTTCATGTGAACTTACATGAATTTAGAACATATTGACGTGAGCCCACTATGAGGCCAAAAAAGTTCATTTTAAAAGTACATGACCTCAAAAGTGTAAGAGAATAACCACTGTGAAGAACGCTTACATAATTTCCACCTCTATTCAAGAGTTATTGCTTTTTTCAAACCAGCCCTAGTGACCATATTAAACTGGCCTGAGGCCTCCACACCCTGGGGATCGCCCCTCTGAAAGTCTGTCATCATCAGCTCAGGCTTGACGTTCTCTCTCCACTGTGAAGGTGGCATTGAAACAGAAAGGATTTCTAGTGTGTTCTGTTGGGCCTCAACATGAAACTGCACATTCAGCCCAGGGAGGGTTTTACAATTCCCATTGTAGGTTGCCTCACCTGCAGACATTCCTGGGGTGTTCCACATAATTGCAGAACTGATATTTATTTATTTATTTATTTATTTATTTATTTATTTAGAGACAGAGTGTCACTATGTCGCCCTCTGTAGGCTGCAGTGGCGTCACAGCTCACAGCAACCTCCAACTCTTGGGCTTAAGCAATTCTCTTGCCTCAGCCTCACAAGTAACTGGGACTACAGGCGCGCCCGACTGTTCTTTTGTTGCAGTTGTCATTGTTGCTTAGCTAGCCAGCGGTGTCTGTGACCTGCGCCGTAATCACTGTGGAATGGGCGCGGAGCATCAGAACTTAATTTTAATTGCAGGAACGTTGCTGGATTTCATTACCAGCGGAGTTTGGCGCTTCCAACCAGATTTTAGTTCCCTAACCCCTGAGTTGCCCCTGCCTCGTGGTTGGTTTGGTCACAGAAACCCGAGAAAATGGGCATCAGGGGAGCAAGACCCCGGAAGCATAGGCTCCGCCCCAATCCTGTCCCGCCCACCACCAGGCTCCGCCCCAACCCCGCCTCCCGGGCGCGCTGAGGTTCCCCACAAACCCGGAAGCCGCTGGTGTGGAAAAGAGGCCACTGGTGGCTGGTGAGTTTCCCTTTTTCCGGTTAGGTGTTCGCTTTGCAATCTCCAACCCGTTTATGTCCGGGATCAGGGCCGTAGATACCTTAAATCCCCGCGCAGCTCCTTTCGCCCTGACTGAATTCACGTTCCAGCGAGAGTTTCCTCTTTGTAAGCTGAGTCGCCCTGACGCAGGTCCTGTCCCGGGTCCCCACTCACAGGGCCCGGGAGACACCGCCTTTCGCACCGCGCCCTCCATAGAACCCCTGAGGGACACTGTACTCCCTCAACGGCCCCTAAAGTGCTCACCCACGGGGGTGTTCACGTCCTTCCTGGCTCCCGAGGCCGCGCCTGAGTGGAGTGCAGCGCCGCATCCCGGGTCTTGGAGGATCCTCGTCCTGTCCCCGGTGCTGGGGTCTGCGGACCCCCAGCTCTGCCCGAATCCGTCCCCTCATCCCCACCTCCCCATTGTCCTTGGCGGGTTCAGCTGCCCAGGACAGCCCTCAGTCACCACTTCCTCAAAGTAAAGTCTGGGGAGAGATAACCAGTGTTTGTAATGTGACACTAAATGTCCTTTGTCCCTAATATTTGTGCGCTCTTCAGTGAGCATGTCATTTTTATTCCTTACTTATGACTGTGTGGAGTATGGGACACGAAGAGCAGGAGAGTAGAGATGGGAAAACTTACAGAGGAAGAGTGAGGGAGCCCCGTGAACACTGCCCAGCAGGGAATGTGGGAGGGATTTGCAAGGAGAGTGTGAGTGTGAAAGCCAAAGGTGTAAGGTAGCAGTCCAGCCAATCAAGTCCCAAACCCGAATTTAGACCAGTAGCTAAAGTTTATTTGGCACCTGAGTGAAGGCCGGCTGAGATTCAATAGGCCTCAGCCTTGAAGGGCAAGAGTGCTCACCTTTGAAAAGTTTTAGGTAGAGTAGGAGGGGGAAGAGTGTTACTTTGGAGTATTAGTAACTGTTGCCTTAAGGTTCCAGCTGGCTTCCTCCTGAAACCACTCTGTTATTTATTTATTTATTTATTTATTGCAGTTTTGGCCAGGGCTGGGTTTGAACCCACCAACTTCAGCATGTGGGGCTGGCGTTGTACCCCATCGAGCCACAGGCACCACATGAAACAGGTTTTTGTTTTTTTTTTATTTGAGACAGAGCCTCAAGCTGTCCCCCTGGGTAGAGGGCTATGGCATCACAGCTCACAGCAAGCTCTAACTCCTGGGCTCAAGCAAGTCTCGTGCCTCAGCTTCCCAAGTAGCTGGAACCACAGGCGCCCACCACAATGCCCAGCTGTTTTTTAGTTGCAGCCATCATTGTTTGGCGGCCAGGCTAGATTCGAACCCACCACCTTAGGTGTATGTGGCTGGCACCTTAGCCACTTGAGCCACAGGCACCAAGCTGACCATTTGGTTCTTTTAAGACTTACGCCCTGCCTCAGAACCACTGAGAACCCCAGTTCCGCCCCTTCCTTTTAGCTGGGTACCTTAACAAGTTGGTGGTTTCAAGAGAGGTCACTGAACAGCCAAGATGGAGTGCCTTATGTTCCAATTGGAGTGGCCTATGCTTGCTCTGCTTTTGGAATTCTTCTAACCAGCTTGTCAGAGAGCTAAGCACCAGCAAGGGGTAGAGAGTCGCTAAAGTAATTTCTAGAAAACCTCACTCCCCTGACAGATGAAGGAAAGCAACATGGGGCAACTGGCAACCAATGGAGAGGTGTCTCATACAGAGAGTCCTGGGAGAGTAGGGATGATTGGGAGTCAGGGCAGACAGAACAGCCTGCTGGTGACAAGGACAAGGAGAAAGAACCAAAGCTGAATGGGAGAGAGAAGAGATGGGGTGTGACAAGAAAGAAAATATAATAGAGGGGAGCCGAGATGGGGAAGAAGGATGGGGACAGACAGGTGAGATTGGGACAGTCAAAATATTAGGGACAAAGAGGTGGAAAAGTGATATTCATTTCCAGAATGGAGCAGAACAAGTCAAGGAAGGAATAGAGAGAAGTAGGGGACAGAGAGGAGAGAGGACAACAGAATGAGGAACAGAAGCCCAGGGTGACATACAAAGGAGAAGAGAAAAGCAATAGCAGGGGGGCAGGTGATAATGAGAGGTTTGTAGATAATAAAGGAGGGAAACACAAGGAAATGAGCCCAGATCAGTGTTCAAATGATTGTATCTGATGACTAAGTTATGACACAGTGTTTCCCTATTTGTCATTTAATCAGTTTAGCATTTGCTACAAATATATAAATGGAATTGAGAATTACACCACTCCTATCAGTAATTCTGGACATGAAATAATTCCTGGCCTCCCAGGTTACTCTCTACTTGTAGCCCTGTTTGAGGCAGAGGGTGGGAGTGTACCCATTCCATTGTGGGTCACCCTCTTCCCTTTTCCTGAGATGGGATAGGGAGTGGGGCAGTGTATGAGTCCTACTTTTACAATCCTTTCATGAATGAGCACTCAACATGGAACATATCATGTCTGGTCACTAGCGTGTGGGGTACCCCTCATTAACCAGCAGTTCTCCTTCAGACACCCATAGGGTGTCCCCCAAAGAAATGGTTACTGTGGAAAATCACACACACATTAGTGACTACAGAGAAAATATTCTGTGTTCAGTTTGAGTAGTTTTTTCATTTCAAATATTAAAGGGAAGACATTTCCTAACAACCCAACCTCCCTGTCGCAGGGCCTGGAATCTCTACTCAGTAGTGACATGGGACGATCTGTCCCTGCCACCCTGAAGCTGGCCTTGAGATTGTGCACCACTGACAGTCCCACTCAGAGTCTCGGGGTTGCCTGGCATTTTCCCTGCACGGCTTCATCAATTTTTATTTTCAATTTTTATTTATTTATTTATTTTTTGAGTCAGAGTCTCTGTAGGCCTGGGTAAAGTACCCTGGAGTCATCATAGCTCATAGCAATTTCAAACTCTTGGGCTTAGTAGCTGGGACTGGAGGTCCCCACCACAACATCTGGCTTTTTATAATTTCAGTAGAGGTGGGATGTCACTATTGCTCCGGCTGGCCTGGAAGTCCTGAGCTCAAGGGATCCTTCTGCCTCAACCTCCCAGAGTGCTAGGCTTATAGGTGTGAGACACCGTGCCTAGCCCAGGATTTCCTCCTTGAAGCTCTTGTCATCTCTGTCCACGCTCTGCCTTTCTTTATATCTCTTCTTGTGGTGTAAACTGCTGGGATGTGTCTCCATTTGCCCTGCAGCCCTCTCCCCTGAATTCTGGAATGTGTCCAGTTGTGTCCTTACCTCCTTGCACTGCCAACTAATAGGTGTCTGTCTCCACCTTCATGTGTGCAAAGGAAACTTTGCTGTGAAAAACATGTTCTCCTGTGGTCCTCGCATCTCAGAGCAGGACCTGTGCTTCCTGGGGTTCATGGAACTTCATCTCATATATTTAACATGGTAACTGCCATGTGAGTTGCACGTATGCTAGTTTTGAACCTGGGACATAGAGAAACATGTATCACTCACATGTCTCTTGAGCTATCTTGACATAAGGAAACACCATGATCCCAAAGCAAAATTTTCTCATACTATGCACTCACTCTGTTGTCATAGTATATAAGACAACATGCCATTTTCTTTTTTTGAGGCAGAGTTTTACTCTTTTGCCCTGGGTAGAGTGTGGTGACATTATCACATCATCATAGCCCACTGAAAACTCACACTCCTGGGCACAAGTTACCCTTTTCCTTCACCTTCCGAGGACTTGGGACTTTAGGTGCCTCCCACTATACCTGGCTAATTTTTCTATTTTTAGTAAAGACAGGGTCTCACTCTTGCTCAGGCTGGTTTCAAACTCCTGAGGTCTAGCAACTGGCCCAGCTAGAGCTGACCCAATCCTCAGAGTGCTAGGATTGTAGGCAGGAACCACTGTGCCTGGACAAGACCGTATATCTTAAAAATTGTTGACTGTTAATTTTAACCAGAAGCAATTCCACGTCACTGGTTATTTTTCTGGTGACAAAACCAAGAAAGTTTTACAATATCCTACATTACCCTATGTTTTAAAAATTGCAGTACCTAATGCAAGTGCAAAGATGACTTAACTTGTGATCAGTGAAACGTATGTTCAGTGCATTCTTTTTTTTTCCGCACTTTTTGGCTGGGCCTGTGTTTGACCCCACCCTTACTCCTTGAGCCACAGGCGCTGCCCTGGTGCATTCTTGTATTAAAGCAAAAAATAGTACATGTTTACTTAAAACAGATGGGCAATTAGGTTTTGAAACTTCGCTCAAAACATAGGAGAAATAAGTGTGCCGGCCCGGGCCCTCCCTGCTCAGCTGCCCCTGGCTCTCTGGCTTCATCTCGTGTCCTGATCACTGGCTCTGCTCCAGCTATATGGTCCTCTTGCTTTTCCCCAGGTTGCTCCTGCCTCAGGGTGTTTACAATGGATGTCTCTCTTTCTAGAAGTCTCCTCCCCTGAGCTACAGGTAATATGCACCCTTCTTTCCTCATGTCTTTGTGCTGGTATCAGCTTCTCACAGAGGGCTTCTGTCCCCTATTCAATATTTCAGGCACCTTTTCACCCACACCACACCAGATATTGGTCCATCTAACTTCTTCTTAATGGTCCCTCTCATTTCCCTGTCTGGATAAAAGTGACAACAAGTATCCAAGGAGAGAACAGCATGAGAAGGAGAGAGGAGTCCTGGCCTTGGCTCTCTGAGTGGAGGTCAAGACTGGTCTTACATTAGAGTGTTGAGGCTTTTCTCAAACCCTTCTCTCCTGTCCCCTTGCCATTTACATAGTCCGGTTGGGAACCACCTTCAGTAATGGTTCCAGTCACCAGGTGTGTCCAGTCCATGTCCAGCACTAAACACAAAGAGTCTGTGTCCTCCACGGCTGAGAGCTGAGCTGAGCCTGTGATCACAGAGCAGTAAGGGCCTATGCTCTGCCTATGGTTTGGGGCTGTGCCCTGGAGGGGAGCTTAGAGCAGCCCAGCTCCCCAGTACTACAGCAAGTGTAGGGAAGTCACCAGGACAGGGGTGAGTGTGATGAAGGGATCAGATAATCACTTGTTCATCATCCTGTAGGAGTGTATTGTCCCTGCATCCCCCTGGTGTTATGGACAGAAGAGAACCATCTTCTTAAGTGG
>NW_003852607.1:2185684-2187401 GCF_000181295.1 Otolemur garnettii | reverse complement strand
CATGGGATCCTGGCACAGAAAGACAGTGTGCTGTTCTCCGTTCAACACCATGTTTTTTTATGATCAAGATTGACTTTTAAACATTCGTGTTGGATCAGGAAGAAACCCAGATCAGGTGGAAGAGGAAAGAAGAGGAATCAGTAATGGCTATTGCTCAGGTACCGTAATACTCTCAGTGGATTTTTCTGTGTCTTTCTCCTTTCTCAGAACTGGACATTGAACTTGGTGATCTTCTCTGACTCTGAACACTCTGAGTGCCATGTTTGCTCCCACTCCCCCATGTGTATGTATGTGAGACATACTGTCACTCTTTTGCCCTGGGTAGAGTGGCATGATATCATAGCTCACACCAACCTCAAACCCCTGGGCTTAAGTTCTCTTGCATCATCTTCCTGAGTCACTGGAACTACACAGGTTTGCAACCATTCCCAGCTACTTATTCTATCTTTATTAGAGATGAGTCTCCCTCTTGCTCAGGCTGGTCTCAAACCCATGAGCTCAAGGTATCCCCCTGCCTTGGCGTCCCAGAGGGCTAGGATTACAAACATGATGTACCACACCAGGTGCTGATAAAGTTTTTTTTGTTTCATTTTTCATAGCCTCCACTGTCACCCTGAAAGTGCTGGTCCTGGTACTGGTTCAACTCCATATGGGAGTTTAGGCCCTCCACCCTCAGGAGGCCACTCAACACAGTACAGGGTGGTTGAAAGCCACTGGGTAACCCCCTCCTCTATCATGTTGAATTGACATCAATAACACTGCTAACATATAAGCAGCATGGGTGGGTGTGTGTGTGTGTGCACGTGCATATCATTACCTTTTCTGTAGTTGCATCGTCTCATTGTTGAACTTGTTTCAATTTTTCTAAATGAGGTACTTCTCTCTCAGTTTACCTCTGAGGCTGGTCTGCTTCTTAAGGGTTTGACCCAGTAGGTCCCATGCTAATACCCAGTCATCTGGGGTCAGGGTTTACTCTGCTCCTTTTAGTCCAATGACCCCAAGGAAGGTTTTTCCTACAGAGTCTGAGACACAGTTCTCTCCTCAGTAAGATGGCAAGAGATCTTTCTCTTATGGGCTGTTGTTAGTATAGCAGGTAGTCCAACTATTCACAATCATCATTCTCACGTGGGAACTATTCAGTAGCTTCTGACATGGCTCTTGCTGTCATCGTACTACTTTTTAGATTCTGATCTTTCTAAGAGCCACTGTAGACGTAGTGATCCTCAAGACAACAGTCATTTTTTTAGTTTGAGGGGACACTGAATTTTCTAGTTTGGTGTGTCAAACAGATCTAATACTTCTATAGAGAACAGATAGAAGCCTGTTAATGTCATACTTGTTTATCTTGTAATGTCCACAACAGCAAGATCCACACTAATTTCGAGAATGTCACAACTGCTCAAGGAAAAGTAGAGTACACCACATAGCAAGCTGAAAAGTATATTAATGTGGATCTTTCAGTCACATCAATTTTTTCATTGCTCTAATGGTTTTCTGTGAAGAGGGGATTTCTTTCCATCCCTCTTTGGTGAAACATGTTTCTCATTTCAGGGACAATTGACATTCAGGGATGTGGCCATAGAGTTCTCTCAGGAGGAGTGGCAGTGCCTGGACTCTGCTCAGAGAGCTTTGTACAGGGCCGTGATGTTGGAGAACTACAGGAACCTGGTCTCCCTGGGTGAGCATATCCTGGCTGTAAATTGTAGACTTTTTAGAA
>NW_003852607.1:2182697-2185291 GCF_000181295.1 Otolemur garnettii | reverse complement strand
TTAAACAGTGTGTGGGAGAGGCTTCCAGTTGAGGGTTCTGTGGATGAGCAAAAGGTTAAATCCTGTGAGCTCTAAGGAGAAATCTTTGTCTCTACTTACCACCTCTGTTCTTTGAATGTGGAGTAGTCGATTATTTGACGCTGTAGTGGTATTGCTGCTCAAACTGAGATAAAGGCAAATTATTTGATTGCACGATGACACATCTGTAAACTCTTTGGTCCCTGTCTGTGTAGGACACAGAGAAGGCCATGTCCAAGGATCTCTTTCTCCTGTGGTGTGTCCTGTATTTGATTCCACCTGGTGCTCAGTTCTCTGTCTATACAGGTCAGAGGAGATGCCCCCATAGAACAGATGCATTGACCTCTTTATGTGCTGTCCCATTTCCTATACTTGGAAGACTTGATCAGTACATGAGAAAATAATTATCATTCCTTCTTTGCTTCTAGGCCAGGGTACAGCACAGAGCTGTCTCCAGCCCTTTCTGCCTTTTTAGCTTAGTTGAATATAAAAACATACCAAAGTGTTGTGTTCAGCAAAATGTGTTGGGTTTCTCCCCACAAACACTCAAAGTTTTGGTGGCCATCAAAGCATTTCCTATCCTTCATTTGTGACCCTGTCTCCTTGGAGTTAGGATCAGATCCCACAGGCTAAGGTCTGAGTTCCCATGTCTGCTCCCCACATCATACTTCACTCACAGGAGTAGGTTGTCATGTCTCGTTCTGACCAACCAGGTGTAAGTTGGAGGCTCCTAGAAGCCCTGCTCAGGTGTGATTATTTGCGAGGCTCACTCACTGCTCTCAGTGATACACTTTGTGTGTCTGTTTTATTATGAGGGACATTTGAGAGGACACAGATGAATAACCAGATGAAGAGGCTCACAGGACAAGGCTCCTTGAAGCTTCACTGGGTGCCCCACCTTCCACACACGTCTGTGTGTTCTGCACTTGGAATTTCTCCTAACCCCACAGTGTAGACCTTTTTATGGAAGTGTCATCATTGACGTTAACTCAGCCTCCAGCCCTCTCCCCTTCCTGGAGGATGTTGTTTGGGGCTGAAAATTTCAGGCTTGTAGTCATAGCTTGATCTTTCTGGTGACCAGCTCTTATGCGGGACACCATAGAAGTGGACTCATTAGAACATGTCACATGCCTTTCACCTAGGAAATTTCAAACTCTTGGAAGTGTATGTGAGGAACCTGGGAGGAGATCAATGTATGTGTTTCTTATTTCATAAGATCCCTAAGCCACTCTTTACTTAGGCTTTATCCCAAGTTTTCTGCTATGTATAACAGAGGACGAGGTCGGCTCCTCTGAGATTTTTACTCAGTGAAAAGAAAAGTGAGGGGATAGAAGCGCCCTGTGTTGGATCCCTAGGTCCACATGGTGAGCATAGCTCACTAGAATGGTGAGTGTGGTTCCTAGTGTCGTTTCCTGCAAGCACTGCTACTCTCATCTTGTCCATTTTCACATATTGTACATGATCCTGGTTTTTTATATTTCATTGTCTATGTTAGTATTGTGTATGTTTTTCTTTGTCTTTATTCCCTTTGTGTATTGTCCTGTCTGGAATGTGTTGAGATGCCGTAGCACTGTGTCTGCTGACTTACATATTTTAGAAGATATCAGTGTTTAGTAGAGAGGTTGTAGCCAGCAGGAATTTCCTTAAAACCTCTGTAAAGTGGGTGGCATCCATAGTTCAGTGGGTAGGACAGTGCCCACATACACCAAGGATGGTGATGAGGCTGGTGGGTTCAAAATGGTCTGGCTCAGCTAAAACAACAATGACAACTGCAACAACAACAAAAAAATCTAGGCATTGTGGTGGGCGTCTGTAGTCCCACCTACTTGCATGTCTGAGGCAAGAGAATCGCTTAAGTCCAAGAGTAGGAGGTTGCTATTTAGCTATGAAGCCACAGCACTCTACTGAAGGCAACATAGTGAGACTCTGTCTCAAAACAAAACAAAAAAAGAAAAAACCTCTACAAAGTGGAAATGGTTTTCGTTGTTAATTTAAATATTTGTTTTTATTCCTAGTACAAACTATTAAAGTGTCTTTTTGGCATTTTACTTCAGTTTGTGAGTTGAGATTTCTTTTTTAAGATAGTGTCTCACTTTATCATTCCAGATAATGTACACTGATATCATACTATCTTACTGTAATGTCTACCATCTAGATACAAGCTATCCTCTTGCCTCTGCCTGTGGAGTAGCAGGGACTATAGGAGCCTCCCACGATGCCAGGCTAATTTTTAATTTTTAGAAATGACGGGCTCTCCCTTTTGCTCAGGCTGGTCTTGAGCTCATAAGCTCAAGGGTTCCTTTTCCTTGGGCCTCCTATACTGATCAGATTGCAAGACTGAGCCACCATGCCTGCCCAAATAATGCTGCTCTCTTATTAATCCAGGTTTGTATATATCCACTTACAATGCTGTCCTGAATTCCTCTGAATATATACTCAGATGTCTTATCATTGTCTTTTAAGATAATTGGATTTTGAATCATCTAAGATTTCATGTTGGTTTTTTTTGAGACAGAGCCCCAAGCTGTTGCCCTGGGTAGAGTGCCCTGGCATCACAGCTCAAAGCAACCTCAAAC
>NW_003852607.1:2181220-2182529 GCF_000181295.1 Otolemur garnettii | reverse complement strand
GCCAAGCCTTTGGGTTGGTTATAGTGTTTGTACCATTTTACATTCCCAGCAACAGGGCTCAAGTCTTTCACTTCTCACCTTTTCACCAGGACTTCTTATTTTGGGGTGAATTTTCTTGTGTTATTGTTCAAGATAAACATCCTAGTAAGTAAGTTTACCTTATTTTATGTGTATTGCCGTTTACTCAGGAAGTCATTGTTCTATACAATCTCATAAATATTTTCACCTATCATTATTTTTTGCTCTTCTGTTTACATTAGGAATCCATTTTAAGTAAACTTTTTTTTCCTTTGAGACAGAGTCTCACCTTGTCACGCTCAGTAGGATGCTGTGGCATCATGGCTCACAGCAACCTCTTTGGCTCAAGTGATTTCTTTTGCTACCTCCTCCCAAGTAGCTGGGACTACAGGCACTTGCCAAAACACCCAGCTATTTTTAAAGAATGGGTCAAGGTCGTGCTCAGGCTGGTCTCAAACCTCTGAGCTCAGGCATTCCACTCACCTTATCCTCCCAGAGTGCTGGATTACAGGCGCAAGCCCACTGGGTCTGGCCCCCATTAACTAAAGCTTTGATGTCATATACACTAAGGGTCTACCTTCCATTTTCTTGTGGATATTTCATTTCCTTGGCACTATTTGTTGAAGGGATTGTCTTTTCCCCTTTACATATTGCTATCACCCTGATTGACCATCATTAAAAAATATAGTTGAGGGTTTCTGACTGGTTCTATGTGTCATTGCTTTCTATATCTGTCTCCATGGCAGTACTACACTCCTTGGATTAGGGGGCTATGTAATAAGTTTTGTAATTTATGTAAGGTGAGACCTCCTGTTCCTTTTCTTTGAAGTTTCTTTTGCTATTGAGGTGACGGTGGGATTTCTTCTTAGTTTAAGGGTACATTTATTTCTGTAGGACGTTTCATTGAGATTTTGCTAGGGATTTTATGAAATGTGTGGGTCACTTTGGTTGTTATTGACATTTAACTTGATGTTCATATTGTTCAAAAAAATAAACGTGGGACTTTTGTTCTAATTTCAGATTAATATCAGGGTATAAATGATTAGGTTATATTTTTGTTTATTAGGTAAACTGCAAGTTGTAGTTGAGCCCGTTACCCAGTAGGTATGCCATAAATCCTTAGAGTGTGCCCAAAGTTTGTGAGCGTACAAAATCCCCTCCATCCTCCCCACTTCTCCCTAACTTGAATTTAATTGTGTTTTTCTCTCATGTGTACCTTCAGGGGTTCATCTACTAGTTTCATAGTAGTATTGAGTATATGGAACACTTGTTTTTTCATTCTTTTTTTTTT
>NW_003852607.1:2180494-2180939 GCF_000181295.1 Otolemur garnettii | reverse complement strand
CCTCAGTTTATGGGGCCGGCACCCTACTCACTGAGCCACAGGTGCCACCCCTGCTTTTTCATTCTTGTGATCATTTACTTATGCCGAATGTTCTCCAGATCCATCCAGCTAAATACAAAAGATGGAAAGTCTCCATCTTTCCTTGTGGCTGAATAGCATTCCATGGGCTATATATACCATAGGTTATTTATCCATTCATGAGTTGATGGGCACTTGGGTTGTTTCCACATCTTGGTGATTGTGAATTGAGCTGTGATAAATAGTCTATTGAAGAAGTCCTCATGGTCAAATGATTTCTTTTCTTCTGGGTACATGTCTAGTAATGGGATTGTGTGATGAAAGGGAAGGTTCACTTTGAGCTCTTTGAGAATTCTCCATATGTCTTGTCCAAAAGGCTGCATGAGTTTCTAATCCCACCAACATTGTATAAGTATCCCCTTGCCTC
>NW_003852607.1:2177848-2180352 GCF_000181295.1 Otolemur garnettii | reverse complement strand
TTTGATTTGCATATCTCTGCTGATTAGGGACAATGAGCATTTTTTCATATGTTTATTGGCCACTCATCTGTCTTCTTGAGAAAAGTTTTTGTTTATGTTGTATATACATTAATAAATGAGATTGTTTGCTGTTTTCTTGTTGATTAGTTTGAGCTCTCTGCAGATTTTCCCGTACTATTACTAATGTGTAAGCAGATTTCCTTAAACGTCTTATTTTTCCTACCAAGCTCACCTGTGCTTTTTGCCCCAACTTTCAGCATATATTGTATTTCTTTACTCATAATCTCTCTTCAACTCACCCATAATTCTCTGAGGCCCTGTATATTTCCCACAGTTCCAGTGTATCATGTCACCTCCTTGTGCTCTTAGCATTGCCAATGTGATATACAACATATAGGAATGTTCCTTTCTTTTTTTTTTTATCAGTTTTTGGCCAGGGCCAGGTTTGAACCCACCATCTCCAACATATGGGGCCGGCACCCTACTCCTTTGAGCCACTGGCACCACCCGAATGTTCCTTTCTTTTTATTTTATTTTATGTTTTGAGACAGAGTCTCATGTTGTCACCCTCTGTAGTGTTATGGCAATATAGCTCACAGCAACCTCAAACTCTTGGGCTCAAGCCATTCTCTTGCCTCAGCCTGCCAGGTAGCTGGGACTACAGGTGCCCACACAGTGCCCAGCTATCTTTAGAGATGAGGTGTTGCTCTGGCTCAGGCTGGTCTCCAACCTGTTAACTCAGGCAATCCACTACCTTGGCCTCCGAGACCGCTAGGATTACAGCTCTAAGCCACTGTGCCTGGCCTCGGATATTCCTTTCGATGTTTAAGTACGTGGTGCAGATCCTAGTCTTACGTTCAAACTCCAGAAATGCCAGATCCATAGTTTCAAGTTCTACTATTTCTTTTCTTTTAAGGGAGGAGCTATGTAATAGGAAAAGATACAAGATGCAAGCCTACTAAAGACCAACTTGGATTATACATTCATTCCTATCTGCCAGTTCAAAATGAAGGGAAAATTGATGAATGGAATGAGGTTGCAAACTCTCTCAACCATATTACCTCATTTTCTCCACTTGAAAACATTCCTTCTAAACTCAAAACCCACATACATGATAAATATAAAAATGGTTTTGGCATTGCTTCAGTAGTCACACAAGAACTAAACACACAAATTACGGAAGAACCTTACAGGTATAATGAGCATGGCAGAGCCCTTAGTGTGTCTTCAAGCCCTCCTAACCATGGGAAAAATCATACTGGAAAGAAACCTCTGACCCTCAATGAATCCCCAATGATAAAAAAAAAAGATGGAAAGAATCCTGTGAAACATGAAGAGGGTGGCAAGACCTTCAGGCCCAATTCACACCTTGTACATCATCAGAGCCTCCATGCTGGAGAGAAACCTTATGAATGCAATGAGTGTGGCAAACTCTTCAGGCTAGAGCAACGCTTAATTCTACATCAGAAAATACATACTGGGGAAAAATCTTTTGAGTGTGATGAGTGTGAAATACTCTTTAGGCAAAATCAAAACCTAATTCAACATCAGGTAATTCATACTGGAAAGGGACATTTTAAAAGTGATGACTGTGGGAAACACTTCAGGCAAAAGGAGCACCTATTTCAACATCAAAAAATTCACACTGGGGATAAACCTTACAAATGCAATGAGTGTAGCAAGGTCTTTTCTCAACAATCAGACCTTATGGCTCATCACACAATCCATACAGGAGAAAGACCTTACAAAGGTAATGAATGTGACAAGGCCTTCATACACAAGATAGCCCTTACATTTCCTGAGAAAACATATACTGGAGAAAAACCTTACAAGTGTAATGAATGTAACAAGGCCTTCAGAAAAAAGTCAGCCCTTAGGGTTCATCAGAGAATACACACAGGAGAGAAACCTTACAAATGTAATGAATGTGACAAGGCCTTTAGATGGAAGGTAGCTCTTACAGATCATCAGAATACACACACTGGAGAGAAGCCTTACAAATGTAATCAATGTGACAAAGCCTTTAGACACAAACAATCCCTTACATTTCACCAGGAAACACACACAGGAGAGAAACCTTACAAATGTAATCAGTGTGACAAGGCATTCAGACACAAGATGTATCTTACAGTTCATCAGAAAGCACACACTGGAGAGAAACCTTACAAATGTAATCAGTGTGACAAAGCCTTCAGACAGAAGAAATCCCTTACAGTTCATCAGAAAACACACACTGGAGAGAAACCTTACAAATGTAATCAATGTGACAAAGCCTTTAGACAGAAGATATCCCTTACATTTCACCAGGAAACACACACTGGAGAGAAACCTTACAAATGTAATCAATGTGACAAGGCATTCAGACACAATGTATCTCTTACAGATCATCAGAAAACACACACTGGTGAGAAACCTTACAAATGTAATCAATGCAACAAAGCCTTTAGACAGGAGATATCCCTTATAGATCATCAGAATACACATACTGGACAGAAACCTTACCA
>NW_003852607.1:2173851-2176460 GCF_000181295.1 Otolemur garnettii | reverse complement strand
CAGGCATTGTGGTGGGTGCCTGTAGTCCCAGCTACTCGAGAGGCTGAGGCAAGAGAATCGCCTAAGCCCAGGAGTTGGAGGTTGCTGTGAGCTGTGTGAAGCCACAGCACTGTACCGAGGGCGACAAAATGAGACTCTGAAAAAAAAAAAAGTCATCACAGAATTCATACCGGAGAGAAACTTTACAAATGTAACCCATGTTACATGGTCTTTAATCACATTTCATGCTTTGAAAAGCATCAGAGAATTCATGTGTGACAGACTCTGCAGCCTCCCCAAGCATGGCAAATTCTTCATTATGAGTGCTATCATTAATGAACATCACAGAGTCCATCCTAAGGAGAAATCAAATAAATGCAATGTATTTGGCAGGGGCTTCATGTAGGCCTGACTGTCAGTGTTGCTGTGGCACCCCATGACCACACAAATAAAAGAACCTGGACACGGATTGAGGGTACAAATGTGCAAGAGGTGGGCTTCCCGTAGGTGCAGGGAGTACCCCGAGTAACCTCTGTTGTGGCCTTTTTGAAACAGCATACAACAGGTGTGGGGGGCCCATGTACTAGGACTACATGCTTAATGATCGCTACGTGCACTTTCCCCCTGGGCTCAACTCCCACCCTGTTGCACCATGAATGTCAAAGTCCAACACCTGCTTCCCAATGACCAACTGATCTTAAATCATTAGGCAGTGATTTAAGATCAACAATCAGAGGGCTTGTCTCTGGGCTGCAAAACATCTCCAATGCCGGCCAGGAGATTATTCCGCTCCCAGCACCTCCCTCAAGAACCAGTGACTGTTTCTACATCTGGTGCTCGGTCTCTCACAGCTGACTACTCGCTTTTACTACACATTTGAAGGTACATCTTTAGTGAAACCACAGAAATGATATGTTTATCATAAAATTGATACGGAAAGACTGTTACTATGCAACGTCAGACAGTTTACACAAGAAATAACTCAATGTCTGGTTTGCCAGCATTTAATGTCTGATGTTACATGGAGCCAGAACTCTACAGTAACTATAAATGAAAATACATTCAACCATATGAATTGATACCATATCAAACATGGAAGGACATGTGGACATGGTGACACATATTTAGCTTATAGGATATTTCATTTTAGGTTCTTTCAAAGCTACTTTTCATAATTTTCAACCTAAATGTTGAAATCTCTTCAGATACCTACCTACCAACATTTCACTGTGGTGTCTTGAAAAGAATCTGTACAATGACCGGTCTCAATTGATCCACAAGTGTGGCAAATTCTTCATTATAAGTGCTATCATTAATGAACATCACAGAGTCCATCCTAAAGAGAAATCAAATAAATGCAATATATGTGGCAGGGGCTTTATGTAGAAATAATTTCTATGCCATTTTCTGGAAGGAAGAGACATTGCCTTTGGAGGTTAATTCCTTTCTCTATTTTTTGAAAGTCTAATTCATGGTGAGGTGCAGTGGTGTAATCATAGCCCACTGCATCCTATGATTCATGGGTTCCAGCCATCCTGTCCTCTCTACCTCCCAGACAGCTAGAAAATGTCTCACTATGTTCTCCAGGATGGTTTCAAACTGTAGATTCTAGCTATACTCAAAATGTGATCTCCCAGCATGCTGGGATTATAGGTGTTACTTATCCTCATGTCTTTTTATTTTGAGGTCAAATGTTGCCTGATACACACAGTATAGCAGTGAGCCATAAATATTGTACAACTGTGGTGTCAGTACTCATGCCTGGAGCATTCAACACAGGCTTCTCCTTAATGAATGGTGGCTTATTGGAACCAACTGTTCTACCAAATCAGAGAAAAAGAATGGGCCACAAGCTTTGGACCCTGAGAATTTTATGGGAAGAGAGTAGTGTGTTCTTAAGGACTAATAAAGGTTGTAGAAATAATGCAGGGATACTGGTGGTCACGTTCATTGAATGGCAATAGTTGTCGCTTACCAAACGTTGAATAAAAAAGTCTTTTAGAAGGTGAAGAGGGAAAACTTATATTTGAGTAGACAGTTTTGTCAAAACTACCAGTGGAGGCTCGGTGCCTATAGCTCAGTGACTAGGGTTCCTGCCACATACACCGAAGCTGGTGGGTTCGAGCCTGACCTGGTTCTGCTAAAAAACAACAATGACAACTGCAACAAAATAGCCAGGTGTTGTGGTGGGCACCTGTAGTCCCAGCTATTTGGGAGGCTGAGGCAAGAGAATCACTTAAGCCCAAGAGTTTGAGGTTGCTGTCATCTGTGATGCCAAAGCACTCTATTGAGGGCGACTTAGTGAGACTCTGTCTCAAAAAAAAAAAAAAAAACTACTAGTAAAGCAAGTTCTTGAAATTGATTGTCATTTACCTCTTGGTACTGTAATTTGCAACTGTTTTATTTAGGATACATCAGAATTCCCCAGTTTGAACTAATAAGCTATAACTGAGTCACAATGTATATACCAACGTTGCTTTATTAGACTAAGGAAGATACTTCATAATAGACAGTAATCATGAACCATTAAGCCCTTATGGTTTAGCATCTAGAGCAAATTCTTTTGGTGAAATCAAAGAAGATATTTTGGGTACATGCACGTAGGTGAGTAGGATTACTAAGAGGTAATC
>NW_003852607.1:2169417-2170822 GCF_000181295.1 Otolemur garnettii | reverse complement strand
AATTGTATATGAAAACACCACACTGTACCCTGTGATTGCATTAATGTACACAGCTATGATTTAATAAAAAATAAATAAATAAATAAAACAGTATAAAAATATACTTACCGTGCTTTGAAATTCATTCAAAAGTAATTTAAATTAATGATCATTAAAATTTTTAGAGGCACGCCTAAGCACACCAGTATGCCACGGCTCATCAGCTGAAAATCACTACATTAGGCTCTTATGGGAGAAGTACCTAGGACAGTTTTGGGGGGTTTTTTGGTGAAATCAAAACAAATTGTTCTGGTGACATACACTTGGTAGGTGTGATTACTACAAAGTCATCATTCTTAAGGTAAGTTACTGTCTCTACACTCTGCCCTGGGAAACTTATATGAGTCCAATAAAAATTGCAGAGAGGTGCACCTTTATTCATATCCTCAAACATGCATCACTGTGGGTAAACATGCTCTGTGTGATTATGTTTCTACATGTTTCTCTCCTGTGCCAAGTGTGATTGATCTATGACATGTCCCTGCATTTTCCTTAAGCAAAAATGCATACTTACTAATACAGAATTCATTATGGAATAAAGGAATGTTCAGTCAATAAGGTTAAAACCTTCACTTTCCTTTTGTCCTTGCAGAACCCAGTGACATAATTTTAAAATATTATCCTTCATGATTGTCCTTTTAAGAATCAGCACTGAAAATGGGACTTTGTTTTGCTGGATAAAGTAGGAAACACCCGATATTGGTTCTTGTAACACTGTCCCCAGGTTGCACTCTTCCCTCCCCTGGATCTAGATTGTTCACATGCACCTAATATTTGCGATGTTGACAATGATGCTTTACCCAGAAGAGATGTGAGAATTTGTATTGCACATTAAGTTTTCTGAGGAAAGCAGAATAGTCCCCCCACCCCTCTAGCTGGTATACATATGGCTTAGAAGGAGTGGCATGTGTGGGGTGTTATGAATTTTAAAGATGGGGTAGAGGTGAAATACCCACATGTGGTGTAAAGCTACACCTGGTGCCAAAGGAGGGCGCACTCAGCATTGCTGTTAGCCAGATAAGAAATAGTAAGAGGGAAGACAGAGGTACAAAGGTGTTAAAATTCAAATATCACATGATACAGTTTGACTTTTTAAGGTATCAGTGAGTATTTTCTCCTGAAATCCCTCAAGTCGGTTAGAAAAGACCTTGTTAATTGCACATTTCATTGCTGCCCCATAACTCTCATGGTATAGTGTACAGTGGCTTTTACTACCTGAAATCCTACCACTCTGGGAGGGGGACGTGGGGGCTCTCTTCAGGTCAGGAGTTGAAGACCAGCCTGAGTCTTCAAGCAAGATCACTCTACTAAAAACAGCAAAGTTAGCCTGGTAGTTGGTGGGCGGCCCCAGTGCTGCCATTTGTTC
>NW_003852607.1:2168154-2169258 GCF_000181295.1 Otolemur garnettii | reverse complement strand
ATTTATTACTTAGTTAAATTTCCTAAAGTATTTTTGAAAGTAGAATGTAGATTACTGTATGGAAATGTTTATTATGCAATAAATAAGATAAAGGAATGTTACAAAATAATTTATACAAAATTATGGAAACCATGTTCAGATTATGATATGAAACAATATATACCATGGTTCATTTTCAAGGCTAAGAAAAATAATCTACATTGTATATGAGTTTTTTATCTCATTTTTTCTCTTTCATATACTATAGGTCAGCATGTATGTTTAATGTATTTATTTTCTGTGTTACTCTACAGTTTATAATTGAGGGTGCTGTTTGGAGACAGATTTTGTGACCTGAGCATGCTCATAGGATGAGGGCAGGCAAAAACTAAGTTCTTTATGAAAATGCAGTGTACCTTAAAGTGTTTACTTAAGGGTTAGCTTTGGGAGAGTGCAAGATAGTGAACTGTAATTTCTTTTCTTTTTTTTAGAGAGAGTTTCATTCTATCACCCTCAGTAGATTGCCGTGGTGTCACAGTCACAACAACCTCCAGCTCTTGGGCTTAGGCTATTCTTTTGCCACAATACCTGGCTTTTTTTTTTTTGCAGTTTTTGGCCGGGGCTGGGTTTGAACCCACCACCTCCAGTATATGGTACCAGTGCCTACTCCTTTGAGCCACAGGCGCTGCCCAATGCCCCGCTATTTTTTGTTGGCCAGGGCTGGGTTCAAACCTGCCACCCTGGGTATATGGAGCCAGGTGCCCTACTCACTGAGCCACAGGCGCTGCCCATGAACTGTAATTTCTTAATGTGGGCCTTCTCTAAGATCAGATGCTCGGAAATCACATGTGTGGAAGTTAACCAGCATCTGCAAAGGAAAATGAAAACTAATCAGAGGGAAAATCCCCAGACTTCACCTTGACTTTGGGACAAGGACAAAATCTCTTGCTGAATCCCTAGAGGCCATTGTGCCACCTTCCTCTGGCTGGTGTTTGAATCCTGAGTAACGCCTTTGAGCAAAGGAAGATGTCTTTGTGGTTGTGCCAGGCATACTGGCATCCAATAGATTTAATTTCATCCAAAATTAATTCACCGCTCGGCACCTGTGGCTCAAGTGGCTAAGGC
>NW_003852607.1:2164950-2167882 GCF_000181295.1 Otolemur garnettii | reverse complement strand
AAAAAAAAAATTCACAAAAAAAGAAATTACATAATAAACGCATTTGCATATGATACTTTCAAGTTGGATGTGGTGGTGCACACTTACAATCCTAGCTCCCTCTAAAGCTGAGGCACAAAGATCATTTAAGAGAAAACAAAGAAAAGACCTAATATATATATAACAATTTAACTGGGTATGGTGGCTGACGCCTGTAATCCTAACACTCTGGGAGGCGAAGGCAGGTGGATACTTGAGCTCAGGCATTAAAGACCAGCATGAGCAAGTCTGATACTATGTCTCTACTAAAAATAGAAAAACTACTCAGCCACTGTGGAGGGCACCTGCAGTCCCAGTTATTTGGGAAGCTGAGGCAAGAGGATCTCTTGAGCCCAACAGTTTCAGGTGGCTGTGAGTTATGACAAGACAGGCACTCTACCCAGGGTGACAGAGTAAGAGTCCTGTTGTGCCCAAGTCACAGGGTCCCCCATAAATCACTCTGAGACTGTTCCAATGCAATGAGCAAGAGGCAGTCAGTTTATTATCAGACTCGAGTCAGGGCTTCCTACTCCTCCTGTCGCAGCAGGAGAACAGAAAAAGCCCTGACTCCAAAATGGAAGGGGGTTTTAAGGGGTACAGAAAGAAAGAAGGGACGGGTAGGGTTACTGGGGAGAGTTGATAGGGGCTTTAAGTGGTAGGGTAGTACTTGTCTTAAGCTGATTGGTCTGGGTATGGGTTGCTATCGCTTGGGGCAGACATGTGCAAGGGTGGGTCATGGGGCAGGCGCGAGGGGCATAAGGGGAAGTTAATAAAGGGGAAGTTAACAGTTCTGGTGTGCAGTTACAAGAGAAAAACAACCAAGCAGCAAAAATAAAATTTTAAACAAAATGGAGTTAGTTTGGCCCTCACACTCCCTCAAGAAAAAAAAAGCATGGGTGCCATCTCGGTGGCTCATGCCTGTAATCCCAACATTCTGGGAGGCTGAGGCGGGGCATTGCCTGAGCTCATAGTTGCAGACCAGACTGAGCAGGTACATGACCCAAGAGGATCACTTGAGCCGGAGGAGGAGGTTGTTGTGAGTTACGACCCCCACGGCACTCTATACAGGGTGACAGCTTCAGACTCTGTCTCAAAAAAAAAACAAAAAAGGATTATATATTAACATATATAACAAATTTTAAATCAAGTGCATTTTCTTTTTTTATTAAATCATAGCTGTGTACGTTAATACTATCATGGGGTACAGTGTTTTGTTTCTATATACAGTTTGAAATACTTTCATCCAACTGGTTAAGTGCATTTTCTAATTACTTTCATAATGAACTTGCATTCATGTGAATTTAGAACATATTGATGTGAGCCCACTATGAGGCCAACAAAGTTCATTTTATTTATTTATTTTTGAGACAGAGCCTCAAGCTGTCACCCTGGGTAGAGTTCTATGGCATCACAGCTCACAGCAACCTCCAACTCCTGGGCTCAAGCGAGTGTCCTGGCTCCGCCTCCTAAGTAGCTAGGACTACAGGCTCCCGCCACAACACCTGGCTTTTTTTTTTTTGGTTGCAGCCTTCATTGTTGTTCAGCAGGTGGAGGCTGGATTTGAACCTGCCAGCTCAGGTGTATGTGGCTGGCGCCTTAGCCACTTGAGCCACAGGCCCCAAGCCACAAAGTTCATTTTAAAAGTACATAATCTCAAGAGTGTAAGAGAATAACCACTGCCAAGAACACTTACATAATTTCCATCTATATTCAAGAGTTATTGCTTTTTTCAAACCACCCCTGGGTGACCATCTTACACTGGCCTGAGGCCTCCACACCCTGAGGATTGCCTCTCTGAAATAGGGTGACCAGATTTTAACATTGGTTAAAGCGGGACAACATGGCTGAGGGGTGGGGAGGTGGGGGGGACGGGGGCGGGGGCGGGGCAGGGCAGGGCCTGACAACAATGCAAACTTTGATAAGTAGTTCTCGATAATCACTTCTCAAAAATTATTTGTTATTATTACAGTTTAACGTTATAAAATTAACAAAAATAATATAAAACTCATATTCTGGCGAAATAGCCACATGGCAGCCGAAAACCGTATATTCCCTTCCTGTTCTCCCGCCCGTTCGTTCATTCTTTCCAAAAATCGGGACTAAAGCGGGACGTCTGGTCAACCTACTCTGAAAGTCTCTCAATGTCAGCTCAGATTTGACATTCTCCCTCCACTGTGAAGTTGAAATTGAAACAAAAAGGATTTCTAGTGTGTTCTGTTTTGTCTCAGCATGAAACTGCACATTCAGCCCAGGGAGGGTTTTGCAATTCCCATTGTAGGTTGCCTTACTTGCAGACATTCCTGGGGTGTTTCACGTTAATTGCAGATCTGATTATTTATTTATTTATTTATTTATTTTTAGACAGTGTCACTATGTGCCCCCTGTACACTTCCTTCACAGCTCACAGCAACCTCCGACTCTTGTGCTTAAGCGATTCTCTTGCCTCCCCGTAGCTGGGACTACAGGCGCCCACCACAACGCCCGACTGTTCTTTTGTTGCAGTTGTCATTGTTGCTTAGCTAGCCAGGGCCGGATTCTAACCCGCCAGCCTCGGTGCAAGTGACTGGCGCCCTAATCACTGTGGGATGGGAGCTGAGCATCGGAACTTAATTTTAATTGCAGGAACGTTCCTGAATTTCATTACCAGCGGAGTTTGACGCTTCCAGCCAGATTCCATTTCCCTAACCCCCGACTTGCTCCTGCCTCGTGGTAGGTTTGGTCACAGAAACCCCAGAAAATGGGCGCCAGGGGAGGGAGACCCTAGGAAGCATAGGCTCCGCCCCCAATCCTGTCCCGCCCACCACCAGGCTCCGCCCCAACCCCGCCTCCCCGGCGCGCTCAGGTTCCCCACAAACCCGGAAGCCGCTGGTGTGGAAAAGAGGCGACCGGTGGCTGGTGAGTTTCCCTTTTCCGA
>NW_003852607.1:2164250-2164786 GCF_000181295.1 Otolemur garnettii | reverse complement strand
TCCCCGGGCTCCACTCACAGGGCCGGGGAGACACCGCCTTGTGCACCGCACCCTCCATAGAACCCCTGAGGGACCCCTGTACACCCTAAGTGCCCCTAAAGTGTTTACCCACGAGGGTGTTCACGTCCTTCCTGGCTCCTGAGGCCGTGTCTGAGTCGCCGGTGGAGTGCAGCGCCGCATCCCGGGTCTTGGAGGATCCTCGTCCTGTCCCCGGTGCTGGCTTCTGCGGACCCCCAGCTCTGCCCGAATCCGTCCCCTCATCCCCACCTCCCCATTGTCCGTGGCGTGTTCAGCTGCCCAGGACAACCCTCAGTCCCCACTTCCTCAAAGTAAAGTCTGGGGAGAGGTAACCAGACTTTGTAATGTGACACTGAATGTCTTTTCATCCCTAATATTTGTGCGCTCTTCAGTGAGCATGTCATTTTTATTCCTTACTTATGACTGTGTGGAGTATGGGACACGAAGAGCAGGAGAGTAGAGATGGGAAAACTTACAGAGGAAGAGTGAGGGAGCCCCGTGAACACTGCCCAGCAGGG
>NW_003852607.1:2162487-2163894 GCF_000181295.1 Otolemur garnettii | reverse complement strand
AGAGGTCACTGAACAGCCAGGATGGAATGCCTTATGTTCCAATTGGAGTGGCCTATGCTTGCTCTGCTTTTGGAATTCTAACCAGCTTGTCAGAGAGCTAAGCACCACCAGGGGGGGAAAGTCCCTAAAGTAACTTCTAGAAAACCTTGCTCCCCTGACAGATGAAGGAAAGAAACATGGGGCAACTGGCAACAAATGGAGAGGTGCCTCATACAGAGAGTCCTGGGAGAGTAGGAATGATTGGGAGTCAGGGCAGACAGAGCAGCCTGCTGGTGGGATCCCAGGAGGGGCACCTGGTGACAAGGACACAGAGAAGGAACCAAAGCTGAATGGGAGAGAGAAGAGATGGGGTGTGACAAGAAAGAGAAAATATAATAGAGGAGAGGGGGAGCGGAGATGGGGAAGAAAGATGTGGACAGACAGGTGAAATTGGGACAGTCAAAATATTAGGGACAAAGAGGTGGAAAAGTGACACTCATTTGCAGGATGGAGTAGAACAGGTCAAAGAAAGAAGTAGGGGACCAAGAGAAGGGGAGAGGACAACAGAATAAGGAACAGAAACCCAGGGGGACACACAGAGGAGAAGAGAAAAGCAAGAGCAGGGGGGAGAGGTGAGGATGAGAGGTTTGTAGAGAATGAGGGAGGGAAACACAAGGAAATGAACCCAGATCGGTCTTGAGGTGATTGTGTGTGATGATTAAGTTGTGACACAGTGTTTCCCCTATTTGTCATCTAATAAGTTTAGCATTTACTGCAAATATATAAATGGAATTGAGAATTGCACAACTCCTATCAGTAATTCTGGTGCATGAAATAATTCCTTGCCACACAGGCTAGCCTCCACTTTAGCCCTGTTTGAGGCAGAGGGCGGTAGTGGACCCATTCAGTTGTGGGTCACCCTCTTCCATTTTCCTGAGATGGGCAGTGTATGAGTCCTTCTTTCACAAGGAAATCCTTTCATGAATGACCATTCAACATAGAATATATCTTGTCTGGTCACTGATGTGTGAGGTACCCCGCATTAACCTGCAGTTCTCCTTCAGACATCCATAGGGTGTCCATAAGGTAACTTGGCTATCACGCTGTCTACCTGGACGTGAGATCAGATCACCTGTTGTAGGCCTCATCGCCACAAGGCTGCCCCACACATGTTTGTACTGTCAAATTGAGTTAGATTACGGGGCACCCAGCTAGGAGTCCCCCAGAGAAGTGGTTAGAGTGGGAAATCATACACACATTAGGGACTAGAGAGAAAATATTCTGTTTTCAGTTGGAGTAGCTTTTTCATTTCAAGCATTAAAAGGAAGACATTTCAGCTCGGCGCCTATAGCTCAACCGGCTAAGGCACCAGCCACGTACACCTAAGGTGGCGGGTTCGAATCCCCATCCCGGACCCGCCAAACAACA
>NW_003852607.1:2160066-2162353 GCF_000181295.1 Otolemur garnettii | reverse complement strand
TGCTGTGAGCTGTAATGCCATGGCACTCTACCCAGGGGGACAGCTTGAGGCTCTGTCTCAAAAAAAAAAGGAAGACATTTCCTAACAACCCACCCTCCATGTTAGAGGGCCTGGAATCGCTACTCAGTAGTGACATGGGACAGTCTGTCCCTGCTCCTAGGTGTTGCTGGCCTTGAGATGGTGCACCTCTGATAGTCCCCCTCAGAGCAGGTTTGCCTGGCATCCTCCCTGCATGGCTTCATCAATTTTTTGTTTCATTTTATTTTCAATTTTTATTTATTTATTTATTTTTTGAGTCAGAGTCTCTGTAGGCCTGGGTAAAGTGCTCTGGAGTCATCATAGCTCATAGCAATTTCAAACTCTTGGGCTCAGTAGCTGGGATTGGAGGTCCCCACCACAACATCTGGCTTTTTATAGTTTCAGTAGAAATGGGGTATCACTATTGCTCAGTCTGGTCTGGAACTCCTGAGCTCAAGGGATCCTTCTGCCTCAACCTCCCAGAGTGCTAGGCTTATAGGTGTGAGACAACGTGCCTAGCCCAAGATTTCCTCCTTGAAGCTCTTGTCATCTCTGTCCACGCCCTGCCTTTCTTTATATCTCTTCTTGTGGTGTAAACTGCTGGGATATGTCTCCATTTGCCCTGCAGCCCTCTCCCCTGAATTCTGGAATGTGTCCAGTTGTGTCCTTACCTCCTTGCACTGCCAACTAATAGGTGTCTGTCTCCACCTTCATGTGTGCAAAGGAAGCTTTGCTGTGAGAAACATGTTGTCCTGTGGTCCTCACATCTCAGAGCAGGACCTGTGCTTCCTGGGGTTCATGGAACTTCATCGCATATATTTAACATGGTAACTGCCATGTGAGTTGTACTTATGCTAGTTTTGAACCTGGGACATAGAGAAACATGTATCACTCACATGTCTCTTGAGCTATCTTGACATAAGGAAACACCGTGGCCACAAAGCAAAATTTTCTCATACTGTGCACTCACTCTGTTGTCACAGTATATAAAACAACACACCATTTTCTTTTTTTGAGGCAGAGTTTTACTCTTTTGCCCTGGGTAGAGTGTGGTGACATCATCACATCATCATAGCTCACAGAAAACTCACACTCGTGGGCACAAGTTACCCTTTTGCCTCAGCCTCCCAAGTACTTGGGACTTTAGGTGCCTCCCACTATACCTGGTTAATTTTTCTATTTTTAGTAGAGATGGGGTTTCACTTTTGCTCAGGCTGGCCTCAAACTCCTGAGCTCTAGCAACTGTCCCAGCCTCTCAGAGTGCTAGGATTATAGTCGTGAATCACCGTACCTGGATAAGACTTTACATCTTAAAAATTGTTGACTGTTACTTTTAACCAGAAGCAATCCCATGTCACTGGTTATTTTTCTGGTGACAAAACCAAGAAAGTTTTACAATATCCTACATTACCCTATGTTTTAAAAATTGCAGTAGCTGATGCAAGTGCAAAGATGACTCAACTTGTGATCAGTCAACAATATGTTCAGTGCATTTTTTTTTTCCTGCAGTTTTTGGCCAGGGCTGGGTTTGACCCCACCCCTACTCCTTGAGCCACAGGCTCTGCCCTGGTGCATTCTTGTATTAAAGCAAAAAAAAGTACATGTTTACTTAAAACAGATGGGCAATTAGGTTTTGAAACTTTGCTCGAAACATAGGAGAACTAAGTGTTTAGCCAGGGCCCTCCGTGCTTGGCTCCCCCTGGCTCTTTAGCCACATTTCACTGGCTCTGCTCCAGCCACGTGGTCCTCTTTCTTTTCCCCAGGTTGCTCCTGCCTCAGGGTGTTTACAATGGATGTCTCTCTTTCTAGAAGTCTCCTCCCTGAGCTACAGGTAAGGTGCGCCCTTCTTTCCTCATGTCTTTGTGCTGGTATCAGCTTCTCACAGAGGGCTTCTGTCCCCCATTCAATATTTCAGGCACCTCTTCACCCACACCACACCAGACATTGGTCCATCTAACTTTTTCTTAATGCTCCCTCCTGTTTCCCTGTCCAGATACAAGTGACAACAAGTATCCAAGGAGAGAACAGCATGAGAAGGAGAGAGGAGTCCTGGCCTTGGCTCTCTGAGTGGAGGTCAAGACTGGTCTTACATTAGAGTGTTGAGGCTTTTCTCAAACCCTTCTCTCCTGTCTCCTTGCCATTTACATAGTCCGGTTGGGAACCACCTTTAGTAATGGTTCCAGTCACCAGGTGTGTCCAGTCCATGTCCAGCACTAAACACAAAGAGTCTGTGTCCTCCACGGCTGAGGGCTGAGCTGAGCCTGTGATC
>NW_003852607.1:2144385-2159309 GCF_000181295.1 Otolemur garnettii | reverse complement strand
TGAGCCACAGGCACCGCCCCCTTCCTTCAGTTCTTCTCATCTCTACTTTAATTCTAACTCTCTGAGACCCAGTGACATGACCTTGTGAAGAGGCTCCATTGGGCACAGTCCTGGGAAGGACTTCACCCCCCGACCTAGCAGTAGAGAGGATATGTGGCCCTGTGGCAGCAGTGCTATTGGGCAGGAGGGACTATTCAGGGACCACGTCTGGGTGCACTGCCAGCTCTCTGTAGTCATGGAGTAACATTCTACCTTCTGGAAAGGGCATCCTCAGGGTCATCTTCTCTGACTGATTTTCTACTATGTTTTGAGTTCTAGGACTGAATCATTGTGTTTCTCATGCTCAATTGTTTATGACCAGGAATAGTATGGACAGATAGAGAGACATCAGTGATACAGAGTGTTTTATTCCATCATCTGTTTTAAAATATGGAGTCATGATAAATGTCTAGATGCAGTAGATTGGTTCAGTCAGTCTCAGTGTTTCTATCCCTTCTACAGAGGCTGTGCTGTTCCTGTAGGGACCTTTTTTTCCTCTCACAGACAGGATCTCTGTTACTCAGACAGAAGTTCAGTGGCCCCATCACAACTCGCTACACCTTCCAATTCCAGTGCTCAAGTCATCCTTCTATGCCAGCCAGCCACGGAGCTAAGAGTGCAGGTGCACATCCCTGCGCCTGGCTGCTTTTTACTGTGTATACAAAGGGAGTTCCCTGAATGTTGCCAAAGCTGGAATTGAACTTCTGGCTTCAAATAATCCTCCCACAACAACCCCTCTGCGTTCTTGGGTTTACTGACATGAGGCTCATGCATGGCTGGAGAAAATTCTTCAGTGATTATTTCATTGTATATTCTGTAAGGCAGCTTTCAGGTCATATGTTTACAGATCATGTAAGTGGTAAAATGTTGGTGGCATCTAGCATGCCAGTTTCTTTTCTTGCTTTGAAAAATTATGTCTCTGGCCTGGCGAGGTGACTCATGCCTATAATCCTAGCACTCTGGGAGCTGAGGCAGGTGGATTACTTGAGCTCACAAGTTTGAGACCAGCCTGAGCAAAAACCTGACCCCATCTCTACTAAAAATGGAAAAACTGAGGGAAAAGGATTGATTGACCCCAAGAGTTGGAGGTTGCTATGTGCTATGATGCCACACCACTCTACTCAGGGCAACAGGTTGAGACTGTGTCTAAAAACAATAGAATAAAATAAAAAAATATGGCTCAGTGCCTGTGGCTCAAGCGGCTAAGACGCCAGCCACATACATCTGAGCTGGTGGGTTCAAATCCAGCCCAGGCCTGCCAAACAACAATGACAGCTGCAACCAAAGAATCGCCCAGGAATTGGAGGTTGCTGTGAGCTGTGATGCTACAGTACTCTATAGCAGACAGCTTGAGGATCTGTCTCAAAAACTAATAATAAATAAATAAAATAAAAACTATGTCTCCGTTCCATCAACTTACATACTACATAAGCTTCAGTAGTATCCACTGATCCCCTGTTTAAGATCACATGTTGACAAATCATATATATCATCATATATTCATATCATTTGGCAAGCTGCCTGTTTTTTTGTTCTTTTCAAAATTATTTTACTGTTCCTTCAACTTACATAGCATGTACGGTCATATGCACAGATTCCCTGTGTTCATGGATTATATCCTCTGTGGATACGGGGGTCCTAGCCAGTTCTGTATCCATCATTGAAAACTAAGGCACAGTGTCATGCATTTCTGAGCGCTGAGATCCACAGAGAGGTGAGGGGGCTGTGCTCTGCCTGGGTTTTCATCTGTGCCCTGAGGGAAGTTCAGTCCACCCCAGATCTTCCTGCTAAAGTGTGGGAGTGGGTTTCATTGGAAGGGGAGCGGGTTCTGAAGAAGGGGTGAGAAACTCTTCCTATGGGACTTATTATCCTTGAAACCTCCTGGCTCAGTGCTCAGCAGAGGACTGTTTTTGCAAAGAGAACTGTGTTATTTCAGTGTATCTGTGTATACATGTGTGAGTGTGTACGAGTGATGTGTGTGAATGTGGGCATGGGTCATCAAAGGCACATCATCATTTTACGTAAATTTTATGTTTTTTGACCATTGGAATTTTCTCTTGAATGTTTTCCATGGACTTTTACTTATTTTACATATTTATGGGGTTCTTTTTGTTAAGGAGGTCCAATTTTTTTTTTTTTTTTTTGAGACAGAGGCTCACTATATCACCTTTGGTAGAGTGCCATGGTGTCAAAGCTCACAGCAACCTCAAACTCTTGGGCTTAACTCATTCCTTGCCTCATCCTCTGGAGTAGCTACAGGCACCCACCACAATGCCTGGCTAATTTTGGAGATGGGTTCTCCCTCTAGCTCAGGCTGGTCTCCAAATGTGAGCTCAGGCCATCCACCAGCCTCAGCTTCTAAAATTGCTGAAATTACAGGCATGAGCCACCTCACCTGGCCCTGTATAGCCAAGATTCTAAGACTAGAATTCAAGGCATTGTCTTAGGATTCTGTCCTTGCTTCAGGCTCAGTACAAATACTGATCAAAGCTTGGTAAAAATAAGCTAGTTGGACGAATGTGGATAATTTTTTCTACTACATTCAACAGGCCACAGGAGTTTTTCAGAGTTCTCACTCACTGGTTTCTGCCAGTTCTCTATAGCACACTCTGCCAGCATCATAGTCTTGCTGTTACTTCTTTCATACTTGGCCCCCAAATGGCCCACAACCCTATTGCCTGCCCTCCTTAAAGCCTGCACCCCAAACTGTGGGGATGATCTTGTCATAGAGACCAGTTCCACTCATGTACAACATGGAATTTTCCACATATGCTCTTAAATAGTATATTTTATTCAAACCCTTAATACCTTTCTTTGTATCATTGCTTTGGCTGAAGAGTTCATAAAATTATTTTTCAGTTATGTACAAAGAAATTTTTCCAGCAAAAAATTCAGTTTTTCAGTTTTTCTTTTCATTATTTTTTTGTGTGTATGTATGTGAGACATACTCTCACTCTTTGGCCCTGGGTAGCATGGCATGATATCATAGCTCACACCAACCTTAAACCTCTGGGCTCAAGTTCTCCTCTTGCATCATCCTCCTGAGTTACTGGAACTACACGGGTCTGCCACCATGCCCAGCTACTTATTCTATTTTTATTAGAGATGAGTCTCCCTCTTCCTCAGGCTGGTCTCAAACCCATGAGCTCAAGGTATCCCCCTGCCTTGGTCTCCAGAGTGATAGGATTACATACATGAGGTACCACGCCAGGCCCTGATAAAGTTTTTCTTGTGTAGTTTTTTATAACTACCACTGTCACCCTGGAAGTGCTGATCCTGGTACTGCATTCAACTCCATATGGGAATTTCTGCCCTCCACCCTCAGGAGGCCACTCAACACAGTGCAGGAAGGTTAATAGGCACTGAGTAACCCCCTCTTCTATCATATTAATGAATTGACATCAATAACACTGCTAACATAAGCAGCATAGGTGTGTGTGTGCATGCGTATCGTGACCTTTTATGCAGTTGCATGTTCTCACCCTTGAACTTGTTTCAGTTTTTCTAAATGAGGTACTTCTCTGTCAGTTGACCTCTGAGGCTGGTCTGCTTCTTAAGGGTTTGACCCAGTAGGTCCCATGCTAATACCCAGTCATCTGGGGTCAGGGTTTACTGTGCTCTTTTTCGTCCATTGACCCCAAGAAAGGTTTTTATTACAGTATCTGAGACACGGTTGTCTCCTCAGTAAGATGGGAAGAGATCTTTCTCTTATGGGCTGTTGTTAGTATAGCAGGAGTCCAACTATTCACAATCATCATTCTCACATGGGAACTGTTCAATAGCTTCTGACATGGCTCTTGCTGTCATCGTACCACTTTTTAGATTCTGATCTTTCTAAGAGCCACTGTAGACATAGTGATCCTCAAGACAACAGTCATTTTCTAGTTTTGGGGGACACTGAATTTTCTAGTTTGGTGTGTCAAACAGATCTAATACCTCTAGAGAACAGATAGAAGCCTGTTAATGTCATACTTGTTTCTCCTGTAATGTCCACAACAGCAAGATCCACACTAATTTCGAGAATGTCACAACTGCTCAAGGAAAAGTAGAGTACACCACATAGCAAGCTGAAAAGTATATTAATGTGGATCTTTCAGTCACATCAATTTTTTCATTGCTCTTCTGGTTTTCTGTGAAGAGGGGATTTCTTTCCATCCCTCTTTGGTGAAACATGTTTCTCATTTCAGGGACAATTGACATTCAGAGATGTGGCCATAGAGTTCTCTCAGGAGGAGTGGCAGTGCCTGGACTCTGCTCAGAGAGCTTTGTACAGGGCCGTGATGTTGGAGAACTACAGGAACCTGGTCTCCCTGGGTGAGCATATCCTGGCTGTAAATTGTAGACTTTTTAGAAGAATGTCTAGTTCCCTGTTTTCTACCCAGGACCTTTGATTCAGTACTTCCTGACAGAGAGCTTAATGTTTGCATATCACACTTTCATACACATTCAGAAGGCAGCCATATGTGGATGAATACATTTTTTTCTTAATCCATTTGTAATGTCCTCTGTCTTACCTCAGCACAGGGCTTGGATTTTGGCAAAGCTGCAGCACTTCTTGATTCCTTGTTTTTACAAGCAGGACTCTTGCTTCCTGACCTGACTGTTCTCTCCATGTTGGAGGAAGGGAAAGCGCCCTGGACTGTGGAAACCGAAGTGAAAACACCAAAAAATTCAAACTGGGAGGAATGGATCAGAGGTGTGCACTCAGGTAAGAGCTCAGGTGGGCACAGTGGAAGCCACACTATTAAACAGTGTGTGGGAGAGGCTTCCAGTTGAGGGTTCTGTGGATGAGCAAAAGGTTAAATCCTGTGAGCTCTAAGGAGAAATCTTTGTCTCTACTTACCACTCTGTTTTTTCAATGTGGAATAATCGATTATTTAATGCTGCAGTGGTGTTGCAGCTCAAACTGAGATAAAGGCAAATTATTTGATTGCACGATGACATATCTGTAAACTCTTTGGTCCCTGTCTGTGTAGGACACAGAGAAGGCCATGTCCAAGGATCTCTTTCTCCTATGGTGTGTCCCATATTTGATTCCATCTGGTGCTCTGTCTATACAGATCAGAGGAGATGCTCCCATAGGCCAGACACATTGACCTCTTTAGGTGCCGTCCCATTTCCTATACTTGGAAGACTTGATCAGTATGTGAGAAAATAATTATTGTTCTTTCTTTGCTTCTGGGCCAGGGTATAACACAGAGCTGTCTCCAGCCCTTTCTGCCTTTTCAGGTCAGTTGAAGATAAAGAACAAACCAAAGTGTTCATCATCTCACCTGCCTCTCAACAGAGAATGTCTCTTCTGTTCAGCAAAATGTGTTGGGTTTCTCTCCACAAACACCCAATGTTTTGGTGGCCATCAAAGCATTTCCTATTCTTCATCTGTGACTCTGTCTACCTGGAGTTAGGGTCAGATCCCACAGATTGAGGGCTGAATCCCCAAGCATCCCCCCTTCGTCATACTTCATTCACAAGTAGTAGGTTGTTGCGTCTCCTTCTGACCAACAAGCGGTTAAGTTGAAGCTTCCTTGAAACCCTGCTCAGATGTGATTATGTGCAAGGCTGGCTCACCGCTCTCAGTGACACACTTTGTGTGTCTGTGTTTTATTATGAGGGACATTTGAGGGGACACAGATGTATAACCAGATGAAGCGGCTCACAGGAGAAGGCTCATTGAAGCTTCACTGGATGCCCCACCTTCCACACACATCCATGTGTTCAGCACTTGGAATTTCTCCTAACTGCACAGTGTAGACCTTTTTATGAAAGTGTCATCATTGATACAAACTTACCTCTGGTCCTCTCTGTTTCCTTCAGGATGTTGTTTGGGGCTGATTATTTAAGGCTTGTAATCATAGCTTGATCTTTCTGGTGACCAGCCCTTATGCGGGACACCATAGAAGTGGACTCATTAGAACATGTCACGTGCCTTTCACCTAGGAAATTTCAAACTCTTGGAAGTGTATGTGAGAAACCTGGGAGGGGATCAATTTATGTGTTTCTTCTTATTTCACAAGATCCCTGAGCCATTCCTTACTTAACTTTATCCAAAGTTTTCTGCTGTGTATAACAGAGGACGAGGTCGGCTCCTCTGAGATTTTTACTCAAAGAAAGGAAAAGTGAGGGGACAGAGTGTCCTGTGTTGGATCTCCAGGTCCACGTGGTGAGCATAGCTCACTAGAATGGTGGGTGTGGTTCCTAGTGTTGTTTGTTTCAGGCACTGCTACTCTCATCTTGTCCATTTTCACATATTATACATGATCCTGGTTTTTATCTATTTCATCGTCTATGTTAGTATGGTGTATGTTTTTCTTTGTCTTTATTCCCTTTGTGGATCGTCCTGTCTAGGATGTGTTGAGATGCCGTACCATTGTGAGTCTACTGATTTATATATTTTAGGAGTTGTCTTTGTTTAATAGAGACTCAGTTGTAGCCAACAGGAATTTCCTGAAACCCTCTGCAAAGTGGACGGCACCCATAGCTCAGTGGGTAGGATGCCGGTCACATACACTGAGGATGGCCACGAGGATGGCGGGTTCCAACCGGGCCCGGCCCAGATAAAACAGCAATGACAACTGCAACCAAAAAAACTAGCCAGGCATTGTGGCAGGCAGCTGTAGTCCCAGCGACATGGGAGGCTGGGGCAAGAGATCACTTAAGCCAAAGAGTTTGAGGTTGCTGTGAGCTATCATGCGATAGCACTCTACAAGGGCAACATAGTGAGACTGTCTGAAAACAAACAAAGATAAAAAACCTCTGCAAAGTTGAAATGGTCTTCTTTGTCTTTTTTGCTCAGGCTGGTCTCGAACCTCTGAGCTCAGGTATTGAACCTACCTCATCCACCCAGAGTGCTAGGATTACAGACATGAGCCACCAAGAACTAAAGTTTTGGCCCCCATGAACTAAAGTTTTGACATCATATACAGTAAAGGGCCACCTTCCTTTCTAAATATTTGTTTTTGTTCCTACTACAAACTATTAAAATGTGATTTTGGCATTTACTTCAGTTTATGAGTTGAGATTTCTTTTTTAAGACAGTCTCACTTTGTCATCCCAGGTAATATACAGTGGTATCATCCTATCTCACTGCAACGTCTACCTCCTAGACACAAACTATCTTCTTCCCTCTGCCTACAGGAGCCTCCTGGAATACCAGGCTAATTTTTTTATTTTTAGTAATCACAGGATATCGCTTTTGCTCAGATTGGTCTTGAACTCATAAGCTGAAGGGTTCCTACTGCTTAGGCCTACTATAATGATCAGATTGCAAGCCTGAGCCACCATACCTGCCCAAATAATGCTGCTCTCTTTTTAATCCAGGTTTGTATATATCCACTTACAATCCTGTCCTGTATTTCTTTGAAAATATACCCAGATGTGTTATAAGATAATTTTAGGATGATTCAAGTTTGAATCATCTGAGGAGATTTTGTGTTGGCTTTTATAGTGTTTCTACCATTTTCCATTCCAAGCAGCTGGGCTCAAGGCTTTCATTTCTCATGTTTTCACCAAGACTTCTTATGTTTTGGTGAATTTTCTTGTATTATTGTTGAAGATAAACATCCTAGTGGGTATGTTTACCTTCTTTTCTGTGTATCAATGGTTGTCCAGGAAGTCATTGTTCCTTACAGTCTCATAAATCTTTTTTTTTGAAACAGAGCCTCAAGCTATCCCCCTGGGTAGTGTGTCGTGGCATCACAGCTCACAGCAACTTCCAACTCCTGGGCTCAAGCGAGTCTCCTGCCTCAACCTCCCAAGTAGCTGGGACCACAGGCGCCCGCCACAACGCCCGGCTATTTTTTGGTTGCAGCCGTCATTGTTGTTTGGCAGGCCTGGGCTAGATTTGAACCCGCCACCTTAGGTGTATGTGGCTGGTGCCTTAGCCACTTGAGCCACAGGTGCCGAGCCCGTAAATCTTTTCACCGAGCCCGTAAATCTTTTCACCTCTCATTATTTTTTGCTCTTGTATTTACATTAGGAATCCATTTTAAGTAAATTTTTTTTTTTTTTGGCACAGAGTCTCACTTGATCACTGTCGATAGAGTGCTGTGGCATCATACCTCACAGCAACCTCCAACTCTTGGGCACAAGTTATTCTTTTGCTTCTGCCTTGCAAATAGATGGGACTACAGGTGCCTGCCACAGTGCCTGCCATCAATTTTTAAAGAAGGGGTCTCGCTCATGCTTAGGTTGGTCTTGAACCTCTGAGCTTAGGCATTCCACCCACCTTGTTCTCCCAGAGTGCCAGGATTACAGGCGTGAGCGACCAGGTCTGGCCGACATTAACTAAAGTTTTGATGTCTTATACAGTAAGGGTCCACCTTCTTTTTTCCTGTGGATATTCAATTTCCTTGGCACTATTTGTTGAATGGCTTGTCCTTTCCCCTTTGTAGAATGTTGCTATCATATTCATTGACCATCATTAGACAATGTAGTTGAGGGATTCTGACTGGTTCTCTGTGTCATTGCTTTCTACATCTGTCTCCATAGCAGTACTGCACTGCTTGGGTTAGGCGGCTATGTAATAAGTTTTGTAATTGATGTAAGGTGAGACGTCCTGTTTCATTTCTTTGAAGTTCCTTTTGCTATTGAGGTGACAGTGTGGTTTCTTTTTAGTTAAAAGGCCCATTTCTTTCTGTAGGAAGTTTCATTGGGAGTTTGCTAAGGATTTTCCTAAATCTGTGGGTTACTTTGGTCGTTATTGACATTTAACTTGATGTTAATGTTTTTCCAAAGAATAAACATGGGACTTTGTTTTCTAGTTTCAGATTAATATGAGGTTATCAATGATTAGGTTACATTGTTTGCATTGTTAGGTAAACTCCAAGTTGTAGTCGAGCCCTGCACCCAGGAAGTATGCCGTAAATTCCTACAGTGTGCCCAAAGGTTGCAAGCTTACAGAGTCCCCTCGCTCCTCCCCACTTCTTCCCCACTTGAATTTAATTGTGTTTTTCTCTCATGTGCGCATTCAGGTGCTCACCTACCGGTTTCATAGTAGTATTGAGTACATGGGATGGTTGCTTTTTCATTCTTGTGATCATTTACTTATGCCAAATGTTCTCCAGATCTATCCCGCTAAATACAAAAGATGGAAAGTCTCCATTGTTCCTTATGGCAGAATAGTATTTCATGGTCTACATATACCATAGATCATTTATCCATTCATGAGATAATAGGCACTTGGGTTGTTCATACATCTTGGTGATTGTGAAATGAGCTGTGATAAATATTCTAGTGCAGAAGTCCTCATGGTCAAATGAATTCTTTTCTTCTGGGTAGATGTCAAATAATGGGATTGTGTGATGAAAGGAAAGGTCCACTTTGAGCTCTTTCAGGATTCTCCATATGTCTTTTCCAAAAGGTTATATGAGTTTCTAATCCCACCAAAACTGTGTAAGTGTTCCCTTGTCTTCATACCCACACCAAGATCTGCAACTTTGGGACTTTGTGATGTGGGCTATTCTCACTGGGATTAGGTGGTACATCAATTTAGTTTTGATTTGCATATTTCTGCTGATTAGGGACAATGAGCATTTTTTCATGTGTTTGTTGGCCACACATCTGTCTTCTTGAGAGAAGTTTTTGTTCATGTTGTATGTCTAGTAATCAATGAGATTGTTTGCTGTTTTCTTACTGATTAGTTTGAGCTCTCTGTAGATTTTCATGTATTATTATTAATGTGTAAGCAAGTTTCCTTAAACGTCGTATTTTCCCTACAAAGCTTACCTGTGCCTTTTGCAGCAACTTTTAGCACATGTTGTATTTCTCTACTCAAAATCTCTCTTCAACTCACCCATACTCCTCTGAGCCCCTGTACATTTCCCACTGTTCCAGTGTATCATCGTACCTCCTTAAGCTCTTAGTATTGCCCATGTGACATACAGTGTATAGGGATGTTCCTTTCTTTTTCTTTTTTTGAGACACACTCTCATGTTGTTGCCTTCTATAGAGTGCTATGGTGACATAGCTCACAACAACTTCAAACTCTTGGGCTGAAGCCATTCTCTTGCCTCAGCCTCCCAAGTAGCTGGGACTATTGGTGTCCGGCACAGTGACCAGCTGTCTTTAGGGATGAGGAGTCGCTCTGGCTAAGGCTGGTCTCCAACCTATGAACTCAGGCAATCTACCCACCTCAGCCTCCCAGAGTGCTGGGATTATAGCTGTGAGCCACTGTGCGTGGCCTCAGATGTTCCTTTCAATTTTAAGTACATGGTGCAGATCCTAGTCTTACCTTCAGACTACAGAAATGCCAGATCCATAGCCTCAAGTTCTACTCTTTTTTTTGCTTTTAGGGAAGAGCTCTGTGTTGGGAAAAGATACAAGATACAAGCCTACTAAAGATCAACTTGGATTATACGTTCATTCCTATCTGCCAATGCAAGATGAAGAGAAAATTGATGTATGGAAAGAGGTTTCAAATGCTCTCAACCATATTATCTCATTTTCTGCACTGGAAAACATTCCTTCTAAACTCAAAACCCACATCCATAATAAATATAAAAGCAGTTTTGGAAATTCTGCAGTAGTTGCACAAGAACTGAACAAACAGATTAGGGAAGAACTTTACAGTTATAATGAGCATGTTGGAGCCCTTAAAGTGTCTTCAAGCTCTCCTAACCATGGGAAAAATCATACTAGAATGAAACTTCTGTCCCTCAATGAATCCCCAACAATTAAAAACAAAAAGAAACCTGCAAAACGTGAAGAGTGTGGCAAGACCTTCAGGCACAATTCAGACGTTGTACGTCATCGGAGCATCCATACTGAAGAGAAACCTTACAAATGCAATGATTGTAGCAAACTCTTCAGGCTAAAGCAATTCCTAATTCAACATGAGAAAATTCATACTGGGGAGAAATCTTTTAAGTGTGATGAGTGTGGAAAACTCTTCAGGCGAAATGAGCACCTAATTCGACATCAGGTAATTCATACTGGGGAGAAACATTTCAGATGTGATGACTGTGGGAAACTCTTCACACGAAAGGAGAGCCTAATTCGACATCGTATAGTTCACACTGGGGAGAAACCTTACAAATGCAATGAGTGTGGCAAGGTCTTTTCTCAACAATCAAGCCTTACAGCTCATCACACAATCCATACAGGAGAGAAACCTTACCAGTGTAATGAATGTGACAAGGCATTCAGACTGAAGACAAACCTTACATTTCATGAGAAAATACATACTGGAGAGAAACCTTATAAATGTAATGAATGTGACAAGGCCTTTTGTCAGAAGATATCTCTTACACTTCATCAGAATACACACACAGGAGAGAAACCTTATAAATGTAATGAATGTGACAAGGTCTTTTGTCAGAAGATATCTCTTACACTTCATCAGAATACACACACAGAAGAGAAACCTTACAAATGTAATGAATGTGACAAGACCTTTAGACAGAAGATAGCCCTTACAGATCATCAGAATACACATACTGGAGAGAAACCTTATGAATGTAATCAATGTGACATGGCCTTCACACACAAGAAATCCCTTACACTCCATCAGAGGACACATACTGGAGAGAAACCTTTCAAATGTAATCAATGTGACAAGGCCTTCATACATAAAGCATCCCTTACACTTCATCAGAAAACACACACTGGAGAGAAACCTTACAAGTGTAATCAGTGTGACAAGGCCTTCTTTCGGAGGATATCCCTTGCAATTCATTTGGAAACGCACACTGGAGAGAAAACTTACAAATGTAATGAATGTGGCAAAGCCTACATTCATATTTCAAATCTTACTCGTCATCAAAAAATTCATACTGGAGAGAAACCTTACAAATGTCATGATTGTGACAAGGCCTTCACACTGAAGGAGTCCCTTACAGTTCATCAGAAAACACACACTGGAGAGAAACCTTACCAATGCAGTGAGTGTGACAAGGCCTTCAGACACAAGATATTTTTTATAGCTCATCAGAAAACACATACTGGAGAGAAACCTTACAAATGCAATGAGTGTGCCAAGGTCTTTACTTGCAAACAGTACCTAAGAAGACATCAGGGCTTTCATACTGGAGAGAAATCTTAACACATGTAATCAATGTGGTAAAGTTTTTAGGTTCATTTCAGAACTTATCCAACATCAGGGCATTCATACAGGAGAGAAGCCTTACAGGTGCAATGAGTGTGACAAGACCTTCAGACAGAAGCTGTCTCTTACAGTTCATCAGAAAAGACATACTGGACAGAAAACCTTACAAATGCAATGAGTGTGGCAGGGTCTTTAGTAGCAATTCAAACCTTACACGACATCAGAGCCTTGATACTGGAGACAATCCATAGAAATGCAGTGGCTGTGGAAATAAATTGGTGTGTGTTCATAGTTGCATACACATCAGGTTATCTGTAATGCTAGTAAACCCTGGAAATGTGATGAGTGTGGCAAGATTTTCAGGCACAAATTGTCCTTAGAGTTGATCTCAGAATTCATATTGGAGAGAAACTTTGCAAGTGTAATGAATGTGCCAAACCCTTCAGACAAAAAAGTCCTTTAAACTTCATCATAAAACACATACTGGAGAGAAACCTGAACAGGGCCTTTCATCAAATGAAACTTTGGGCTCCGTGCTTATAGCTCAACCGGCTAAGGTGCCAGCCAAATAGACCAGAGCTGGGGGTTTCAAATCCAGACCAAGCCTGCCAAACAACAATGACAACTACAACCAAAAAATAGTTGGGTGTTGTGGCAGGTGCCTGTATTCCCAGCTACTCGACAGGCTGAGGCATGACAATCACTTAAGCCCAGGAATTTGATGTTGCTGTGAGCTATGATGCCATAGCACTCTGCCCAGGGTGACACCTTGAGGCTCTTTTAAAAAAAAAAAAAAATCAAACTTTAACTATCATCCCACAATTCATACAGGAGAGAAACCTTACAAATGTTATGAGTGTGGCCAGTTCTTCAGTTTAAATTATACCTTAAAAGTCATCACAGAATTCATACTGGAGAGAAAACTTACAAATGTAACCTATGTTACATGGTCTTTAGTCACATATCATGCTTTAAACAGCATCAGAGAATTCATGTGTGACAGACTCTGCAGCCTTCTCAAGCGTGGCAAATTCTTTATGAGTGCTATCATTAATAAACATCCCAGAATCCATACTAAAGAGAGATCAAATAAATGCAATGTATGTGGCAGGGGCTTTATGTAGGCCTGACTACTCACTTATACTACACATCTGAAGCTACATCTTCAGTGAAACCACAGAAATGAGATGTTTTTCAAGAAATTAATGTGGAAGGACCATTACTGTGGGATATCAGAGAGTTTACACTAGAAAAATCTCAGTGTCTGGTTCTCCAGCATTTAATGTTTGATGTTATATGGAGCAACTATAAATCAAAATACGTTCAACCATATGAATTGATACCATATCAAACATGGAAGGTGACGTGGACATAGTCAAACATATTTAGCTTATACAATATTTCATTATTTTAGGTTCTTTCAAAAGCTACTTTAGTTTTTAAAAAAATTTCAGCATGAACATTGAAATCTCTTCATGTGCCTACCTTACCAGAATTTCACTGTTGTGTCTTGGAAAGAATCAGTACAATGACAGGTCTCAACTGATAACTAAAAATCATTTCTATGCCATATTGTAGAAGGAAGAGACATTGCCATTAGAAGTTAACTCTTTTCTTATTTTTTGAAAGTCTAACTCATGGTGAGTGCAGTGGGGTAATCATAGCCCACTGCATCCTATGATTCATGGGCTCTAGCCATCCTGTCCTCCCAAATAGCTAGAAGTCATGGTACACCTTATTTTTCTGAATTTGTTTTTCAGAGGAAATGTCTCACTGTGTTCTGCAGGCAGGTTTCAAACTGTAGATTCTAGCTGTACTCCCAACATGGTCTCCCAACATCCTGGGATTACAGATGTTAGTTGTCGTCATGCCTTTTTCCTTTGAAGTTAAATGTTGCCTGATACACACAGGGTGGCAGTGTGGTGAATGTTGTACAACTGCAGTGTCAGTCCTCATGCCTTGAGCATTCATCACAGGCTTCTTCTCCTTAATGAATGGTGGCTTATTGGAACCAACTATTCTAGCAACAGTGACCTCAAGCAGTCCGCCTACCTCGGACCTTGAGAATGTCATGGGAAGACAGTGGGTTCTTAAGGACTAAGAAAGGTTGTAGAAATAATGCAGGGATACTGGTGGTCACCTTCACTGAATGGCAATGGGTATTGTTTATCAATAATTGAATTAAAAAGTTTTTTTTGACGGTGAAGAGAGAAAACTTATCTTTGAGTAGACAGTTTCATCAAAACTACCAGTAGAGCATGTTCTTGAGGACGATTCTCATTTACATCTTGGTATTGTAATTTACAACTGTTTTATTGAAGATACATCAAAATTCCCCAGTTTGGACTAATAAAACTTAATACTTTTTTGTAGCTGTAACTGAGTCACAGTGTTTCTAACTAGGCATGGTGGCTCATGACGATAATCCTAGCTGAGCAAGAGTGAGACGCCATTCCTGGGGAATTCAGACACAAATTATTCCACCTGAGGAGGATACTTCATAATAGACGATAATTATGTACCATTAAGCCCTTATGGTTTAAGTGTCTAGAGCAATTTTCTTTTTGTGAAATCAACGAAGATATTCTTTTGGGTACATGCACTTAGTTGAGTAGGATTACTAAGAAGCAATCCTTAGTAGATAAGTTATTCTTTCTACACTCTGCCCTAGGATACTTATCTGAGTCCAGTAAAGATAGCAGAGTCTCTTACACCCTTAAACATACATGACTGTGGATGAAATGCTCTATATGATTACATTTCCTCATGTGCCAAGTAGGACCCATGGCATGCACCTGCATTTTCCTTAAGCAAAAATCCACACATAGTAATAGATAACTTACTT
>NW_003852607.1:2141944-2144023 GCF_000181295.1 Otolemur garnettii | reverse complement strand
AGGAATATGTGGGCAATACTGATGAGAATGACACTATTTCTTTTTTCTCCTTACAGTACTTTATTTAAGGTGATTTAAGAATCAGCACTGAAAATGGGAATTTTTTTTACTGGATAAACGAGAAACCATTTATATCCACTCTTCATAACACTGTCCCCGGGTTATAGTTTTCACTCCCTGGACCTTGCTTGTTCACATGCACCTAACCTTTGGTTGGGATATTGACAAGGATACTATACACGGAAGAGGTGTGAGAATTTGTATCATACTGTGAGGCTTTCTGAGGAAAGCAGATGAGTCCCCCCAACACCAGTAGGTCCTGATAGGAGCTTGAGAGGAACTGTCATGTGCAGAGTGTTATTATGTTTTAGGTTGGGGTAGAAGTGGAGCATCCCCATTTAGTTTAAAACTACAACTGGTGCCAAAGGAGGGAGCATCAGGCATTGCTGTTAGCCAACCAGATGAGCAGACTAGGAAGAGGGAACCCTCAGGTATAAAAGATGCTAATATTTAAATGGTACAGAATACAGTTTGACTTTTTAAAATAAGAGTGAGTGTTCTCTCCTGAAATCCTCCAACTTGGTTAGGAAAGACCTGAATTTTTCTCATTTTCATAGCACACTACATTCCATATACATAAGTCACCTGAAGATATGACTGTTGAAAATGTGAGAGCAAGCACGGAGGCTCACGGCTCTAATCCCAGCACTCTGGGAGGCAAAGGTGGGAGGATCACTTGAGCTCAGGAGTTTAAAGAGAGCCCGAGCAAGAGCAAGACCTGGGCACTGGTTGATCCCTGGTTAGTGCGACACCCATATACACCAGGGCTAGTGGTTTCAAACCTGGCCCGGGCCTGCTCAAACAATGACAACTACAACAAAAATAAAAAATAGCCAGGCATTTTTGCAGATGCCTATAGTCTCAGCACTTGGGAGGCTGACGCAAGATAATCTCTTAAACCCAAGAGTTTGACATTGCTATGAGCTATGATGCCACGGAACACTAGGGAGGCTGACAAAGTGAGACTCTCTCAAAAAAAAAAAAAAAAAAACAGAAGGAAAAAGAAACCTTAATGGGCCACATATCGTTACTTTGTATCAAGGAGATACAAAGATTCAAGAAGAACAAGCAATTTGTGGGGAGGATCCAAGAGGTAGACCTGAAGTACCTGGCACTAGCTTCCCTCACAGAAAGTATCAAAAATGGCAAGTATTTATTTGCTGTTGCTGAATCAACTGAAAAAGCAGTGGGATTCAAAAGAGAACTGACAGCTAGGCGTGGTGGCTCATGCCTATAATCCTAGCTGAGCAAGAGGGAGACGCCATTCCTGGGGAATTCACACACGAATTATTTTTCGACAAAAAATTCTGGAATATCTAATACAAATGGCAATCAAGACAAGTCTATCTGGTTGGCACTGCTTACTTTTATTCCAACTGCATATGCTTTGAAATCAAGAAACTTTGGCTGACTGCCCTCCAGACTCTCACACTAGTCTGGAGACTGTTCTAGGCCTTTATCTACGTTTTTCTTTTGCTTCCATGGAAATGCCTCTTACAGATTACCTGTTTACTCACTAATATAATACCATATAGACCTCATTTTGATGAAAACGTGCCTGCAGTACCCTCTGCTGGACAATGCAGCACCATTCATTCTTCTGGTAGCAGGACTGTTTCAGTAAGATACATCCCTAAATTTGTTCTTTCTAGTGGTTCCATATCTCCCTTTGCCAAACGTTTACCTTAAAACCTCTAACCCAAATCTCTCCAAAGCCACCAACTTCTGTTTTCTTATGTGAAACTGTCTTTTCTTGTACATTGTTTTCCTTTAGCGAAAGAGTCTCATTCTGTCTCTCAGTCTAAAGTGCAGTGGTATGGTCATAGCTCACTATAGCCTCGAATGCCTGTGCTCCATCAGCCCTGCTGCCTCAGAGTCACTGGTAGGTGAACACCACACACTCTAATTTTCAAAACATTCATATAGAGATGGGGCTTTATGTTGCTCAACCTAGTGTAGAATCCTAGCCTCAAAATATCCTCCCCGGTTCAGCATACATTGCGCATTGGTTAGCATGCC
>NW_003852607.1:2114777-2116412 GCF_000181295.1 Otolemur garnettii | reverse complement strand
TTGAGGTGATTGCGTGTGATGATTAAGTTGTGACATAGTATTTCCCCTATTTGTCATCTAATAAGTTTATCATTTGCTGCAAAGATACAGATGAAGTTGAGAATTGCACAACTCCTATCAGTAATTCTGGTGCATGAAATAATTCCTTGCCACACAGGCTAGCTTCCACTTGTAGCCCTGTTTGAGCCAGAGGGCGGTAGTGGACCCATTCAATTGTGGGTCACCCTCTTCCCTTTTCCCTTGATGGGATAGGTAGTGGGACAGTGTATGAGTCCTACTTTCACAATCCTTTCATGAATAAGCACTCAATACAGAATATATCTTGTCTGGTCACGACATGTAGGGTACCCCTTATTAACCTGCAGTTCTCCTTCAGACATCCATAGGGTGTCCATAAGGTACCTTAGCTATCATACTGTCTACCTGGTCCTGGGATCAGATCACCTGTGTAGGCCTCATCACCACAAGGCTGCCCTGCACATGTCTCTACTATCACAATTGAGTTAGATTATGGGGCACCCAGCTGGGAGTCCCCCAGAGAAGTAGTTAGTGTGGGAAATCATACACACATTAGTGACTAGAGAGAAAATATTCTATGTTCAGTTTGAGTAGTTTTTTCATTTCAAACATTAAAGGGAAGACATTTTCTAACAACCCACGGTCCCTGTCAGAGAGCCTGGAATCTATACTCAGTAGTGACAGAGGATGGTCTCTCCCTTGTTGCTGGCCCTGAGATGGTGCACCACTGACATTCCCACTCAGAGTCTCGGGGTTGCCTGACATCCTCCCTGCATGGCTTCATCAATTTTTTGTTTCATTTTATTTTCAATTTTTATTTATTCCTTTATTTTTTTTAAGTCAGAATCTCTGTAGGCCTGGGTAAAGTGCCCTGGAGTCATCATAGCTCATAGCAATTTCAAACTCTTAGGCTCAGTACCTGGGACTGGAGGTCCACCCCCACAACATCTGGCTTTTTATAGTTTCAGTAGAGATGGGGTGTCACTGTTGCTCCGGCTGGTCTGGAACTCCTGAGCTCAAGGGATCCTTCTGCCTCAACCTCCCAGAGTGCTAGGCTTATAGGTGTGAGACACCGTGCCTAGCCCAGGATTTCCTCCTTGAATCTCTTGTCATCTCTGTCCACGCCCTGCCTTTCCTCACATCTCTTCTTGTGGTGTAAACTGCTGGGATATGTCTCCATTTGCCCTGCAGCCCTTTCTCCTGAAATCTGGAATGTGTCCAGTTGTGTCCTTACCTCTTTGTGGTGCCAACTAACAGGCATCTCCATCTTCATATATGCAAAGGGGACTTTGCTGTGAGAAACATGTTCTCCTGTGGTCCTCACATCTCAGAGCAGAACGACCCTATGCTTCCTGGGGTTCATGGAACTTCATCTCATATATTTAAATTAACATGGTAACGGCCGCGTGAGTTGTATTTATACTAGTTTTGAACCTGGGACATAGAGAAACATGTATCACTCATGTGTCTCTTGAGCTATCTTGACATAAGGAAACACCATGGCCCCAAAACAAAATTTTCTCATACTGTGCACTCACTCTGTTGTCATAGCATATAAGACAACACGCCATTTTCTTTTTTTGAGGCAGAGTTTTACTCTTTTCCCCTGGGTAGAGT
>NW_003852607.1:2108073-2114202 GCF_000181295.1 Otolemur garnettii | reverse complement strand
AAAAAAAAAGTACATGTTTACTTAAAACAGATGGGCAATTAGGTTTTGAAACTTTGCTCGAAACATAGGAGAAATAAGTGTGCCGGCCAGGGCCCTCCGTGCTCGGCTCCCCCTGGCTCTCTGACCACATCTTGTGTCCTGCTCATGGCTCTGCTCTAGCCACATGGTCCTCTTTCTTTTCCCCAGGTAGCTCCTGCCTCAAGGTGTTTACAATAGATGTCTCTCTTTCTGGAAGTCTCCTCCCCTGAGCTACAGGTAACTTGCACTTTTCTTTCCTTATGTATTTGTGCTGGTATCAGCTTCTCACAGAGGAGTTCTGTCACCTATTCAATTCAATACTTCAGGCACCTCTTCCCCAAACCACACCAGATATTGGTCCATCTAACTTTCTCTTAATGGTACCTTGTGCGTTTCCCTGTCCGAATAAAAGTGACCACAAGTATGGAAGGAGAGAACAGCATGAGGAGAGAAGGAGGGAGGAGTCTGCATTGGCTCTCTGAGTGGAGGTCAAGACTGGTCTTACATTAGAGTATTGAGGCTTTTCTCAAACCCTTCTCTCATGTTCCCTTGCCATTTACATAGTCCAGTTGGGAACCACCTTCAGTTATGGTTCCAGTCACCAGGTGTGTCCAGTCCATGTCCAGCACTAAACACAAAGAGTCTGTGTCCTCCACGGCTGAGGGCTGAGTTGAGCCTGTGATCACAGAGCAGTAAGGGCCTGTGCTCTGTCTAGGGTTTTGGGCCATGCCCTAGACCCTGCAAGTCTAGGGAAGTAGAGTGTAGGGAAGTCACTAGGACAGGGGTGAGTTTGATGAAGGGATCAGATAATCACTTGTTCATCATCCTGTAGGAGTGTATTGTCCCTGCATCCCCCTGGTGTTATGGACAGAAGAGAACCATCTTCTTAAGTGGGAAACCTTGCCTCTGCATGGGATCCTGGCACAGAAAGACAGTGTGCTGATTCTCCGTTCAACACCATGTTTTTTTATGATCAGGACTGACTTTTAAACATTCATGTTGGATCAGAAAGAAACCCAGATCAGGGGGAAGAGGAATCAGTAATGGCTATTGCTCAGGTATGATGATACTCTCAGTGGATTCTTCTGTGTCTTTCTCCTTTCTCAGAACTGGGCATTGTATTTTCTGATCTTCTCTGACTCTGAGCATTCTGAGTGACATGTTTGCTGCCACTCCCCCATGCTTTCCTTCAGTTCTTTTTGGATAGAGACACAGTCTCACTTGATCACCCTCGGTAGCATACTATGGCATCACACAGCTCACAGCAACCTCCAACTCCTGGGCTTAGGCGATTCTTCTGCCTCAGCCTCCCAAGTAGCTGGGACTACAGGTGCCCGCCACAATGCCTGTCTATTTTTTTTGTTGGAGTTCAGCCGGGGCTGGGTGTAACCTGCCACTGTCAGTATATGGGGCCTACGCCCTACTCACTGAACAGGCACCGCCAACCTTCCTTCAATTCTTCTCATCTCTACTTTAATTCTAACTCTCTGAAACCCAGTGATGTGACCTTGTGAAGAGGCTCCATTGGGCACAGTCCTGGGAAGGACTTCACCCCCAGTCCTAGTGTAGAAAGGGTATGTAGCCCTGTGGCAGCAGTGCTATTGGGCAGGAGGGACTATTCAGGGGCCACATCTGGGTGCACTGCCAGCTCTTTAGTCATGGGGTAACATGCTACCTTCTGGAAAGGGCATCCTCAGGGTCATCTTTTCTGAATGATTTTCTACTATGTTTTGAGCTATAGGACTGAATCACTGTGTTTCTCATGTTCAATTGTTTATGATCAGGAATAGAATAGACAGATAGACATCAGTGATACAGAGTGTTTTATTCCATCATCTGTTTTAAAATATGGAGTCATGATAAATGTCTAGATGCAGTAGATTGGTTCAGTCAGTCTCAGTGTTTCTATCCCTTCTACAGAGGCTGTGCTGTTCCTGTAGGGACCTTTTTTTCCTCTCACAGACAGGATCTCTGTTACTCAGACAGAAGTTCAGTGGCCCCATCACAACTCGCTACACCTTCCAATTCCAGTGCTCAAGTCATCCTTCTATGCCAGCCAGCCACGGAGCTAAGAGTGCAGGTGCACATCCCTGCGCCTGGCTGCTTTTTACTGTGTATACAAAGGGAGTTCCCTGAATGTTGCCAAAGCTGGAATTGAACTTCTGACTTCAAATAATCCTCCCACAACAACCCCTCTGCGTTCTTGGGTTTACTGACATGAGGCTCATGCATGACTGGAGAAAATTCTTTAGTGATTATTTCATTGTATATTCTTTCAGGCAGCTTTCAGGTCATATGTTTATAGATAATATAAGTGGTAATATGTTGGTGGCATCTAGCATGCCAGTTTCTTTTCTTGCATTGAAAAATTATGTCTCTGGCGTGGTGAGGAGGCTCACGCCTGTAATTCTAGCACTCTGAGAGGCTGAGGCAGGTGAATTACTTGAGCTCACGAGTTTGAGACCAGCCGGAGCAAAAGTCTGACCCCCATCTCTACTAAAAATAGAAAAACTAAGGGAAGAGTATTGATTGAGACCAAGAGTTGGAGGTTGCTGTGAGCTATGATGCCATAGCACTCTACTTAGGGCAACAGGTTGAGACTTGGTCTAAAAACAATAGACTAACCACAAAAAATATGGCTCGGTGCCTGTGGCTCAAGCAGCTAAGGCCCCAGCCACATACACCTGATATGGCGGGTTCAAATCCAGCCCAAGCCCACCAAACAACAATGACGGCTACAACCAAATAATAGCCAGGCGTTGCGGCGGGTGCTCATAGTTGCACCTACTTGGGAGGTGGAGGCAAGAGAATCTCTTGAGCCCAGGAGTTGGAGGTTGCTGTGAGCTGTGGTGCCACGGCTCTCTACCCAGGGTGACAGCTTGAGGCTCTGTCTCAAAAACTAATAATAAATAAATAAGTAAATAAAATAAAAACTATGTCTCTGTTCCATCAACTTACATACTACATAAGCCTTAGTAGTATCCACTGATCCCCTGTTTAAGATCATATGTTTGCAGATCATGTATGTCATAATGTATTCATATATTTGGCAAGCTGCCTATTTTTTTGTTCTTCTCAAAATTATTTTACTGTTCCTTCAACTTACATAGCACATACAGTTAATACGCACAGATTCCCTGTGTTCATGGATTATATCCTCTGTGGATACAGGGGTCCTAGCCAGTTCTGTATCCATCATTGAAAACTAAGGCACAGTGTCATGCATTTCTGAGCGCTGAGATCCACAGAGAGGTGAGGGGGCTGTGCTCTGCCTGGGTTTTTATCTGTGCCCTGAGGGAAGTTCAGCCCACCCCAGATCTTCCTGCTAAAGTGTGGGAGTAGGTTTCATTGGAAGGGGAGCGGGTTCTGAAGAAGGGGTGAGAAACTCTTTCTATGGGACTTATTATCCTTGAAACCTCCTGGCTCAGTGCTCAGCAGAGGACTGTTTTTGCAAAGAGCACTGTGTTATTTCAGTGTATCTGTGTATACATGTGTGAGTGTGTACGAGTGATGGGTGTGAATGTGGGCATGGGTCATCAAAGGCACATCATCATTTTACGTAAATTTTATGTTTTTTGGACACTGGAATTTTCTCTTGAATGTTTTCCATGGACTTTCAGTTATTTTACATATTTATGGGGTTCTTTTTGTTAAGGAGGTCCAATTTTTTTTTTTTTTTTTTTTTGAGACAGAGGCTCACTATGTTACTTTTGGTAGAGTGCCATGGTGTCAAAGCTCACAGCAACCTCAAAGTCTTGGGCTTAACTCATTCCTTGCCTCATCCTCTGGAGTAGCTACAGGCACCTCCAGACTACAGGCACCCACCACAATGCCTGGCTAATTTTAGAGATGTGTTCTCCCTCTAGCTCAGGCTGGTCTGCAAACGGGAGCTCAGGCCATCCACCAGCCTCAGCCTCTGAAATTGCTAAAATTACAGGTATGAGCCACCGCACCTGGCCCTATATAGCCAAGATTCTAAGACTAGGATTCAAGGCATTCTCTTGGGAATCTGTCCTTGCTTCAGGCTCAGTACAAATACTGATCAAGCTTGGTAAAAATGAACTGGTTGGATGACCATGGGTAATTTTCTCTACTAAATTCAACAGGCCACAGGAGTTTTTCAGAGTTCTCACTCACTGGTTTCTGCCAATTCTCCATAGACTCCTCTTCCAACATCATAGTCTTGCTAATAGTTCTTTCATACCTGGCCCCCAATAGCCCACAACCCTACTGCCTGCCCTCATTAAAGCCTGCACCCCACTCTATGGGGACGATCTTGTCATAGAGACCAGTTCCACTCACGTACCACATGGAATTTTCCACATATGCTCTTGAATAGTATTCCACAAAGCAGAGTCCAGGTGCTATTCTTTTCATTTTATTCAAACCCGTAATACTTTTCTTCAACGTTCAGTTTTTCTTTTCATTAATTTTTTTGTGTATGTATATGAGACATACTCTACTCTTTTCCCCTGGGTAGGATGCCATGATATAGTCACACCTACCTCAAACCCCTGGGCTCAATTCTCCTCTTGCATCATCCTCCTGAGTCACTGGAACTACGCGGGTCTGCCACCATGCCCAGCTACTTATTCTATTTTTATTAGAGATGAGTCTCCCTCTTACTTAGGCTGGTCTCAAACCCATGAGCTCAAGGTATCACTGTGCCTTGGCCTCTCAGAGTGCTAGGATTACATACATGATGTACCATACCAGGCCCTGATACAGTTTTTCTTGTGTAGTGTTTCATAGCCTCCACTGTCACCCTGGAAGTGCTGGTCCTGGTACTGGTTCAACTCCATGTAGGAGTTTCTGCTCTTGACCTTCAGGAGGCCACTCAACACAGTGCAGGGTGGTTGAAAGTCACTGGGTAACCCCCTCCTCTATCATGTTAATGAATTGACATCAATAACACTGCTAACATATAAGCAGCATAGGTGTGTGTGTGTGTGTGTATGCATATCATGACCTTTTCTGTAGTTGCATCGTCTCATTGTTGAACTTGTTTCAATTTTTCTAAATGAGGTACTTCTCTGTCAGTTTACCTCTGAGGCTGGTCTGCTTCTTAAGGGTTTGACCCAATAGGTCCCATGCTAATACCCAGTCATCTGGGGTCAGGGTTTACTCTGCTCCTTTTAGTCCAATGACCCCAAGGAAGGTTTTTCCTACAGAGTCTGAGACACGGTTCTCTCCTCAGTAAGATGGAAAGAGATCTTTCTGTTGTTAGTATAGCAGGTAGTCCAACTATTCACAATCATCATTCTCATGTGGGAACTGTTCAATAGCTTCTGACATGGCTCTTGCTGTCATCGTACCACTTTTTAGATTCTGATCTTTCTAGAGCCACTGTGGACGTAGTGATCCTCAAGACAACAGTCATTTTCTAATTTGAGGGGACACTGAATTTTCTAGTTTGGTGTGTCAAACAGATCTAATACCTCTAGAGAACAGATAGAAGCCTGTTAATGTCATACTTGTTTATCTTGTAATGTCCACAACAGCAAGATCCACACTAATTTCGAGAATGTCACAACTGCTCAAGGAAAAGTAGAGTACACCACATAGCAAGCTGAAAAGTATATTAATGTGGATCTTTCAGTCACATCAATTTTTTCATTGCTCTTCTGGTTTTCTGTGAAGAGGGGATTTCTTTCCATCCCTCTTTGGTGAAACATGTTTCTCATTTCAGGGACAATTGACATTTAGAGATGTGGCCATAGAGTTCTCTCAGGAGGAGTGGCAGTGCCTGGACTCTGCTCAGAGAGCTTTGTACAGGGCCGTGATGTTGGAGAACTACAGGAACCTGGTCTCCCTGGGTGAGCATATCCTGGCTGTAAATTGTAGACTTTTTAGAAGAAAGTCTAGTTCCCTATTTTCTACCCAGGACCTTTGATTCAGTACTTCCTGACAGAAAGCTTGATATTTGCATAGCACAGTTTCATACACATTCAAAAGACAGCCATATGTGGATGAATTCATTTTTTCATAATCCATTTGTAATGTCCTCTGTCTTACCTCAGCACAGGGTTTGGATTTTGGCAAAGCTGCAGCACTTCTTGATTCCTTGTTTTTACAAGCAGGACTCTTGCTTCCTGACCTGACTGTTCTCTC
>NW_003852607.1:2103863-2107489 GCF_000181295.1 Otolemur garnettii | reverse complement strand
AACACAGAGCTGTCTCCAGCCCTTTCTGCCTTTTCAGGTCAGTTGAAGATAAGAACAAACCAAAGTGTTCATCATCTCACCTGCCTCTCAACAGAGAATGTCTCTGTTCTGTTCAGCAAAATGTGTTGGGTTTTGCTCCACAAACACCCAGTGTTTTGGTGGCCATCAAAGCGTTTCCTATTCTTCATCTTTGACATCCTACCTGGAGTTAGGGTCAGAGCCCACAGGCTGAGGGCTTAGTCCCCAAGCATCCCCTCTTCGTCATACTCCACTCACAAGTAGTAGGTTGTCTTATCTCCTTCTGACCAACCAGCGGTTAAGTTGAAGGTTCCTTGAAGCCCTTCTCAGGTGTGATTATTTGCAAGGCTGGCTCACTGCTCTCAGTGACACACATTACATGTCTGTGTTTTATTATGAGGGGCATTTGACAGGACACAGATGCATAACCAGATGAAAAGACTCAGAGGGCAAGGCTCATTGAAGCTTCACTGGATGCCCCACCTTCCACACACATCCATGTGTTCAGCACTTGGAATTTCTCCTAACTGCACAGTGTAGACCTTTTTATGAAAGTGTCATCATTGATACAAACTTACCTCTGGTCCTCTCTGTTTCCTTCAGGATGTTGTTTGGGGCTGATTATTTAAGGCTTGTAATCATAGCTTGATCTTTCTGGTGACCAGCCCTTATGCGGGACACCATAGAAGTGGACTCATTAGAACATGTCACGTGCCTTTCACCTAGGAAATTTCAAACTCTTGGAAGTGTATGTGAGGAACCTGGGAGGGGATCAATTTATGTGTTTCTTCTTATTTCACAAGATCCCTGAGCCACTCCTTACTTAACTTTATCCAAAGTTTTCTGCTGTGTGTAACAGAGGACGAAGTCAGCTCCTCTGAGATTTTCACTCAGTGAAAGGAAAAGTGAGGGGACAGAGTGTCCTGCGTTGGATCCCCAGGTCCACGTGGTGAGCATAGCTCACTAGAATGGTGGGTGTGGTTCCTAGTGTTGTTTGTTTCAGGCACTGCTACTCTCATCTTGTCCATTTTCACATATTATACATGATCCTGGTTTTTATATATTTCATCCTCTGTGTTAGTATCGTGTATGTTTTTCTTTGTCTTTATTCCCTTTGTGGATTGTCCTGTCTAGGATGTGTTGAGATGCTGTACCATTGTGAGTCTACTGATTTATATATTTTAGGAGTTGTCTTTGTTTAATAGAGACTCAGTTGTAGCCAACAGGAATTTCCTGAAACCCTCTGCAAAGTGGACGGTACCCATTGCTCAGTGGGTAGGATGCCGGTCACATATACTGAGGATGGCCATGAGGATGGCAGGTTCCAACCCGGCCCGGCCCAGCTAAAACAACAATGACAACTGCAACAACAAAAAAAATCTGGGCATTGTGGCAGGCACCTGTAGTCCCAGCAACATGGGAGGCTGAGGCAAGAGATCACTTAAGGCAAAGAGTTTAAGGTTGCTGTAAGCTATCACACCACAGTACTCTACGAGGACAACATAGTGAGACAATCTGAAAACAAACAAAGATTAAAAACCTCTGCAAAGTTGAAATGGTTTTCTTTGTCTTTTTTGCTCAGGCTAGTCCTGAACCTTTGAGCTCAGGCATCAAGTCCACCTCATCCACCCAGAGTGCTAGGATTACAGGCGTGAGCCACCAGGTCTGGCCGCCATTAACTAAAGTTTTGATGTCATATACAGTAAGGGTCCACCTTCCTTTTTCTTGTGGATATTCAATTTCCTTGGCACTATTTGTTGAATGGCTTGTCCTTTCCCCTTTGTAGAATGTTGTTATCACCCTCATTGACCATCATTAGACATTGTAGTTGAGGGATTCTGACTGGTTCTCTGTGTCATTGCTTTCTACTTCTGTCTCCATGGCAGTACTGCACTCCTTGGGTTAGGCGGCTATGTAATAAGTTTTGTAATTGTTGTAAGGTGAGACCTTCTGTTTCATTTCTTTGAAGTTCCTTTTGCTATTGAGGTGACAGTGTGGTTTCTTTTTAGTTTAAGGGCCCATTTCTTTCTGTAGGAAGTTTCGTTGGGAGTTTGCTAAGGATTTTCCTAAATCTGTGGGTCACTTTGTTTGTTTTTAACATTTAACCTGATGTTAATGTTGTTCCAAGAATAAACATGGGACTTTGTTTTCTAATTTCAGATTAATATGAAGGTATCAATGATTAGGTTACATTGTTTGCATTTGTTAGGTAAACTCCAAGTTGTAGTTGAGCCCTTCACCCAGGAGGTATGCCATAAATCACTACAGTGTGCCCAAAGGTTGTGAGCTCACAAAATCCCCTAGCTCCTCCCCACTTCTTCCCCGCATGAATTTAATTGTGTTTTTCTCTCATGTGTGCATGCAGGTGCTCATCTACCAGTTTCATAGTAGTATTGAGTACATGGGATGCTTGCTTTTTCATTCTTGTGATCCTTTACTTATGCTGAATGTTCTCCAAATCCATCCTGCTAAATACAAAAGATGGAAAGTCACCATTGTCCCTTACGGCTGAATAGTATTCCGTGATCTACATATACCATAGATCATTTATCCATTCATGAGATGATAGGCACTTGGGTTGTTCCTGCATCTTGGTGATTGTGAAATGAGCTGTGATAAATATTCTAGAGCTGAAGTCTTATGGTCAAATGAATTCTTTTCTTCTGGGTAGATGTCAAATAATGGGATTGTGTGATGAAAGGAAAGGTCCACTTTGAGCTCCTTCAGGATTCTTCATATGTCTTTTCCAAAAGATTGTATGAATTTCTAATCCCACCAACACTGTATAAGTGTTCCCTTTTCTCCATACCCACACCAGGATCTCCAGGTTTGGGACTTGTGATGTGGGCTATTCTCACTAGGGTTAGGTGGTACATCAAGGTGGTTTTTTTTTTATTTTTTATTTTTTGTTTCTGGAGACAGAGCCTCAAGCTTTTGCCCTGGGTAGAGTGCCATGGCATCAAAGCTCACAGTAACCTCCAAGTCCTGGGTTCAAGCGATTCTCCTGCCTCTACCACCCAAGTAGCTGGGACCACAGCCACCTGCCACAGCGCCAGGCTATTTTTTGGTTACAGCCAACATTGTTGTTTGGCAGGCCTGGGCTGGATTCGAACCCGCCAGCTCAGGTGTATGTGGCTGGCAACTTAGCCACTTGAGCCACAGGTGCCGAGCCCATCAAGGTGGTTTTTATTTGCATATTTCTGCTGATTAGGAACAATGAGCATTTTTTTCATGTATTTGTTGGCCATACATCTGTCTTCTTCAGAGAAGTTTTTTTCATGTTGTATGTCCAATAATCAATGAGATTGTTTGCTGTTTTCTTACTGATTAGTTTGAGCTTTATGTAGATTTTCTTGTATTTTTACTAATATGTAAGCAGGTTTCCTTAAATATCTTATTTTTCCTACAAAACTACCTGTCCCTTTTACAGCAACTTTCAGCAAATGTTGTATTTCTCTACTCTCTCTCTTCAACTCACCCATAATCCTCTGAGCCCCTATAGATTTCCCTCTGTTCCAGTGTATCATCTCACCTCCTTAAGATCTTAGTATTGGCTCGGTGCCTGTGGCTCAAGTGGCTAAGGTGCCAGCCACATACACCTAAGGTGG
>NW_003852607.1:2099494-2103585 GCF_000181295.1 Otolemur garnettii | reverse complement strand
TTTTTTTTTTTTTTTGAGACACAGTCTAATGTTGTTGCCCTCTATAGAGTGCTATGGTGACATAGCTCACAGCAACCGCAAACTCTTGGGCTGAAGCCATTCTCTTGCCTCAGCCTCCCAAGTAGCTGGGACTATAGGTGTCTGGCACAGTGCCCAGCTATCTTTAGAGATGAGGAGTCGATCTGGCTCAGGCTGGTCTCCAACCTGTGAATTCAGGCAATCCACCCACCTCAGCCTTCCAGAGTGCTAGGATTATAGCTGTGAGCCACTGTGCGTGGCCTCAGATATTCCTTTCAATATTTAAGTACATGGTGCAGATCCTAGTCTTACCTTCAGACTACAGAAATGCCAGATCCATAGCCTCAAGTTCTACTCTTTTTTTTGCTTTTAGGGAGGAGTTCTATATTGGGAAAAGATACAAGATACAAGCCTACTAAAGATCAACTTGGATTATACATTCATTCCTATCTGCCAATGCAAGATGAAGAGAAAATTGATGTATGGAAAGAGGTTGCAAATGCTCTCAACCATATTACCTCATTTTCTGCCCTGGAAAACATTCCTTCTAAACTCAAAACCCACATCCATAATAAATATAAAAGCAGTTTTGGAAATTCTGCAATAGTTGCACAAGAACTGAACACACAGATTAGGGAAGAACTTTACAGTTATAATGAGCATGGCAGAGCCCTTAGTGTGTCTTCAAGCCCTCCTAACCATGGGAAAAATCATACTGGAATGAAACCTCTGACCCTCATTGAGTCCCCAACAATTAAAAAGAAAAACAAAAAGAAATCTGTGAAACGTGAAGAGTGTGCCTTCAGGCACAATTCAGACCTTATAAAAGATCAGAGCATCCGTACTGGAGAGAAACCTTACAAATGCAATGACTGTGGCAAACTCTTCAGGCTAAAGCAAAACCTAATTCAACATGAGAAAATTCATACTATGGAGAAATCTTTTAAGTGTGATGAGTGTGGAAAACTCTTCAGGCGAAATGAGCACCTAATTCGACATCAGGTAATTCATACTAGGGAGAAACATTTCAAATGTGATGACTGTGGGAAACTCTTCACGCGAAAGGAAAGCCTAATTCGACATCATACAGTTCACACTGGGGAGAAACCTTACAAATGCAATGAGTGTGGCAAGGTCTTTTCTCAGCAATCAAGCCTTACAGCTCATCACACAATCCATACAGGAGAGAAACCTTACCAGTGTAATAAATGTGACAAGGCATTCAGACTGAAGACAAACCTTACATTTCATGAGAAAACACATACTGGAGAGAAACCTTACAAATGTAATGAATGTGATAGGATCTTTCGTCAGAAGATATCTCTTACACTTCATCAGAATACACACACAGGAGAGAAACCTTACAAATGTAATGAATGTGGCAAGACCTTTAGTCGGAAGATAGCCCTTACAGATCATCAGAATACACACACTGGAGAGAAACCTTATGAATGTAATCAATGCGACATGGCCTTCAGACACAAGAAATCCCTTACACTCCATCAGAGGACACATACTGGAGAGAAACCTTTCAAATGTAATCAATGTGACAAGGCATTCAAACACAATGTATCTCTTACAGTTCATCAGAAAACACACACTGGAGAGAAACCTTACAAGTGTAATCAGTGTGACAAGGCCTTCACTCGGAGGATGTCCATTCAAGTTCATTTGAAAACACACACTGGAGAGAAACCTTACAAATGTAATGAATGTGGCAAGGTCTACAATCAAATTTCAAATCTTACTCGTCATCGAAAAATTCATACTGGAGAGAAACCTTACAAATGTCATGATTGTGACAAGGCCTTCACAGTGAAGGACTCCCTTACAGTTCATCAGAAAACACACACTGCAGAGAAACCTTACCAATGCAGTGAGTGTGACAAGTCCTTCAGACACAAGATATCCTTTACAGCTCATCAGAAAACACATACTGGAGAGAAACCTTACAAATGCAATGAGTGTGCCAAGGTCTTTACTTGCAAACAGTACCTTAGAAGACATCAGGGCTTTCATACTGGAGAGAAACCTTAACACATGTAATCAATGTGGTAAGGTTTTCAGGTTCATTTCAGAACTTACCCGACATCACGGCATTCATACAGGAGAGAATTTTTAGAATTGCAATGAGTGTGACAAGACCTTCAGACAGAAGCTGTCTCTTACAGTTCATCAGAAAAGACATACTGGACAGAAAACCTTACAAATGAAATGAGTGTAGCAGGGTATTTAGTAGCAATTCAAACCTTACATGACGTCAGAGCTTTGATACTGGAGACAATCCATAGGAATGCAATGGCTGTGGAAAAAAATTAGTGTGTGTTCATAGTTGCATACACATCAGGTTATCTGTAATGCTAGTAAACCCTGGAAATGTGATGAGTGTGGTAAGATTTTCATGCACAAATTGTCCTTAACAGTTGATCTCAGAATTCGTACTGGAGGGAAACTGTATAAGTGTGATGAATGCGCCAAACCCTTCAGACAAAAGAAGTCCCTTACACTTCATCATAAAACACATACTGGAGAGAAACGGAACAGGACCTTTCATCACAAATGAAACTTTGGGCTCAGCACTTGTAGCTCAACTGGCTAAGGTGTCAGCCACATACACCAGAGCTGGGGGTTTCAAATCCAGACCAAGCCTGCCAAAGAACAATGACAACTACAACCAAAAAATAGTTGGGTGTTGTGGCAGGTGCCTGTATTCCCAGCTACTCGACGGGCTGAGGCATGACAGTCAATTAAGCCCAGGAATTTGATGTTGCTGTGAGCTATGATGCCATAGCACTCTACCCAGGGTAAAACCTTGAGACTGTTTAAAAAAAAAATCAAACTTTAACTATCATCCCACAATCCACACAGGAGAGAAACCTTACAAATGTTACGAGTGTGGCCAGTTCTTCAGTTTAAATTGTACCTTAAAAGTCATCACAGAATTCATACTGGAGAGAAACCTTACAAATGTAACCTATGTTACATGGTCTTTAGTCACATATCATGCTTTAAACAGCATCAGAGAATTCATGTGTGACAGACTCTGCAGCCTCCTCAAGCGTGGCAAATTCTTTATGAGTGCTATCATTAATGAACATCCCAGAATCCATACTAAAGAGAGATCGATTAAATGCAATATATGTGACAGGGGCTTTATGAAGGCCTGACTACTCAGTTTTACTATACATCTGAAGCTACATCTTCAGTGAAACCACAGAAATAAGATGTTTATCATGAAATTAATGCAGAAGGACTGTTTACTGTGGAATATCAGAGAGTTTACACTAGAAAAATCTCAATGTCTGGTTCTCCAGCATTTTTGTCTGATGTTATATGGAGCAACTATAAATCAAAATATGTTCAACTGTATTAATTGATACCATATCAAACATGGAAGCTGACATGGACATAGTCAAACATATTTAGCTTATACAATATTTCATTATTTTAGGTTCTTTCAAAAGCTACTTTACTTTTCAAAACTTTCAGCCTGAACATTGAAATCTCTTCATATGCCTACCTTACCAGAATTTCACTGTTGTGTCTTGGAAAGAATCAGTACAATGACAGGTCTCAACTGATAACTAAAAATCATTTCTATGCTATATTGTAGAAGGAAGAGACATTGCCATTGGAAGTTAATTCTTTTCTTATTTTTTGAAAGTCTAACTCATGGTGAGTGCAATGGGGTAATCATATGCATCCTATAATTCATGGGCTCTAGCCATCCTGTCCTCCCAGATAGCTAGAAGTCGTGGTACACCTTATTTTTCTGAATTTGTTTTTCAGAGGAAATGTCTCACTGTGTTCTGCAGGCAGGTTTCAAACTAGATTCTAGCTATACTCCCAACATGGTCTCCCAACATCCTGGGATTATAGATGTTATTTGTCGTCATGCCTTTTTCCTTTGAAGTTAAATGTTGCCTGATACACACAGGGTGGCAGTGTGGTGAATGTTGTACAACTGCAGTGTCAGTCCTCATGCCTTGAGCATTCATCACAGGCTTCTTCTCCTTAATGAATGGTGGCTTATTGGAACCAACTATTCTAGCAACAGTGACCTCAAGCAGTCC
>NW_003852607.1:2095594-2097192 GCF_000181295.1 Otolemur garnettii | reverse complement strand
TGGTGGCTCATGCCTATAATCCTAGCTGAGCAAGAGGGAGACGCCATTCCTGGGGAATTCACACACGAATTATTTTTCGACAAAAAATTCTGGAATATCTAATACAAATGGCAATCAAGACAAGTCTATCTGGTTGGCACTGCTTACTTTTATTCCAACTGCATATGCTTTGAAATCAAGAAACTTTGGCTGACTGCCCTCCAGACTCTCACACTAGTCTGGAGACTGTTCTAGGCCTTTATCTACGTTTTTCTTTTGCTTCCATGGAAATGCCTCTTACAGATTACCTGTTTACTCACTAATATAATACCATATAGACCTCATTTTGATGAAAACGTGCCTGCAGTACCCTCTGCTGGACAATGCAGCACCATTCATTCTTCTGGTAGCAGGACTGTTTCAGTAAGATACATCCCTAAATTTGTTCTTTCTAGTGGTTCCATATCTCCCTTTGCCAAACGTTTACCTTAAAACCTCTAACCCAAATCTCTCCAAAGCCACCAACTTCTGTTTTCTTATGTGAAACTGTCTTTTCTTGTACATTGTTTTCCTTTAGCGAAAGAGTCTCATTCTGTCTCTCAGTCTAAAGTGCAGTGGTATGGTCATAGCTCACTATAGCCTCGAATGCCTGTGCTCCATCAGCCCTGCTGCCTCAGAGTCACTGGTAGGTGAACACCACACACTCTAATTTTCAAAACATTCATATAGAGATGGGATTTTACGTTGCCCAGGCTAGTGTAGAAAACAACAATGACAACTATAACAAAAAAAATACCCAGGTGTTGTGGCAGGTGCCTATACTCCCAGCTACTTGGAAGGCTGAGGCAAGACAATTGCTTAAGCCCGAGTTTGAGGTTGCCTTGAGCTATTATGCCATGGCACTTTACTAAGATCGACATGTTGAGACTCTGTACAAAAAAAAGATCCTCCCTGCTTAGCCTCCCAAAATACTAGGATGACTGATGTGAGCCACTGTGGTTGGCCTCAAGTTTTATCTTGTTTTTAATTGTTGTGAGCTTTGGGTAGTCTAGAACCAAAAAGTGTATTGATGGGTAGGACACTAGAATATACTAGAAGCTCCAAACAACTACTCTGAAATTAGGAGGGTAGTAAAGATCAGGGCCACCTGGGAGCCCAAGAGGCAGAAGGAGTTTCTGACCTTTGTCTTTAGAGTTCTGTAATTACTGTGTCCTCATTTGTCAACTTTCACATTCCCAATTCCCAGGAGAGAAATTGCCACTGGCCTGCCAGTGTACCCATTTCTGGCTGTTACCTATGGCTGAAGGACTAGTACACATAACAGAGCCACTCGGGGCCTTCTACTAGGTACCAATGAACATGCCTAAAAGTTGTGTGCACCAGTTGACACAAGAGAAGTAAATTAATTTTCTCCAGGTCACAGGTTAGATGTGAAAGTGGGACCAATTCTGCCCTGAGACCCATGCAAACGGGGCCTCCACCTTGGCCCTAGTACACTAGCAGATCCATGGCTGGCTTTGTTCTACCCATTCCCCTCCATGGACTCAAGGCAAGGTGCTCATCTGGCATCCATACTCATCTATGAAAACAGAATTTCTCCCAATCATTCTCTTTCCTGA
>NW_003852607.1:2092824-2093354 GCF_000181295.1 Otolemur garnettii | reverse complement strand
AGTTATTTCTCTTAAAAGAACTCATAGTGAACACCTTATTACTGGCTTGAGCCCGCCAAGCCCTGGGTGTTTGCCTCTCCTTCACAGACATTCCTGGGTGTTTAATGTAATTGCTAAACTGAATGTTAATTGCAGGGTCGTTCATATCCAATCATTAACCGTTGACTCTCCCAGCCAGATTCCAGTTCCCATGCCGCAGAGCTGCTCCAACCCCACTGGTAGGTTCCCCACCCCACCCCTGCCCCCGTAAAGGCAGAAATTTGGGTACCCAGGGAACGAGGGCGGGGGTAGATCAGGCCTCACTCATACCAGGCGCCCCCTCCGCCCGCCAGGCCTGGTCTCTGCTGCGCGCGCAGGTTCCCTCAGACCCGGAAGCCCTGGGTGCAGGAAGGAGGCGGTGCGCTGGCTGGTGAGATTCCAGTAGGTTAAGTCTCCACTTCGCAGTCCTCAGGGCTTCTATCCCCGGGATCTATGGCCCTAGAGGCCTTAAACTCCTGCAGGGCTCCTGCTGCCCCAGTGACAATCTGGGG
>NW_003852607.1:2089583-2092804 GCF_000181295.1 Otolemur garnettii | reverse complement strand
ACTCAAGGCAAGGTGCTCATCTGGCATCCATACTCATCTATGAAAACAGAATTTCTCCCAATCATTCTCTTTCCTGACTATTGTAATATGTCAAATAATGTAAAGACAACGATTAGAGTAGTAGTGAGAGGTTATACTGAATGCCAACCAGTGGTTTCCAGTGAAAGTGAACATGGTTTTAAGAAAGGGTTCCTTATGAGAGCAGGTAAAGACACATGTCCTACAGATGAGATGAGTAAGACTCAGCTTGTACAATGGTAGACGAAGATAGTGCCCTGGCCACGGTGAAGGGAGCCTATAGGTACTTGGTTGCTCTGATGATGTGGCCATTACGAGGGCTTATTTAATTGAGCAAGGACCTGAGTGGTCTCCCCAGAAAGCCCTGACCTCCTTATTACACTCTGGAAGGGAATTGTAAGTTCCTATCTGTGGCCGGGCCTAGATTACAGTGGTGTCCTCATAGCTCATTGAAATCACAAACTTCTGGGTTCAAGGGATTCTCTTCAGCCCCCCTCTCCCACAATTGGCCGGGAGTTGCCCCACACTCTGTTCATTTTTCTCTTTTTGGTCTCTGTGGCATCTCACTCTTGCTCAGGCTGATGTCCAGCATGATCCCAAGCAATTCTGATGCTGTCTCCATGAGGGTAGGATTACAGGTGTGAGCCATGGCACCCAGCCCAATTCCTGTAACTGTGAAATTAAAAAAAAAAACACTTGGTGTTTAATTTTTTCACTGAGCTAACATTTTCTTCTGGCTACATTATGGTATGGTCACTGATAAACATTCTTTGTGAGCATCCTGAGGAGAAATTCAAACTACAAACAGAGTCTTTATTCCTCTTTTGAACATAGAGAAGACACTTTCCTCCCTCCTCTCTTTCTCAGAACATTTACCATAGGGAACTTGTGACTATATGGACTGTCCTAGGAAATGTGTATGGTTAGAAACTACACAAACCTTTTGTTAGCCAAATAACCTCAGGATGTCTTTTTTCTTTTTTCTTTTTTTCTTTTGAGACAACGTCTCCCTTTGTTACCCTGGATAGAGTGCCACAGCATCATAGGTCACTGCAAGTTAGAATTCCTGGGTTCTAGCAATCCTCTTGCCTCAGCCTCCTGAGTAGGTGGGACTACAGGTGCCTGGCACAACTCCTGGATACTTTTTCTATTTTTAGTAGAGATGGGGGAATCTCACTCTTCCTCACTCTGCTGTCCAACTCCTGAGCTCAACCAATCCACCTACCTGTGCCCCCCAGAGTGCTAAGATTACAGGTATGAGCCACCTTGCCTGGCCTGTGAATATGAATTAATAAAACTTCACATAGGCTTTCCTCCTTTCCCAAGCCCCTGAACTTTGGACCACCCTTAGTCATTAAAATAACTAGTCTCTACTCTTTGACAGGCCCTCTCTTGCCAGAATAATGTTGATCATCTCAGATGTTCCCAACTGACCCATCCCTATACTTCAATTTTTATTTATTTATTTATTTATTTATTTATTTTTGCAGTTTTTGGCCCAGGCTGGGTTTGAACCCACCACCTCTGGCATATGGGGCCCGCGCCTTACCCCTTTGAGCCACAGGTGCTGCCCTCATTCCTGTGCTTCTAAGTCCTTGTTCATGTCCCACAGAAAAGAAAGGCTGTTTTCTCTGCGACCCTTAAGATATGTTAAGAGGTTAGTTTGGAAGATGCCCCTTATTGCTATAACCATTTTCAATAAAATATCTTTTATCATGAGGTTGAGTTTCTATTATTAAAGAAATAAATATTTTCATTCTTCCACCAGTGCTAGAATATGTGTTTTCCATTTTCTGTGTGTGTGTGTTGTGCACGTGCTATAATATGTACTCCATAAATGAAGGTAGTTCCCACTTTGAAATTTTTATTTGAAAGATTAATAATTTGCTGAGGCCAGGCATGGTTGCTCATACATTAATCCTGGAACTCTGGAAGGATGAGGCCAAGGGATTGTTTTACCCGAGAAATTTGAGTTTTCAGTGAGCTATGGTTGCTCCACTGTACTCCAGCCCAGGAGACAGTGGAAGACCATGTCTCTTGGAGACCAGCCTGAGCAAGAGCCAGACCCCATTCTCTACTAAAAATGGAAAACCTAGCTGGGCACTGCAGAGAGTGCTTGTAGTGCTAGCAACTCTGGAGGCTGAGGCAAGAGGATCATTTGAGTCCAAGAGTTTGAGGTTGCTGTGAACTATGATGCCATAGCACTTTTTCAGGGTGACAGAGGGAGACTCTGTCTCAAAAAAAGAAAAGTTATTGCTTTTTGTTTATTTGATTTTTTGAGACACAGAGTCTTACTTTGTTTTAAGCTCAGGAGAGTGCCCTGCCCTGGTGTCACAGCTCACAGCAACCCCCAACTCTGGGTCTCCAGTGATTTTGTTGCCTCAGCCTACCAAGTAGCTGGGATTACAGGCACCCACCACAATGCTGGGCAATTTTTACAGACGGGAGTTAGTTCAAGGCTATAATGGAAAAATCCCAGTTAACTCCTGCCAAATTTCTGAACTGCAAACTTTAAGAAAAAGAAATGAAATAAGTCTAGTTCACCTCCAAGTTAAATGAGAAAGTAGTAATTGATTTCTTGCTTCTAGTTCACTCCCAGTATCTTGCTTGGCTAAATCCCTGGGAAACAAACCAACAGTCCCTGGACTGACCTTTAGACAATATCAAGTGGAGAAAATACTGACACAAAGATGTATGGGGGAAAAGTACTAAAATGAAGACGTAGTGGGGAAAATATGAAAACAAAAATGAATCACATATGGCTAACTAACCACAAAATTCTGCTTCGGTACAATGCTTGCTTGCTACCCCACCGAAATGCACCTGGACAGCCTGTGTGCCAAGCAAGATGCAGACCAAGCCTTAAATACCCGACTTCTTTATCACTCAGGGCTGCTCTCAGAAACCCCATGTTGGGACACTAAGGCAGTCACTGGCCGGCTCTTCAATAAAGGGACTCTACTATGAATTTGGCTTCTTTGGCAGTGTGGTCTTTGTGGAACTCCTGGGCAAAACAAGGGGTTTAGCTCTTGCTCAGACTGGTCTCCATCTCCTGAGCTCAACCAGTACTATCCACCTTAACCTCCCAGAGTGCTAGGATTACAGGCATGAGTTACCGAGCCTGGGGAAGTTATTTCTCTTAAAAGAACTCATAGTGAACACCTTATTACTGGCTTGAGCCCGCCAAGCCCTGGGTGTTTGCC
>NW_003852607.1:2080505-2087236 GCF_000181295.1 Otolemur garnettii | reverse complement strand
TTTTTTCCTTCTCAAACATTACAGGGAAGACAGTCCCATTTGGGGCTTCCCCTTATCTCACGGCCTGTAACTGGGAATGGTCTGTACCTGTTTCTGGCTATTTCTGGCCCTCCATTGTGCAGTACCTGTCAGCCTCACTCACACTCATGGACAGTGTGACATCCTTCCTCAACAGTGTCACCAGTTTTTACTTTTAGGAAACATTTTTTGTCAGCATACCCCTGTGGTGCTATTGTTCATAAAAACCACACACAGGCTTGTTGTGATGGCCCATGCTTGTAATCCTAGCACTCTGGGAGGCTGAGGCAGGAGGATCCTTTGAGCTCTGGAGTTCAAGACCAGCATAAGAAAAAGAAAGACCCCATCTCTACTAAAAATAGAAAAACTAGCTGGGGATTGTGGTCAGCACCTATAGTTCCAGATGCTCAGGAAGCTGAAGCCCAAGAATTTGAGGTTGCTGTGAACTATGATGATGTCATGGCACTCTACCCAGAGTGACAGAGTGAGATTCTGTCTGAGAAAAAAAATACCCCACACTCATTCCCACTAAAACCTTTATTTTGCTTCCACTCTTCTATCAAAATGCGCCCTATTAATTATCCTTTGATGTTCCAATTGACAGCAAAATCAGGCAAATCTACTTCATATCCTATTGATTGATTGATTGATTGATTTCTGACACAGAGTCTCACTTTGTCGCCCTCTGGTAGAGCACTTTGGTATCACAGTTCACAGCAACCTCAAACTCTTGGCTTGGGCTTAAGCAATTCTGTTGCCTCACCCTCCCAAGTAGCTGGAACTACAGGTGACCACCACACCTGGCTTTTGTTTTTTAGAGATGAGATGTGGCTCTGGCTCAGGCTGGCCTCAAACTCCTGAGCTCAAGGTAATCAACCTGCCTCAGCCTCCCAGAGAGCTAGGACACAGGCGTGAGCCTGGCCCTATCCTACGTCTTCAAATCTTACCTCTAGTTCTTAATTTTCTCCTTTCCGTCAAGCTTGCTCACTCACCATCCACTATTCTCTCTCAGCCACAAGTGACCTCTGTATGTCTAAATCCCATTTTCAAACTTTGGTCTTCCATCTTTCTCTTCCTGTCATCTGCTTATTTCCCAGGTGATCATTTTTTCTTCTCTTTTTCTTTGGGGACATATCTCTAAAGTTTAGAAATCACTTCCTTTTAGATCTTTGTTGTCACTTTCATGTCTTACCAGTTTCTTCAGTGGTGTCTCTCGAACTCTACTCTCGGAAGATGGGAGTGCCCCATGATTTGTTCCTTGAACTACTTATCATCTGTGTCCACACCCACTGCCTTTCCTTGTCATGTCATCTCATGATTTAAACCCCTCTGACATGTCTCCACTCCCCCTGCAGCCCTAGTGTTATGGTCAGGAGAGAACCATCTTCTTTTATGGGAAGACTTTCCCATCTCCGGGATCCTGGCAAAGTAAGGCAGTGAGAATCAACATTTCTCAGCATTGAACACAATGATTTTTGACATTCAGGATTGACCTGTGAAGATTCACATTGGGTGGAGAAGAAGCCCAGATCAAGAGGAAAGAAAAGGAGTCCGGAATAGTTCTTGCTCAGGTACACTGATATTCTGAGTGGATTGTGTGTGTCTTTCTCCTTTCTCAAATGCTGGGCATTGGAGTTGCTGACCTCTGACACTGCGCCATTCTCAGGGACATGTTTCCTTCCACTCTCCCATGCCTTCCTTCAGTTTTTGTCATCTCCACATTGATACCATGTCACTGTGACCCTGTGACAGGTTAGGCCTCTACTAAGGTGGAAAAATACCAGTTAACTCCTGGCAAATTTCTGGGCTGCATGTTCTCAAGAAAATGGAGTAAGTCAGGTTCACTCCCAAGATAGATGGGAAGGTATTAACTGATTTCTTGCTTGACCAACTCACTCCCTGGGGAATAGACTAGGAAGTACCAACTATCCCGGGACTGACCTTTAAATAATACCAGGTAAGGAAAATACTGGAACAAAAATGTATGGGAAGACAATACTGAAACAAAGATGTATGACTAACTAACAGCAAAGTTCTGCTTCTGTACATTGCTTGCTTACCAACCTGGGTGCACCTGGGCAGCCTGCGTGCCAACCAGGATACAGATCAGGCTTTAAAAACCTGACCCCTTAAGCAGTGGGGGCTGCTCTCCAAACCTCTGCATTAGGTGTGAGGCAGTCACCAGCCAGCTCTTTAACAAAGGACTCTTCTGCTAATTCAGCTGAGTGGAGGGGTGGTCTTTGGGAGCTCCTAGACACAACACCATGACCTTGTGAAGAGGCTCCACTGGACACAGTCCTGGGAAGGGCTTCACCCTCAGTCCTAGGTTACATAAGACATGTGGCCCTATGGTTTTAGTGTGGTAGGGCAGCAGGGACTGTTCAGCAGCTACATCTGGGTGCACTGCCAGCTCTCTGTAGAGGAGGATTAGACCAACTGCACATGAAAGTCATGGGGTAACATGGTACATTCTGCAAAGGGAATCATCTTAGCAGACACCTTTTCTGCCTCATTTTTTACCTTTATTTCAAGCTAAATTGAATGAATTACTATATGAACTTGTTCATGACCAAGAATAGTATGGACAGATATCAGTAATACAGAGTGTTTTATTCCATGATATTTTAAAATATGGTATCAACATAAATGTCTGGGAGCAGGAGATTGGTTCATTCTCAGAATTTCCATCTCACAGAGGTTTGCTGTTCCTGCAGGGACTCTTTTTATTTTTTCACAGACAGACAGGATCTCTGTTACGCAGACAGGAGCGCAGGGGCCCAATCACACTCACTGCACCTTCCAATTCCTATAACATATAATCTTCCTGTCTCAGCCTCCCAAGTAGCTGAGAGTACAGGTGCACATCCCCACACTCTGTTTGTTTTTTCTGTTGATACAGAGGGAGTCTTGTGATGTTACCCAGGGTAGGATTGAACTCTTCTTCTGAAACAATCTCCCACCTTGGCCTGCCACCGTGCTTGGATTTGCAGACATGAGGCACATGCATGACTGGAGAAAATTCTTCAGTGATTGTTTCATTCTGATATTTTATACTACAAGTTTCGGGTTGTATCATAACAGATAATATATTTCATAATATGTTCATGGCATTTAGCAAGCTGTCTGTTTTCTTGTTCTTTTCAAAATTATTTTACTGTTCCTTCAACTTACATAGTACATATGGTTCATCTCCATAGATCCCCTGTGTTCATGGAGTGTATCCTCTGTGGATCAGGGGGTTCTAGCCTATTCTGTATCCAGCATTGAAAACTAAGGCACAGTGTCATGCATTTATGAGTGCTGAGATCAGGCTGTGCCCCACAGAGGGATGAGGGAGCTGCCTGGGTATCATTTGTGCCCTGAGGGGAGTTCGGTCCAGCCTAGATCTTCCTGCTAAAGTATGGGAGTGGGCTTCACTGGAAGGGGAAGCAGTTCTGAAGAAATGTTCAGAAACTCTGTGCTTGGTCTTCCTATAGGAGTTATTCAGGACACGCCCTGGTTCAGTGGGCAGCAAGGGCTATCTTTCCACAGAGACACGTCCTGTTATATCATGGGATGTGTGTATACATGCAATGTGTATGAATGTGGGAATGGGTCATCAAAGGCACATCATCATTTTACATAAATTTTATGTTTTTTGACTCTTCCAATTTTATGTTGAATATTTTCCATGGCCTTTAAATTATTCTACATATATATGTTTGTGTTTTTGTGAAGATGGTCCAGTATCATTGAAACTTGCTACTGAGGACATAATTCACAAAAATGTGGTTGTCAAGATGATAGAAATCTCAGTTATACTTTCCTACAAAGAAATATAAAATACATTAGATCAATGCACAGTGTAAAAGAAATTATAAAAATGAACATTGGGCTCAGCACCGGTAGCACAGTGCTTAAGGCGCCAGCCACATACACTAAAGCTGGCGGGTTGGAACCCGGCCTGGGCCAGCTAAATAACAATGACAACTGCAAGAAAAAAATAGCCAGGTGCTGTGGCGGGCACTTGCAGTCTCAGCTACTTTTGAGGCTGAGGCAAGAGAATCCCTTAAACCCGAGAGTGTGAGGGTGCTGTGAACTGTGATGCCATAGCACTCTACCGAGGGCAACATACTGAAACTCTGTTTCAAAAAGAAATAAAAACAAAAATAGTAAAACTCACTGGCTGTGGTGGCATGTGTCTGTAGTCTCAGCTGTTCTAGACCCTGAGGCAAGCGGATCTCTTCAACCCAAAAGTTTGAGGTTTTCGTGAGCTATGACACCACAGCACTCTACCCAGGCTGACAGAGTAAGACTCTGTTTAAAAATAAAAAATAAAAAGAAAGTAAAAGAGATCACCTTTATCCATAAAACAAAATGTGACATTAAAAAAGAAGCAACAAACAAATCTTTAGAATATTGAAAGCATACTATAGAAAATGCATTATGTCTATGATATCATGAGATATATAAATATGTATCTTTCATGTATGGTTCATGGTTCATAATTTTCATTGTTCTTGGAACAGTCATTTCTTATCCTATAGGGACATTTTAGGCCACAAAAGCAGGTCTCAGAAACACAAGCTCTCTCTGACCTTCTCTCTAGATAATAATTTTGGAGTTTGTAAATGAGGGTGGTATTTGGAGACAGATTTTGTGACATGAGCATGGTGTGTAAAAAGTAGTTTCTCTCTTAATATGAAAAATCAGTGCATCTTAAAGTCTTCACGGATAGCTTTGGGGTAGTACAACACAGTGAACTGAAATTTCTTTCTTTCTTTCTTTCTTTCTTTTTTTTTGGAGACAGAGACTCACTGTGTCACCCTCTGTAAAGTGCTGTGGAGTCACAGCTCCCAGGCCCTCAAACTCTGGGCTTAAGTGATTCCCTTGCCTCAGCCTCCCAAGTAGCTGGGACTATAGGTGCCTACCACAATTCCTAGCTATTTTTTGGTTGTTGTTGTCTTTATTGTACAGCAGGTCCGGGATGAGTTTGAACCCACCAGCCCCAGTACATGTGGTGGTGCCCTAACCACTGAACTATGAGCACCAAGCCTAGTTTGTCTTTTTAAGATATCAGTGAGTATTTTCTCCTGAATCCCTCCATTTGGTTAGAAAAGACCTTGTTAATTGCACATTTCATTGCTTTCTTGCTGCCCCATAACTCACATGGTATAGTGAACAGTGGCTCATACCTGAAATCCTAACACTTTGGGATGTGGGCTCAGTTCAGGTCAGGAGTTGAAGACTAGCCTGAGCAAGAGCAAGATCACTCTACTAAAAATAGAAAAGTTAGCCTGCTAGTGTAGTGGGCAGCGCCAAGGCTGGCATTTGTTCTGGATCCTCAGGCAGGAAGATCACTTGACCTCAGGAGTTTGAGTTTGCTGTGAGCTAAGCTGATGCCACACCATAATACCCTGGGCGACCCAGGGAGACTTTGTCCACACCTCCCCCAAAAAAGAAAGTTTATGAAATATTATTTAGTTAAATTTCCTAAGATATTACTTACATAGAATCTAGATTACTGTGTGGAAACATTTATTACATAAAAATATTATAAAGAAATTTTACACAGAGGATTTTTATAAAATGAGGGAAATGATTTTCAGATTATAATATGAAGCAATATATACCGTGGTCCATTCAAATCTATGAAAAATATCTGGTTTGTATATGATTCTTTTGTCTCATTTTTTCTCTTTCTTATACTGTAGGTCAGTGTGTATGTTTAATGTATTTATTTCCTGTGTTACTCTAGTGACAGATGTAGGGTGCTATTTGGAGACAGTTTTTGTGACCTGACCATGCTCATAGGACAAGGGCAGGCAAAAACCAAATTCTTTATTAAAATGCAGTGTACCTTAAAGTGTTTAGTTTAGGGTTAGCTTTGGGAGAGTGCAAGATAGTGAACTGTGATTTCTTTTCTTTTCTTTTCTTTTTTTTCAGAGACAGCATTTCATTCTGTCACCTTTGATAGAGTGCTGTGGCATCAGCACTCACAGCAACCTCCAGCTCTTGGACATAGGCAATCTCTTGCCTCAGCCTCCTGAGTAGTTGGGACTACAGGTGCCCACCACAATGCCTGGCTATTTTTTGTTGCAGTTTGGCCCAGGCTGGGTTGAAACCCTCCACTCTGGGTATATGGAGCCAAGTGTCCTACTCACTGAGCCACAGGCGCTGCCTGTGAACTGTAATTTCTTAATGTGGGCCTTCTCTAAGATCAGATGCTTGGAAATCACCTGTGTGGACATCTGCAGAGGAAAATGAAAACTAATCAGAGGGAAAATCCCCTAGACCTTGACTTTGGGACAAGGAGATAATCTCTATTGCTGAATCCCTAGAGGCCATTGTGCCACTTTCCTCTGGCTAGTATTTGAATTCAGAGTAATGCCCTTGAGCAAAGTAAGATGTCTTTGTGGTTGTGCCGGGCATACTGGTATCCAATAGATTTGAATTCATCCAAAATTAATTCACAAAAAAAGAAATTACATAATAAACGCATTTGCATATGATACTTTCAAGTTGGATGTGGTGGTGCACACTTACAATCCTAGCCCCCTCTAAAGCTGAGGCACAAAGATCATTTAAGAGAAAACAAAGAAAAGACCTAAAATATATAACAACTTAGCTGGGTATGGTGGCTGACTCCTGTAATCCTAACACTCTGGGAGGTGAAGGCAGGTGGATACTTGAGCTCAGACGTTAAAGACCAGCATGAGCAAGTCTGAGACTAT
>NW_003852607.1:2043402-2045639 GCF_000181295.1 Otolemur garnettii | reverse complement strand
GTTTGCCATATATCATTTGATATAAAGCACATACATGAAGAGACAGAAGCAAGAGCCATTCTCTCAAGTTAGTGAAAACCTAGGAATTTTTAGAAACCATGATTTTTGTCTGTGTCTGAAGGGAGGGCCAGTCTGAGGGACTCAGTTCTCAACCGGTGGGATGTGATCCTATCTACATGTCCAACTATAAAAATTCATGTAGACTGTAGGCCACCCAGCTGGGAGTGTCCCAGAGAAGTGGCCAGTGTGGGAAAAACCACACACACATTAGTGACTAGAGGTAAAATATTCTGTGTTGAGTAGTACTTTTTTTCCTTCTCAAACATTACAGGGAAGACAGTCCCATTTGGGGCTTCCCCTTATCTCACGGCCTGTAACTGGGAATGGTCTGTACCTGTTTCTGGCTATTTCTGGCCCTCCATTGTGCAGTACCTGTCAGCCTCACTCACACTCATGGACAGTGTGACATCCTTCCTCAACAGTGTCACCAGTTTTTACTTTTAGGAAACATTTTTTGTCAGCATACCCCTGTGGTGCTATTGTTCATAAAAACCACACACAGGCTTGTTGTGATGGCCCATGCTTGTAATCCTAGCACTCTGGGAGGCTGAGGCAGGAGGATCCTTTGAGCTCAGGAGTTCAAAACCAGCCTGAGCAAAGCAAGATCCTATTTCTACTGAAAATAAAAAAACCTAGCTGGGCATTGTGGTAGGTACCTATAGTCCCAGCTGCTCAGGATGCTGAAGCCCAAGAATTTGAGGTTGCTGTGAGCTATGATGATGTCATGGCACTCTACCCAGAGTGACAGAGTGAGATTCTGTCTGAGAAAAAAAAATACCCCACACTCATTCCCACTAAAACCTTTATTTTGCTTCCACTCTTCTATCAAAATGCGCCCTATTAATTATCCTTTGATGTTCCAATTAACAGCAAAATCAGGAAAATCTACTTCATATCCTATTGATTGATTGATTCCTGACACAGAGTCTCACTTTGTTGCCCTCTGGTAGAGTGCTTTGGCATCACAGCTCACAGCAACCTCAAACTCTTGGCTTGGGCTTAAGCAATTCTGTTGCCCCACCCTCCCAAGTAGCTGGAACTACAAGTGACCACCACACCTGGCTTTTGTTTTTTAGAGATGAGGTGTGGCTCTGGCTCAGGCTGGCCTCAAACTCCTGAGCTCAAGGTAATCAACCTGCCTCAGCCTCCCAGAGTGCTAGGACACAGGTGTGAGCCTTGCCCTATCCTATGTCTTCAAATCTTACCTCTAGTTCTTAATTTCCCCTTTCCGTCAAGCTTGCTCACTCACCATCCACTATTCTCTTTCAGCCACAAGTGACCTCTGTATGTCTAAATCCCATTTTCAAACTTTGATCTTCCATCTTTCTCTTCCCGTCATCTGCTTATTTCCCAGGTGATCATTTTTTCTTCTCTTTCTTTGGAGACATGTCTCTGAAGTTTAGAAATCACTTCCTTTTAGATCTTTGTTGTCACCTTCATGTCTTACCAGTTTCTTCAGTGGTGTCGCTGGAACTGTATTCTCGGAAGATAAGAGTGTCCCATAATATATTCCTTGAACTACTTATCATCTGTGTCCACACTCACTGCCTTTCCTTGTCATGTTATCTCATGATATAAAACCCTCTGACATGTCTCCACTCCCCCTGCAGCCCTAGTATTATGGCCAGGAGAGAACTATCTTCTTATATGGGAAGACTTTCCCATCTCCGGGATCCTGGCAAAGAAAGGCAGTGAGAATCAACATTTCTCAACATTGAACACAATATGTTTTGACATTCAGGATTGACCTGTGAAGATTCACATTGGGTGAGGAATAAACCCAGATCAGGAGGAACAGGAAGGAAAAGGAGTCCGGAATGGTTCTTGCTCAGGTACGGTGATATTCTCAGTGGATTGTGTGTGTCTTTCTCCTTTCTCAAATGCTGGGCATTGGAGTTGCTGATCTTCTCTGACTCTGCGCCATTCTCAGGGACATGTTTCCTTCCACTCTCCCATGCCTTCCTTCAGTTTTTGTCATCTCCACATTGATACCATGTCACTGTGACCCTGTGACAGGTTAGGCCTCTACTAAGGTGGAAAAATACCAGTTAACTCCTGGCAAATTTCTGGGCTGCATGTTCTCAAGAAAATGGAGTAAGTCAGGTTCACTCCCAAGATAGATGGGAAGGTATTAACTGATTTCTTGCTTGACCAACTCACTCCCTGGGGAATAGACT
>NW_003852607.1:2040888-2042881 GCF_000181295.1 Otolemur garnettii | reverse complement strand
CCAGCTCTCTGTAGAGGAGGATTAGACCAACTGCACATGAAAGTCATGGGGTAACATGGTACATTCTGCAAAGGGAATCATCTTAGCAGACACCTTTTCTGCCTCATTTTTTACCTTTATTTCAAGCTAAATTGAATAAATTACTATATGAACTTGTTCATGACCAAGAATAGTATGGACAGACATCAGTGATACAGAGTGTTTCATTCCATGATATTTTAAAATATGATATCAATATAATGTCTGGGAGCAGGAGATTGGTTCAGTCATTCTGAGAGTTACTATCCCACAATGGTTTGCTCTTCCTGCAGGGACTCTTTTTTCTTTTTCACAGACAGACAGGATCTCTGTTATACAGATAGGAGTGCAGGGGCCTGATCACACTCACTGTACCTTCCAATTCCTATGCAGGAGTTGGCCTCCTATCTCAGCCTCCCAAGTAGCTGAAAATGGAGGTGCACATCCCCACACCTGGCTGCTTGTTTTTTCTGTTGATACAGAGGGAGTCTTGTGATGTTACCCAGGGTAGGGTTGAACTCTTCTTCTGAAATAATCCTCCCACCTTGGCCTGCCACCGTGCTTGAATTTGCAGACATGAAGCACATGCGTGACTGGAGAAAATTCTTCAGTGATTGTTTCACTGTGATATTTTATACTATAAGTTTTGCGTTATATCATAACAGATAATATATTTCATAATATGTTCATGGCATTTAGCAAGCTGTCTGTTTTCTTGTTCTTTTCAAAATTATTTTACTGTTCCTTCAACTTACACAGCACATACGGTTCATCTCCATAGATCCCCTGTGTTCATGGAGTGTATCCTCTTGGATCAGGATCAGGGGGTTCTAGCCCCTTCTGTATCCAGCATTGAAAAATAAGGCATGGTGTCATGCATTCGTGAGGGCTGAGATCAGCCTGTGCCCCACAGAGGGATGAGGGAGCTGTGTTCTGCCTGGGTATCATCTGTGCCCTGAAGGGAGTTCAGTCAGTCCAGCCCGGATCTTCCTGCTAAAGTGTGGGAGTGGGCTTCACTAGAAGGGGAGCGGGTTCTGAAGGAATGTTCAGAAATTCTTTGCTTGGTCTTCCTATAGGAGTTATTCTGGACACCCCCCTACCTCAGTGGGCAGCGAGGGTTCTCTTTGCACAGAGACACATCCTGTTAGTTCAGAGGATGTGTGTATACATGTGATGTATACGAATGTGGGAATGACTCATCATAGGCACATTATCATTTTACATTAATTTTATGATTTTTTACCTTTGCAATTTTATGTTAAATATTTTACATGGCTTTTAAATTGTTCTAAACATATATGTTTGTGTTTTTGTTAAGATGGTCCAATTTCATTGAAACTTCCTACTGAGGACATAATTCAAATAATGTGGTTGTCAGGACTATAGAAATCTCAGTTATACTTTACCACAAAGAAATATAAAATACATTAGATCAAAGTATGGTGTAAAAAGAAATTTTAAAAATGAACATTGGGCTCAGCACCTGTAGCACAGTGCTTAAGGCACCAGCCACATACACTGAAGCTGGCAGGTTGGAACCTGGCCCGGGCCAGCTAAATATCAATGACAACCGCAACAAAAAATAGCCAGGTGCTGTGGTGGGCACTTGTAATCTCAGCTACTTGTGAGGCTGAGGGAAGAGAATCCCTTAAACCCAAACGTCTGAGTTTGCTTTGAGCTGTGATGGCACAGCACCCTACTGAGGGCTACATACTGAGACTCTGTTTCAAAAATAAAGAAATAACAATAAAAATAGTAAAACTCACTGGTTGTGGTGGCATGTGTCTGTAGTCCTAGCTGTTCCAAACCCCGAGGCAAGAGGATTTCTTCAACCCCAAATTTGAGGTTGTCGTGAAGTATGACAGCACAGCACTCTACCCAGGCTGACAGAGTAAGACTCTGTTTAAAAATAAAAAATAAAAAGAAAGTAAAAGAGATCACCTTTATCCATAAAACAAAATGTGACATTAAAAAA
>NW_003852607.1:2025963-2038489 GCF_000181295.1 Otolemur garnettii | reverse complement strand
CTATTTTTTGGTTGCAGCCGTCATTGTTGTTTGGCAGGTCCAGGCTGGATTGGAACCCACTACCTTAGGTGTATGTGGCTGGTGCCTCAGGCACTTGAGCCACAGGCGCCAAGCCTCTCATAGGAAAATTTTAGGCAAAAATTAAGTTTTTATAAAATGCAGTGTACCTTAAAGTGTTTAGTTTAGGGTTAGCTTTGGGAGAGTGCAAGATAATGAACTGTAATTTCTTTTCTTTTTTTTTTAGAGACAGAGTTTTGTTCTGTCACAATCGGTAGAGTGCCGTGGCATTAGCACTCCCAGCAACCTCCAGCTCTGGGGCTTAGGCGATTCTTTTGCCTCAGCCTTCCAAGTAGTTGGGACAACGGGTAACCGCAACAATGCCCAGGTACTTTTTGTTGCAGTTTCACTGGGCCTGGGTTTTGAACCCCCCACCCTTGGTATATGGAGCTGGGTGCCCTACTCACTGAGCCATAGGTGCTGCCTGTGAATTGTAATTTCTTAATATGGGCCTTCTCTAAGATCAGATGCTTGGAAATCACATGTGTGGACATCTGCAGAGGAAAATGAAAACTAATCAGAGGGAAAATCCCCTAGACCTTGACTTTGGAACAAGGAGATAATCTCTATTGCTGAATCCCTAAAGGCCATTGTGCCACCTTCCCCTGACTGGTATTTGAATTCAGAGTAATGCCTTTGAGCAAAGGAAAATGTTTTTGTGGTTGTGCCAGGCATACTGGCATCCAGTAGATTTGATTTCATCCAAAATTAATTCACAAAAAAAGAAATTACATAATAAACGCATTTGCATATGATACTTTCAAGTTGGATGTGGTGGTGCACACTTACAATCCTAGGTCCCTCTAAAGCTGAGGCACAAAGATCATTTAAGAGAAAACAAAGAAAAGACCTAAAATATATAGCAACTTAGCTGGGTATGGTGGCTGACGCCTGTAATCCTAACACTCTGGGAGGCAAAGACAGGTGGATACTTGAGCTCAGACGTTAAAGACCAGCATGAGCAAGTCTGAGACTATGTCTCTGCTGAAAACCTACTCAGCCACTTTGGAGGGTACCTGCAGTCCCAGTTACTTGGGAAGCTGAGGCAAGAGGATCTCTTGAACCCACCAGTTTCAGGTGGCTGTGAGTTATGACAAGACAGGCACTCTACCCAGGGTGACAAGTAAGACTCCCTCAAGAAAAAAAAGCAAGGGTGCCATCGTGGTGGCTCATGCCTGTAATCCTAGCACTCTGGGAGGGTGAGGCAGGTGCGTTGCCTGAGCTCACAGTTGCAGATCACCCTGAGCAGGTGCGTGACCCAAGAGGATCACTTGAGCCCCACGAGGAGGAGGTTGCTATGAGTTATGACCCCCACGGCACTCTATACAGGGTGACAGCTTCAGACTCTGTCTCAAAAAGAAAAACAAAAAAAATGTATATGTTAATATATATAACAAATTTTAAATCAAGTGCATTTTCTAATTCCTTTCATAATAAACTTGCGTTCATGTGAATTTACGTGAATTTAGAACATATTGACATGAGCCCACTACGAGGCCAACAAAGTTTATTTTAAAAGTACATAATCTCAAGAGTGTAAGAGAATAACCACTGTGAAGAACGCTTACATAATTTCCATCTCTATTCAAGAGTTATTGCTTTTTTCAAACCTGCCCTGGTGACCATATTAAACTGGCCTGAGGCCTCCACACCCTGGGGATTGCCCCTCTGAAAGTCTGTCATCATCAGCTCAGGCTTGACATTCTCTCTCCACTGTGAAGGTGGAATTGAAACAGAAAGGATTTCTATTGTGTTCTGTTGGGCCTGAACATGAAACTGCACATTCAGCCCAGGGAGGGTTTTGCAATTCCCATTGTAGGTTGCCTCACTTGCACATTCCTGGGGTGTTCCACATAATTGCAGAACTGATTTTTATTTATTTATTTTGAGACAGAGTGTCACTGTGTCACCCTCTGTAGGGTACATGGCGTCACAGCTCACATCAATTTAGGGTTAGGGTTACTCTTGGGCTTAGGCGATTCTCTTGCCTCAGCCTCACACGTAGCTGGGACTACAGGCGCCCACCACAAAGCCCACTGTTGTTTTGTTGCAGTTGTCATTGTTGCTTAGCTAGCCAGGACGGGGTTCTAACCCTCCAGCCTCGGTGCCTGTGACCTGAGCCGTATTCACTGTGGTATGGGCGCCGAGCATCAGAACTTAATTTTAATTGCAGGAACATTCCTGGATTTCATTACCAGAGGATGTTGACTCTTCCAGCCAGATTCTAGTTCCCTAACCCTGAGTTGCTCCTGCCTCGTAATAGGTTTGGTCAAAGAAAGCCGAGAAAATGGGCACCAGGGGAGCGAGACCTCGGGAAGCATAGGCTCCGCCCCCAATCCTGTCCCGCCCACCACCAGGCTCCGCCCCAACCCCGCCTCCCCGGCGCGCTCAGGTTCCCCACAAACCCGGAAGCGGCTGGTGTGGAAAGGAGGCGACCGGTGGCTGGTGAGTTTCCCTTTTCCGATTAGGTGTTCGCTTCGCAATCCCCAACCCATTTATGTCCGGGATCAGGGCCGTAGATACCTTAAATCCCCGCGCGGCTCCTTCCGCCCTGACCGAATTCACGTTCCAGCGAGAGTTGCCTCCTTGTAAGCTGAGTCGCCCTGACGCAGGTCCTGTCCCCGGGCTCCACTCACAGGGCCGGGGAGACACCGCCTTGTGCACCGCACCCTCCATAGAACCCCTGAGGGACACTGTACTCCCTCGGCACCCCCTAAAGTGCTCACCCACGGAGGTGTTCACGTCCTTCCTGGCTCCCGAGGCCGCGCCTGAGTCGCCCGTGGAGTGCAGCGCCGCATCCCTGGTCTTCGAGGAGCCTGGTCCTGTCCCCAGTGCTGGAGTCTGCAGACCCCACCTCTGCCCTAATCCGTCCCCTCATCTCCACCTCCCTATTGTCCTTGGCGGGTTCAGCTGCCCAGGACAACCCTCAGTCCCCACTTCCTCAAAGTAAAGTCTGGGGAGAGATAACCAGGGTTTGTAATGTGACACTGAATGTCCTTTCATCCCTAATATTTGTGCGCTCTTCAGTGAGCATGTTATTTTTAGTCCTTACTTATGACTGTGTGGAGTATGGGACACGAAGAGCAGGAGAGTAGAGATGGGAAAACTTACAGAGGAAGAGTGAGGGAGCCCCGTGAACACTGCCCAGCAGGGGATGTGGGAGGGATTTGCAAGGACGTGTGAGTGTGAAAGCCAAAGGTGTAAGGTAGCAGTCCAGCCAATCAAGTCCCAAACCCGAATTTAGACCATTAGCTAAAGTTTATTTGGCATCTGAGTGAAGGCCGGCTGAGATTCAATAGGCCTCAGCCTGGAAGGGCAAGAGTGCTCACCTTTGAAAAGTTTTAGGTAGGGTAGGAGGGGGGAGAGTGTTACTTTTGAGTATTAGTAAGTGTTGCCTTATAAGGTTCCAGCTGGCTTCCTGCTGAGGCCATTCTGTTCTTTTAAGGCTTAGGCCCTGCCTCAGAACCTTTGAGAACCCCAGTTCCGCCCCTTCCTTTTAGCTGGGTACCTAAACAAGTTGGTGGTTTCAAGAGAGGTCACTGAACAGCCAGGATGGAATGCCTTATGTTCCAATTGGAGTGGCCTATGCTTGCTCTGCTTTTGGAATTCTAACCAGCTTGTCAGAGAGCTAAGCACCACCAGGGGGGGAAAGTCCCTAAAGTAACTTCTAGAAAACCTTGCTCCCCTGACAGATGAAGGAAAGAAACATGGGGCAACTGGCAACAAATGGAGAGGTGCCTCATACAGAGAGTCCTGGGAGAGTAGGAATGATTGGGAGTCAGGGCAGACAGAGCAGCCTGCTGGTGGGATCCCAGGAGGGGCACCTGGTGACAAGGACACAGAGAAGGAACCAAAGCTGAATGGGAGAGAGAAGAGATGGGGTGTGACAAGAAAGAGAAAATATAATAGAGGAGAGGGGGAGCCGAGATGGGGAAGAAAGATGTGGACAGACAGGTGACATTGGGACAGTCAAAATATTAGGGACAAAGAGGTGGAAAAGTGACACTCATTTGCAGGATAGAGCAGAATGAGTCAAAGAAGGAATAAAGGGAAGTAGGGGGCAAAGAGCAGGAGAGAGGACAATAGAATGAGGAACAGAAGCCCAGGGGGACACACAGAGGAGAAGAGAAAAGCAATAGCAGGGGGGAGAGGTGAGGATGAGAGATTTGTAGGAGGGGGAAACACAAGGAAATGAGCCCAGATAAGTGTTCAAGTGATTGTGTCTGATGACTAAGTTGTTACACAGTGTTTTCCTATTTGTCATTTAATATGTTTAGCATTTGCTACAAATATATAAATGGAATTGAGAATTACACAACTCCTATCAGTAATTCTGGTACATGAAATAATTCCGGGCCTCCCAGGTTACTCTCCACTTGTAGCATAGTTTCAGCCAGAGTGCGAGAGTTGGCCCATTCAGTTGTGGGACACTCTCTTCCCTTTTCCTGATCTAGGGTAGGGAGTGGGACAGTATGAGTCCTACTTTCACAGTCTTTTCATGAATGAGCACTCAACACGGAATATATCATGTCTGGTCACTAACGTGTGGGGTACCCCTCATTAACCTGCAGTTCTCCTTCAGACATCCATAGGGTGTCCATAAGGTAACTTGGCTATCACGCTGTCTACCTGGACATGAGATCAGATCACCTGTGTAGGTATCATCGCCACAAGGCTACCCCACACATGTCTGTACTGTCAAAATTGAGTTAGATTATGGGGCACCCAGCTGGGAGTCCCCCAGAGAAGTAGTTACTGTGGGAAATCATACACACATTAGTGACTAGATAGAAAATATTCTGTGTTCAGTTTGAGTAGTTTTTTCATTTCAAATATTAAAGGGAAGACATTTCCTAACAACCCAACCTCCATTTCAGAGGGCCTGGAATCTCTACTCAGTAGTGACAGGGGACAGTCTGTCCCTGCTCCTGGGTATTATTGCTAGCCCTGAGATTGTATACCACTGACAGTCCCACTCAGAGACTCTGGGTTGCCTGGCATTCTCCCTGCATGGCTTCATCAATTTTTAGTTTTATTTTATTTTCAATTTTTTTTTTTAATTTTTTGAGTCTGAGTCTCTGTTGGCCTGGGTAAAGTGCCCTGGAATCATCATAGCTCACCCAATTTCAAACTCTTAGGCTCAGTAGCTGGGACTGGAGGTCCCCAGTACATCTGGCTTTTTATAGCTTCAGTAGAGATGGGGTGTCACTATTGTTCTGGCTGGTCTGGAACTCCTGAGCTCAAGGGATCCTTCTGCCTCAACCTCCCAGAGTGCTAGGCTTATAGGTATGAGACACCGTGCCTAGCCCAGGATTTCCTCCTTGAATCTCTTGTCATCTCTGTCCACGCCCTGCCTTTCCTCACATCTCTTCTTGTGGTGTAAACTGCTGTGATATGTCTCCATTTGCCCTGCAGCCCTGTCTCCTGAAATCTGGAATGTGTCCAGTTGTGTCCTTACCTCTTTGTGGTGCCAACTAGCAGGCATCTCTACCTTCATGTGTGCAAAGGGGGCTTTCTCTGCTGTGAGTAACATGTTCTCCTGTGGTCCTCACATCTCAGAGCAGGACGACCCTGTGCTTCCTGGGGTTCATGGAACTTCATCTCATATATTGAACATGGTAACTGCCTCTTGAGTTGTACTTATGCTAGTTTTGAACCTGGGACATAGAGAAACATTATCACTCACATGTCTCTTGAGCTATCTTGACATAAGGAAACACCATGGCCCCAAAGCAAAATTTTCTCATACTGTGCACTCACTCTCACAGTATATAAGACAACACGCCATTTTCTTTTTGAGGCAGAGTTTTACTCTTTTGCCCTAGGTAGAGTGTAGTGACATCATTGCATCATCATAGCTCACAGAAAACTCACACTCTTGGGCACAAGTTACCCTTTTGCTTCAGCCTTCTGAGGACTTGGGACTTTAGATGCCTCCCACTATACCTGGCTAATTTTTTTATTTTTAGTAGAGACGGGGTCTCACTCTTGCTCAGGCTGGTCTCAAACTCCTGAGCTCTAGCAACTGTCTGAGCCTCTCAATGTTCTAGGATTGTAGGTGTGAACCGCCGTGCCTGGATAAGACTTATATCTTAATAAATTGTTGACTGGTAATTTTAACCAGAAGCAATCCCATGCCACTGGTTATTTTTCTGGTGACAAAACCAGGAAAGTTTTACAATATCCTAAATTACCCTATGTTTTAAAAATTGCAGTAGCTAATGCAAGTGCAAAGATGACTTAACTTGTGATCAGTCAACAATTTGTTCAGTGCATTCTTTTTTTTTTTTTTTTTTGTCGTTTTTGGCCAGGGTCGGGTTTGAACCCACCCCTACTCCTTGAGCCACATGCGCTGAACCAGTGCATTCTTCTATTAAAGCAAAAAAAAAAAGTACATGTTTACTTAAAACAGATAGACAATTAGGTTTTGAAACTTTGCTCGAAACATAGGAGAAATAAATGTGCTGGCCAGGGCCCTCCGTGCTCGGCTCCCCCTGGCTCTCTGGCCACATTTCACTGGCTCTACTCCAGCCACATGGTCCTCCTGCTTTTCCCCAGGTTGCTCCTGCCTCAGGGTGTTTACAATGGATGTCTCTCTTTCTAGAAGTCTCCTCCCTGAGCTACAGGTAACGTGTGCCCTTCTTTCCTCATGTCTTTGTGCTGGTATCAGCTTCTCACAGAGGGCTTCTGTCCCCCATTCAATATTTCAGGCACCTCTTCACCCACACCACACCAGACATTGGTCCATCTAACTTTTTCTTAATGGTCCATCTCGTTTCCAAGTCCAGATACAAGTGACAACAAGTATCCAAGGAGAGAACAGCATGAGAAGGAGAGAGGAGTCCTGGCCTTGGCTCTCTGAGTGGAGGTCAAGACTGGTCTTACATTAGAGTGTTGAGGCATTTCTCAAACCCTTCTCTCCTGTCTCCTTGCCATTTACATAGTCCGGTTGGGAACCACCTTCAGTAATGGTTCCAGTCACCAGGTGTGTCCAGTCCATGTCCAGCACTAAACACAAAGGGTCTGTGTCCTCCATGGCTGAGGGCTGAGCTGAGCCTGTGATCACAGAGCAGTAAGGGCCTATGCTCTGCCTATGGTTTGGGGCTGTGCCCTGGAGGGAGCTCAGAGCAGCCCAGCTCCCCAGTACTACAGCAAGTGTAGGGAAGTCACCAGGACAGGGGTGAGTCTGATGGAGGGATCAGATAATCACTTGTTCATCATCCTGTAGGAGTGTATTGTCCCTGCATCCCCCTGATGTTATGGACAGAAGAGAACCATCTTCTTAAGTGGGAAGTCTTGCCTCTGCATGGGATCCTGGCACAGAAAGACAGTGTGCTGTTCTCCGTTCAACACCTTGTTTTTTTATGATCAGGATTGACTTTTAAACATTCGTGTTGGATCAGGAAGAAACCCAGATCAGGGGGAAGAGGAATCAGTAATGGCTATTGCTCAGGTACCGTGATACTCTCAGTGGATTCTTCCGTGTCTTTCTCCTTTCTCAGAACTGGGCATTGAACTTGCTGATCTTCTCTGACTCTGAACATTCTGAGTGACATGTTTGCTGCCACTCCCCCATGCCTTCCTTCAGTTCTTTTTTTTCTTTTTTTTTTTGTAGAGACAGAGTCTCACCATTGCCCTCGGTAGAGTACCATGGCATCACACAGCTCACAGGAACCTCCAACTCCTGAGCGTAGGTGATTCGCCTGCCTCACTCTCCTGAGTAGCTGGGACTATAGGCGCCTGCCACAATTCCCAGCTATTTTTTTGTTGCAGTTCAGCTAGGGCCGGGTGTGAACCTGCCACTCTCAGTATATTGGGCCGGCACTCTACTCAGTGAGCCACAGGCACCGCCCCCTTCCTTCAGTTCTTCTCATCTCTACTTTAATTCTAACTCTCTGAGACCCAGTGACATGACCTTGTGAAGAGGCTCCATTGGGCACAGTCCTGGGAAGGACTTCACCCCCAGTCCTAGTGTAGAGAGGGTATATAGCCCTGTGGCAGCAGTGCTATTGGGCAGGAGGGACTATTCAGGGGCCACATCTGGGTGCACTGCCAGCTCTTTAGTCATGCGGTAACATGCTACCTTCTGGAAAGGGCATCCTCAGGGTCATCTTTTCTGAATGATTTTCTACTATGTTTTGAGTTATAGGACTGAATCACTGTGTTTCTCATGTTCAATTGTTTATGATCAGGAATAGAATAGACAGATAGACATCAGTGATACAGAGTGTTTTATTCCATCATCTGTTTTAAAATATGGAGTCATGATAAATGTCTAGATGCAGTAGATTGGTTCAGTCAGTCTCAGTGTTTCTATCCCTTCTACAGAGGCTGTGCTATTCCTGTAGGGACTTTTTTTCCTCTCACAGACAGGATCGCTGTTACTCAGACAGAAGTTCAGTGGTCCCGTCACAATTCGCTTCACTTTCTAATTCCAGTGCTCAAGTCATCCTCCCATGCCAGCCATCCACGTAGCTAAGAGTGCAGCTGTGCATCCCTGCGCCTGGCTGCTTTTTACTGTGTATACAAAGGGAGTTCCCTGAATGTTGCCAAAGCTAGAATTGAACTTCTGGCTTCAAATAATCCTCCCACAACAACCCCTCTGCGTTCTTGGGTTTACTGACATGAGGCTCATGCATGGCTGGAGAAAATTCTTTAGTGATTATTTCATTGTATATTCTGTCATGCAGCTTTCAGGTCATATGTTTACAGATAATATAAGTGGCAATATGTTGGTGGCATCTAGCATGCTAGTTTCTGTCCTTGCTTTGAAAAATTATGTCTCTGGCCTGGTGAGGTGGCTAACGCCTGTAATCCTAGCAGTCTGGGAGACTGAGGCAGGTGGATTACTTGAGCTCACAAGTTTGAGACTTGCCTGAGCAAAAGTCTGACCCCATCTCTGCTAAAAGTAGAAAAACTGAGGGAAGAGGATTGATTGAGCCCAAGAGTTTGAGGTTGCTGAGAACTATCATGCCACAGCACTCTACTCAGGGCAACAGGTTGAGACTCTCTCTAAAAACAATACAATAAAAAAATAAAATACGGCTTGGTGCCTGTGGCTCAAGCGGCTAAGACACCAGCCACATACACCTGAAGTAGTGGTTTCGAATCCAGCTCAGGTCCACCAAACAACAATGATGGCTGAAACCAAAAAATAGCCATGCGTTATGGCGAGCGCCTGTAGTCCCAGCTACTTGGGATGCGGAGGCAGGAGAATCACTTGAGCCCAGGAGTTGGAGGTTGCCGACAGAGAATGGCCTGGCACTCTACCCAGGGTGACAGCTTGAGGCTCTGTCTCAAAAATAAATAAATAAATAAAAACTATGTCTCTGTTACATCAACTTACATACTACATAAGCCTCAGTAGTATCCACTGATCCCCTGTTCAAGATCACATGTTGGCAGATCATATGTGTCATATATTCATATCATTTGGCAAGCTGCCTATTTTTTTGGTCTTCTCAAAATTATTTTACTGTTCTTTCAACTTACATAGCACATATGGTTCATATACACAGATTCCCTGTGTTCATGAAAATATTCTCTGTGGATAAGGGGGTTCTAGGTGATTCTGTATCCAGCATTGAAAACTAAGGCACAATGTCTTGCATTTGTGAGCGCTGAGATTCACAGAGAAGTGAGGGGGCTGTGCTCCTTCTGGGTTTTCATCTGTGCCCTGAGGGAAGTTCAGTCCACCCCAGATCTTCCTGCTAAAGTGTGGGAGTGGGTTTCATTGGAAGGGAAGCAGGTTCTGAAGAAGGGGTGAGAAACTCTTCCTATGGGACTTATTATCCTTGAAATCCCCTGGCTCAGTGCTCAGCAGAGAACTGTTTTTGCAAAGAGCACCAGGTTATTTCAGTGTATCTGTGTATACATGTGTGAGTGTGTATGAGTGATGTGTGTGAATGTGGGCATGGGTCATCAAAGGCACATCATCATTTTACATAAATTTTATGTTTTTTGACCATTGGAATTTTCTCTTGAATGTTTTCCATGGACTTTTACTTATTTTACATATTTATGGGGTTCTTTTTGTTAAGGAGGTCCAATTTTTTATTTTTATTTTTTTGAGACAGACGCTCACTATGTTACTTTCAGTAGAGTGCCATGGTGTCAAAGCTCACAGCAACCTCAAAGTCTTGGGCTTAACTCATTCCTTGCCTCATCCTCTGGAGTAGCTACAGGCACCTCCAGACTACAGGCACCCACCACAATGCCTGGCTAATTTTAGAGATGTGTCCTCCCTCTAGCTCAGGCTGGTCTCCAAATGTGAGCTCAGGCCATCCACCAGCCTCAGCCTCTGAAATTGCTAAAATTATAGGCATGAGCCATCGCACCTGGCCCTGTATAGCCAAGATTCTAAGACTAGGATTCAAGGCATTCTCTTGGGATTCTGTCCTTGCTTCAGGCACAGTACAAATACTGATAAAAGCTTGGTGAAAATAAGCTGCTTGGATGAACGTGGATAATTTTCTCTACTAAATTCAACAGGCCGCAGGAGTTTTTCAGAGTTCTCACTCACTGGTTTCTGCCAGTTCACTGTAGCCCCCTCTGCCAACTGATACTTCTTTTCATACCTGGCCCCCAAATGGCCCACAACCCTACTGCCTGCCCTCCTTAAAGCCTGCACCCCACTCTGTGGGAATGATCTTGTCATAGACACCGGTTCCACTCATGTACAACATGGAATTTTCTGCAAATGCTCTTGAATAATATTCCACAAAGCAGAGTTTAGGTACTGTTCTTTTCATTTTATTCAAACCCGCAATACTTTTCTTTATGTCACTGCATTGGCTGAAGAGTTCATAAAATTGTTTTTCAGTTATGTACAAAGAAATTTTTCCAACAACGTTCAGTTTTTCTTTTCATTCATTTTTTTTCTGTATGTATGTGAGACATACCCTATCTACTCTTTGGCCCTGGGTAGCATGGCATGATATCATAGCTCACATCAACCTCAAACCCCTGGGCTCAAGTTCTTCTCTTGCATCATCCTCCTGAGTCACTGGAACTACACAGGTTTGCAACCATGCCCAGATAGTTATTCTATTTTTATTAGAGATGAATCTTCTTGCTCAAGCTAGTCTGAAACCCATGAGCTCAAGGTATCCCGCTGCCCTGGTCTCCCAGAGTGCTAGGATTACAAACATGACGTACCACACCAGGCCCTGAAAAAGTTTTTCTCGTGTAGTTTTTCGTAGCCTCCACTGTCACCCTGGAAGTGCTGGTCCTGGTACTGGCTCAACTCCATGTGGGAGTTTAGGCCCTCCACCCTCAGAAGACCACTCAATACAGTGCAGGGAGGTTGACAGGCACTGGGTAACCCCCTCTTCTATCATGTTAATGAGTTGACATCAGTAACACTGCTAACACATAACCAGCATAGGTATGTGTGTGTGTGTGTGTGTGTGTGCGCGCGCGCGCGTGCGTGCATATCATGACCTTTTATGCAGTTGCATGTTCTCACCCTTGAACTTGTTTCAATTTTTCTTTTTTTCTTTTTTTTGAGACAGAACCTCAAGCTGTTGCCCTGGGTAGACTGCTGTGGCATCACAGCTCACAGCAACCTCCAACTCCTGGGCTCAAGCAAGTATCCTGTTTCTGCCTCCCAAGTAGCTGGGACTACAGGTGTCCACTACAATGCCCAGCTATTTTTTGGTTGCAGCCATCATTGTTGTTTGGTGGGCCCAGGCTGGATTCGAACCCACTAGCTCAGGTGTATGTGGCTGGCGCCTTAGCCGCTTGAGCCACAGGCGCCGAGCCTTCAATTTTTCTAAATGAGGTACTTCTCTGTCAGTTTACCTCTGAAGCTGGTCTGCTTCTTAAGGGTTTGACCCAGTAGGTCCCATGCTAATACCCAGTCATCTGGGGTCAAGGTTTACTCTGCTCTTTTTAGTCCAGTGACCCCAAGGAAGGTTTTTCCTACAGTGTCTGAGACACGGTTCTCTCCTCAGTAAGATGGAAAGAGATCTTTCTCTTATGGGCTGTTGTTAGTATAGCAGGTAGTCCAACTGTTCACAGTCATCATTCTCACGTGGGGACTGTTCAATAGCTTCTGACATGGCTCTTGCTGTCATTGTACCACTTTTTAGATTCTGATCTTTCTAGAGCCACTGTACACACAGTGATCCTCAAGACAACAGTCATTTTCTAGTTGGGGGGACACTGAATTTTCTAGTTTGGTGTGTCAAACAGATCTAATACCTCTAAAGAACAGATAGAAGCCTGTTAATGTCATACTTGTTTCTCTTGTAATGTCCACAACAGCAAGATCCACACTAATTTCGAGAATGTCACAACTGCTCAAGGAAAAGTAGAGTACACCACATAGCAAGCTGAAAAGTATATTAATGTGGATCTTTCAGTCACATCAATTTTTTCATTGCTCTTCTGGTTTTCTGTGAAGAGGGGATTTCTTTCCATCCCTCTTTGGTGAAACATGTTTCTCATTTCAGGGACAATTGACATT
>NW_003852607.1:2025523-2025943 GCF_000181295.1 Otolemur garnettii | reverse complement strand
GATGTGGCCATAGAGTTCTCTCAGGAGGAGTGGCAGTGCCTGGACTCTGCTCAGAGAGCTTTGTACAGGGCCGTGATGTTGGAGAACTACAGGAACCTGGTCTCCCTGGGTGAGCATATCCTGGCTGTAAATTGTAGACTTTTTAGAAGAATGTCTAGTTCCCTATTTTCTACCCAGGACCTTTGATTCAGTACTTCCTGACAGAGAGCTTGATGTTTGCATATCACACTTTCATACACATTCAGAAGGCAGCCATATGTGGATGAATACATTTTTTTTTTAATCCATTTGTAATGTCCTCTGTCTTACCTCAGCATAGGGCTGGGATTTTGGCAAAGCTGCAGCACTTCTTGATTCCTTGTTTTTACAAGCAGGACTCTTGCTTCCTGACCTGACTGTTCTCTCCATGTTGGAAGAAGG
>NW_003852607.1:2012011-2024967 GCF_000181295.1 Otolemur garnettii | reverse complement strand
AACACAGAGCTGTCTCCAGCCCTTTCTGCCTTTTCAGGTCAGTTGAAGATAAGAACAAACCAAAGTGTTCATCATCTCACCTGCCTCTCAACAGAGAATGTCTCTGTTCTGTTCAGCAAAATGTGTTGGGTTTCTCTCCACAAACACCCAAAGTTTTGGTGGCCATCAAAGCATTTCCTATTCTTCATCTGTGACCCTGTCTACCTGGAGTTAGGATTAGATCCCACAGGCTGAGGGCTTAGTCCCCAAGCCTGCTCTGTTCGTCATACTTCACTCACCATTAGTGGGTTGTCTTGTCTCCTTCTGACCAACTAGCGGTTAAGTTGAAGGTTCCTTGAAGCCCTGTTCAGGTATGATTATTTGCAAGGCTGGCTCACCACTCTCAGTGACACACTTTGTGTGTCTGTGTTTTATTATGAGGGACATTTGAGGGGACACAGATGAATAACCAGATGAAGAGGGTCACAGGAGAAGGCTCATTGAAGCTTCACTGGACGCCCCACCTTCCACACACATCCATGTGTTCAGCACTTGGAATTTCTCCTAACTGCACAGTGTAGACCTTTTTATGGAAGTGTCATCATTGATGTTAACTCACCTCCAGTCCTCTCTGTTTCCTTCAGGATATTGGTTGGGGCTGAATATTTCAGGCTTATAATCATAGCTTGATCTTTCTGGTGACCAGCCCTTATGCGGGACACCATAGAAGTGGACTCATTAGAACACGTCACATGCCTTTCACCTAGGAAATTTCAAACTCTTGGAAGTGTGTGTGAGGAACCTGGGAGGGGATCAGTGTATGTGTTTCTTCTTGTTTCACAAGATCCCTGAGCCATTCTTTACTTAGGCTTTATCCAAAGTTTTCTGCTGTGTATAACAGAGGATGAGGTCGGCTCCTCTGAGATTTTTACTCAGTGAAAGGAAAAGTGAGGGGATAGAAGCGCCCTGTGTTGGATCCCCAGGTCTACATGGTGAGCATAACTCACTAGAATCGTATGTGTGGTTTCAAGTGTCATTTCTTTCAGGCACTGCTACTCTCATCTTGTCCATTTTCACATATTATACATGGTTTTTATATATTTCATCATCTATGTTAGTATTGTGTATTTTTTTTGTCTGTATTCCCTTTGTGGAATGTGTTGAGATGACGTAGCACTGTGTCTACTGACTTACATATTTTAGATGTCATTGTTTAGTAGAGAAGTTGTAGCTGGCAGGAATTTCCTTAAAACCTCTGTAAAGTGGGCAGCACCCATAGTCAGTGGGTAGGGCACTGGCCACATACACCAAGGATGGTAATGAGGCTATTGGGTTCAAAATGGCCTGGCCCAGCTAAAACAACAATGACAACTATAAACAAAAAAAAATATCTGGGTATTATGGCGGGTGCCTGTTGTCCCACCTACTTCGGTGTCTGAGGCAAGAGAATCACTTAAGCCCAAGAGTTGGAGGTTGCTATGAGCTGTGAAGCCACAGTACTCTACTGAGGGCAACATAGTGAGACTCTGTCTCAAAACAAAACAAAAAAATAAAAAACTTCTACAAAGTGGAAATGGTTTCATTGGCAATTTAAATATTTGTTTTTGTTCCTAGTACAAACTATTAAAGTGTCCATTTGGCATTTACTTCAGTTTATGAGTTGAGATTTCTTTTTTAAGACAGTCTCACTTTGTCATCCCAGGTAATATACACTGTTATCATGCTGTCTCACTGCAATGTCTACCTCCTAGATATAAGCTGTCCTCTTGCCTTTGCCTCTGGAATAGCAGGGAACATAGGAACCTCCCAAGATACAAGGCTAATTTTTTATTTTTAGAAATGACAGGATCTCCCTTTTACTCAGGCTGGTCTTGAACTCATAAGCTCAAGGGTTCCTTTTCCTTGGGCCTCCTATACTAATCAGATTGCAAGACTGAGCCACCATGCCTGCCCAAATAATGCTGCTCCCTTTTTAATCCAGATTTGTATATACCCACTAACAATGCTGTCCTGAATTCCTTTGAATATATATTCAGATGTCTTATCATTGTCTTTTAAGATAATTAGATTTGAATCATCTGAGGAGATTTCATGTTGGTTTTTTTGAGACAGAGCCTCAAGCTGTTGCCCTAAGTAGAGTGCCCTGGCATCACAGCTCACAGCAACCTCAAACTCCTGGGCTCAAGCAATTCTTCTGTCTCCGCCTCCCAAGTAGCTGGGACTACACGCACCCACCACAATGCCCAGCTGTTTTTTGATTGCAGCTGTCGTTGTTTGGTGAGTCTGGGCTGGATTCAAACCTGCCAGGTCAGGTGTATGTGGCTGGCACCTTAGCCACTTGAGCCACAGGCACCAAGCCTTTGGGTTGGTTATAGTGTTTGTACCATTTTACATTCCCAGCAACAGGGCTCAAGTCTTTCACTTCTCACCTTTTCACCAGGACTTCTTATTTTGGGGTAAATTTTCTTGTGTTATTGTTGAAGATAAACATCCTAGTAAGTAAGTTTACCTTATTTTCTGTGTATTGCCGTTTATCCAGGAAGTCATTGTTCCATACAATCTCATAAATATTTTCACCTATCATTACTTTTTGCTCTTCTATTTACATTAGGAATCCATTTTAAGTAAACTTTTTTTTTTCTTTGAGACAGAGTCTCACCTTGTCACGCTCAGTAGGACGCTGTGGCATCATGGCTCACAGCAACCTCTTTGGCTCAAGTAATTTCTTTTGCTACCTCCTCCCAAGTAGCTGGGACTACAGGCACCTGCCACAGTGCCCAGCTATTTTAAAGAATGAGTGAAGCTCATGCTCAGGCTGGTCTTGAATCTCTGAGCTCAGGCATTCCACTCACCTCATCCTACCAGAGTGCTGGATTACAGGTGCAAGCCCACTGGGTCTGGCCCCCATTAACTAAAGTTTTGATGTCATACACCCTAAGGGTCCACCTTCCATTTTCTTGTAGATATTTCATTTCCTTGGCACTATTTGTTGAAGGGATTGTCCTTCCCCCCTTACATGTTGCTATCACCCTGATTGGCCATCATTAGAAAATATAGTTGAGGGTTTCTGACTGGTTCTGTGTGTCACTGCTTTCTGCATCTGTCTCCATGGCAGTACTGTACTCCTTGGATTAGTTGGCTATGTAATAAGTTTTGTAATTTATGTAAAGTGAGACCTCCTGTTCCATTTCCTTGAAGTTTCTTTTGCTATTGAGGTGACAGTAGGATTTCTTCTTAGTTTAAGGGTACATTTATTTCTGTTAGGACGTTTCATTGGGATTTTGCTAGGGATTTTACGAAATGTGTAGGTCACTTTGGTTGTTATTGACATTTAACTTGATGTTAATGTTGTTCCAAAAGATAAACGTGGGAAATTTTTTCTAATTTCAGATCAATATGAGGGTATCAATGATTAGGTTACATTTTTGTTTTTATTAGGTTAACTGCAAGTTGTAGTTGAGCCCTTCACCCAGTAGGTATGCCATAAATCCCTACAGTGTGCCCAAAGTTTGTGAGCATATGAAATCCCCTCTGTCCTCCCCATTTCTCCCCCCATTGAATTTAATTGTGTTTTTCTTTCATGTGCACTTTTAGGGGTTCATCTACTAGTTTCATAGTAGTATTGAGTAAATGGAACACTTGTTTTTCATTATTTTTTTTTTCTTTTCAGAGACAAAGTCTTACTTTATCACCCCTGGTAGAGTGCTGTGGCATTACAGCTCACAGCAACCTCCAACTCCTGGGCTTAGGAGATTCTCTTGCCTCAGTCTCCTGAATAGCTGGGACTACAGGTGCCTGCCACAACGCCTGGCTTTTTTTTTGCAATTTCACTGGATCTGGGTTTTAACCTGTCACCCTCAGTCTGTGGGGCCGGTGCCCTACTCACTGAGCAACCAGTGACACCCCTCCTTTTTCATTCTTGTGATCATTTACTTACATTGAACGTTCTCCAAATCCATCCAGCTGAATACAAAAGATGGAAAGTCTCCATTTTTCCTTATGGCTGAATAATATTCCATGGGCTATATATACCATAGGTTATTTATCCATTCATGAGTTGATGGGCACTTGGGTTGTTTCCATATCTTGCTGATTGTGAATTGAGCTGTGATAAATAGTCTATTGAAGAAGTCCTCATGGTCAAATGATTTCTTTCCTTCTGGGTACATGTCTAGTAATGGGATTGTGTGATGAAAGGGAAGGTTCACTTTGAGCTCCTTGAGAATTCTCCGTACGTCTTGTCCAAAAGGCTGCATGAGTTTCTAATCCCACTGACATTGTATAAGTGTTCCCTTGTCTCCATAGCCAAACCAGGATCTACAGCTTTGGGACTTTGTGATGTGGGCTATTCTCACTGGGGTTAGGTGGTATATCAAGGTGGTTTTGATTTGCATATCTCTGCTGATTAGGGACAATGAGCATTTTTCATATGTTTTTTGACCACTCATCTGTCTTCTTGAGAGAAGTTTTTGTTCATGTTGTATGTACATTAATAAATGAGATTGTTTGCTGTTTTCTTCTTGATTAGTTTGAGCTTTTTGTAGATTTTCATGTACTATTACTAATGTGTAAGCAGGTTTCCTTAAATGTCTTATTTTTCCTACCAAGCTCACCTGTGCTTTTTGCCCTAACTTTCATCATATGCTATATTTCTGTACTCTTAATCTCTCTTCAGCTCACCCATAATCCTCTGAGTCCCTGCATATTTCCCACAGTTCCAGTGTATCATCTCATCTCCTTGTACTCTTAGCATTGCCAATGTGACATACAATGTATAAGAATGTTCCTTTCTTTTTATTTTAGTTTATTTTAAGTTTTGAGACAGAGTCTCTCATTGTCACCCTCTGTACAGTGTCATGGCAATATTGCTCACAGCAACCTCCAACTCTGGAGCTCAAGCCATTCTCTTGCCTCAGCCTCCCAAGTAGCTGGGACTACAGGTGCCCGGCACAGTACCAAGTTAACTTTAGAGATGAGGTGTCACTCTGGCTCAAGCTGGTCTCCAACCTGTCAACTCAGGCAGTCCACCACCTTGGCCTCGCAGACTGCTAGGATTACAGCTGTGAGCCATCAAGCGTGGCCTCAGATGTTCCTTTCAATGTTTAAGTACATGGTGCAGATCCTACTCTTACTTTCAAAGTCCAGAAATGCGAGATCCATAGTTTCAAGTTCTATTTTTTTTTTCCTTTAAGGGAGGAGCTATGTACTGGAAAAAGATACAAGATGCGAGCCTACTAAAGATCAACTTGGATTATACATTCATTCCTATCTGCCAATTCAAAATGAAGGGAAAATTGATGAATGGAATGAGGTTACACACTCTCTCAACCATATTACTTCATTTTCTCCACTTGAAAACATTCCTTCTAAACTCAAAACCCACATGCATAATAAATATAAAAGTGGTTTTGGCATTTCTACAATAGTCACACAAGAACTGAACACACAGATTAGGGAAGAACCTCACAGGTATAATGAGCATGGCAGAGCCCTTAGTGTGTCTTCAAGCCCTCCTAACTATGGGAAAAATCATACTGGAAAGAAACCTCTGACCCTCAATGAATCCCCAACAATAAAAAAAAAACACAGAAAGAAACCTGTGAAACGTATAGAGTGTGGCAAGACCTTCAGGCCCAATTCAGACCTTGTACGACATCAGAGCCTCCATACTGGAGAGAAAACTTATGAATGCAATGAGTGTGGCAAACTCTTCAGGCTACAGCAACACTTAATTCTGCATCAGAAAATTCATACTGAGGAGAAATCTTTGGAGTGTGATAAGTGTGGAATACTCTTCAGGCAAAATCAAAACCTAATTCAACATCAGGTATTTCATACTGGGAAGAAACATTTCCAATGTGATGACTGTGGGAAACTCTTCATGCGAAAGGAGCACCTATTTCAACATCAGAAAATTCACACTGGGGAAAAACCTTACAAATGCAATGAGTGTAGCAAGGTCTTTTCTCAACAATCAGACTTTATGGCTCATCACACAATCCATACAGGAGAAAGATCTTACAAATGTAATGAATGTGACAAGGCCTTAATACAGAAGATAGCCCTTACATTTCATGAGAAAACAAATACTGGAGAAAAACCTTACAAGTGTAATGAATGTAACAAGGCCTTCAGAAAAAAGTCAGCCCTTAGAGTTCATCAGAAAACACACACAGGAGAGAAACCTTACAAATGTAATGAATGTGACAAGGCCTTTAGATGGAAGGTAGCTCTTACAGATCATCAGAATACACACACTGGAGAGAAGCCTTACAAATGTAATCAATGTGACATGGCCTTTAGACAGAAAACATCCCTTACATTTCACCAGGAAACACACACAGGAGAGAAACCTTACAAATGTAATCAATGTGATAAGGCATTCAGACACAAGATATATCTTACAGTTCATCAAAAAGCACACACTGGAGAGAAACCTTACAAATGTAATCAGTGTGACAAAGCCTTCAGACAGAAGAAATCCCTTACAGTTCATCAGAAAACACACACTACAGAGAAACCTTACAAATGTAATCAATGTGACAAAGCCTTTAGACAGAAGATATCCCTTATAGATCATCAGAATACACATACTGGAGAGAAACCTTACAAATGCAATCAATGTGACAAGGCATTCAGACACAATGTATCTCTTACAGTTCATCAGAAAACACACACTGGAGAGAAACCTTACAAATGTAATCAGTGTGACAAGGCCTTCACTAGGAGGACGTCTATTATAGCTCATCTGAAAAAACACAGTGGAGAGAAACCTTACAAATGTAATGAATGTGGCAAAGCCTACATTCATATTTCAAATCTTGCTCGTCACCGGAAAAGTCATACTGGAGAGAAACCTTACAAATGTAATGATTGTGACAAGGCCTTCACACTGAAGGAATCCCTTACAGTTCATCAGAAAACACACACTGCAGAGAAACCTTACAAATGCAGTGAGTGTGACAAGGCCTTCAAACACAGGATCTTCCTGATAGCTCATCAGAAAACACATTCTGGAGAGAAACCTTACAAATGCAATGAGTGTGGAAAGCTCTTTACTTGCAAACAGTACCTTAGAAAACATCAGGGCATTCATACTGGAGAGAAACCTTACAGATGCAATCAGTGTGGTAAGGTTTTTAGGTTCATTTCAGAACTTACCCAACATCAGGGCATTCATACAGGAGAGAAGCCTTATAAATGCAATGAGTGTGACAAGGCCTTCAGACTGAAGCTATCTCTTACAGTTCATCAGAAAAGACATACTGGACAGAAAACCTTACAAATGCAATAAGTGTGGCAAGGTTGTTAGTTGCAATTCATATTTCATATAACATCAGCACATTCACATAAAAGAAACCTTACAAATGCAATTAGTAGAACAAGGCATTCAGAAGATATCCCATACAATTCATCAGAAAAGACATACTGAAGAAAACTTTACAAATACAATGGGTGTGGTAGGGTCTTTAGTAGCAATTCAAACCTTACATGACATCAGAGCTTTGATACTGGAGACAATCCATAGAAATGCAATGTCTGTGAAAATAAATGTGTGTAAGACTGCATACACATCAGGTTATCTGTAATGCCAGTAAACCCTGGAAATGTGATGAGTGTAACAAGGTTTTCAGGAGCAAATTGTCCTTAACAGTTGATCTCAGAATTTATACTGGAGGAAAACCTTACAAGTGTGATGAATGTGCCAAAGCTTTCAGACAAAAGAAGTCCATTACAGTTCATCAGAAAACACATACTGGAGAGAAACTTTAGCAAGGTCTCTCATCTCGAATCAAACTTTAAATATCATCCCACAATCCATATAGGAGAGAAACCTTACAAATGTGATGAGTGTGGCCAGTTCTTCAATTTAAATTATACCTTAAAATTCATCACAGAATTCATACTGGAGAGAAACCTTACAAGTGTAACCCATGTTACATGGTCTTTAGTCACATTTCATTCTTTGATCAGCAGCAGACAATTCATGTGTGACAGACTCTGCAGCCTCCTCAAGCATGGCAAATTCTTCATTATGAGTGCTATCATTAATGAACATCACAGAGTCCATCCTAAAGAGAAATCAAATAAATGCAATGTATGTAGCAGGGGCTTTATGTAGGCCTGACTATCAGTGTCGCTGTGGCACCCCATCACCACACGAATAAAAGAGCCAGGACACAGATTGAAGGTACAACCCTGCAAGAGGTGGGCTTCCCATAGGTGTAGGGAGAGCCCCGAGTAACCTCTGTTGTGGCCTTTTTGGAAACAGCATACAATAGGTGTGGGGGGCCCACGTACTAGGACTACATGCTTAATGATCGCTATGTGAGCTTTCCCTACCGGCTCGACTCCCACCCTGTTGCACCACAAATGTCAAAGTCCAACACCTGCTTCTCTATGGCTAACTGATCTTAAATCATTTTAAGGCTTGTCTCCAGGCTGCAAAACATCTCCAATGCTGGCCAGGAAATTGTTCCACTCCCAGCACTTTCCTCAAGAAACACTGACTATTCCTACAAGCGTGGTGCTCGGTCTCTTATACCTGACTACTCACTTTTACTACACATTTGAAGGTACATCTTTAGTGAAACCACAGAAATGATATGTTTATCATAAAATTAATATAGAAGGACTATTACTGTGCAATGTCAGACAGTTTACACAAGAAACTCAATGTCTGGTTTGCCAGCATTTAATGCCTGATGTTACATGGAGCCAGAACTCTACAGTAACTGTAAATGAAAATACATTCAACCATATGAATTGATACCATATCAAACATGGAAGGACATGTGGACATGGTGACACATATTTAGCTTATAGGATATTTCATTTTAGGTTCTTTCAAAGCTACTTTTCATAATTTTCAACCTAAATGTTGAAATCTCTTCAGATACCTACCTACCAACATTTCACTGTGGTGTCTTGAAAAGAATCTGTACAATGACCGGTCTCAATTGATCCACAAGTGTGGCAAATTCTTCATTATAAGTGCTATCATTAATGAACATCACAGAGTCCATCCTAAAGAGAAATCAAATAAATGCAATATATGTGGCAGGGGCTTTATGTAGAAATAATTTCTATGCCATTTTCTGGAAGGAAGAGACATTGCCTTTGGAGGTTAATTCCTTTCTCTATTTTTTGAAAGTCTAATTCATGGTGAGGTGCAGTGGTGTAATCATAGCCCACTGCATCCTATGATTCATGGGTTCCAGCCATCCTGTCCTCTCTACCTCCCAGACAGCTAGAAAATGTCTCACTATGTTCTCCAGGATGGTTTCAAACTGTAGATTCTAGCTATACTCAAAATGTGATCTCCCAGCATGCTGGGATTATAGGTGTTACTTATCCTCATGTCTTTTTATTTTGAGGTCAAATGTTGCCTGATACACACAGTATAGCAGTGAGCCATAAATATTGTACAACTGTGGTGTCAGTACTCATGCCTGGAGCATTCAACACAGGCTTCTCCTTAATGAATGGTGGCTTATTGGAACCAACTGTTCTACCAAATCAGAGAAAAAGAATGGGCCACAAGCTTTGGACCCTGAGAATTTTATGGGAAGAGAGTAGTGTGTTCTTAAGGACTAATAAAGGTTGTAGAAATAATGCAGGGATACTGGTGGTCACGTTCATTGAATGGCAATAGTTGTCGCTTACCAAACGTTGAATAAAAAAGTCTTTTAGAAGGTGAAGAGGGAAAACTTATATTTGAGTAGACAGTTTTGTCAAAACTACCAGTGGAGGCTCGGTGCCTATAGCTCAGTGACTAGGGTTCCTGCCACATACACCGAAGCTGGTGGGTTCGAGCCTGACCTGGTTCTGCTAAAAAACAACAATGACAACTGCAACAAAATAGCCAGGTGTTGTGGTGGGCACCTGTAGTCCCAGCTATTTGGGAGGCTGAGGCAAGAGAATCACTTAAGCCCAAGAGTTTGAGGTTGCTGTCATCTGTGATGCCAAAGCACTCTATTGAGGGCGACTTAGTGAGACTCTGTCTCAAAAAAAAAAAAAAAAACTACTAGTAAAGCAAGTTCTTGAAATTGATTGTCATTTACCTCTTGGTACTGTAATTTGCAACTGTTTTATTTAGGATACATCAGAATTCCCCAGTTTGAACTAATAAAAGTTAATATTTTTTCATAGCTATAACTGAGTCACAATGTATATACCAACGTTGCTTTATTAGACTAAGGAAGATACTTCATAATAGACAGTAATCATGAACCATTAAGCCCTTATGGTTTAGCATCTAGAGCAAATTCTTTTGGTGAAATCAAAGAAGATATTTTGGGTACATGCACGTAGGTGAGTAGGATTACTAAGAGGTAATCGAATGTAAGTTATTCTTTCTACACTCTGCCCTAGGATACTTATCTGAGTCCAGTAAAGATAGCAGAGTCTCTTACACCCTTAAACATACATGACTGTGGATGAAATGCTCTATATGATTACATTTCCTCATGTGCCAAGTAGGACCCATGGCATGCACCTGCATTTTCCTTAAGCAAAAATCCACACATAGTAATAGATAACTTACTTAAAAAAAAAGAATATGTGAGTCCAGGCACAGGGGCTCATGCCTGTAATCCTACCAGTCTAGGAAGCGAGGCAGGTGGATTGCTTGAGGTAAGGAGTTGGAGAACAGCCTGAGCAAGAGCAAGAGCAACACCTATCTCTAAAAATAGCTGAGCATTGTGACAGGAGCCTGTAGTCCCAACTACTCAGGAGGCTGAGGCAAGAGCATCACTTGAGTTCAAGGAGTTTGAGGTTGCTGTGAAATACAATTCCATACCACTCTACCCAGGGTGGCTGAGTGAGACTCTGTCTCAAAAAAAAAAAAAAATATGTGAGCAATAATGATAAATATGACACTATGCCTTTTTTCTCCTTACACTATTCAGTGACATAACTTTTAAGTATTATCCCTTACAGATTTTAAGAATCAGCACTGAAAACAGGAATTTGTTTTGCTGGATGAATGAGGAAGCACTTATATTCACTCTCGTAACACTGTCCCCAGGTTGCACTTTTCACTCCTCTGGACCTTGCTTGTTCATGTGCACCTAACCTTTGGTTGGGATATTGACAATGATGCTATACATGGAAGAGGTGTCAGAATTTGTATCATACTGTGAGGCTTTCTAGGAAAGCAGATGAGTCCCCCCAACACCAGCAGGTCCTGATATGACTTGAGAGGAACTGTCGTGTGCAGGGTGTTATACAGTTTTAGTTTGGGGTGGAGGTGAGGCATCCACATGTAGTTTAAAACTGCAACTGGTGCCAAAGGAAGGAGCATCAGGCATTGCTGTTAGCCAACCAGATGAGCAGACTAGGAAGAGGGAACCCTCAGGTATAAAAGATGTTAATATTTAAATGGCACACAATACAGTTTGACTTTTTAAAATAAGAGTGAGTGTTTTCTCTTGAAATCCTCCAACTTGGTTAGGAAAGACCTGAATTTTTCTCATTTTAATTGCACACTACATTGTAGACACATAAGTCATCTCAAGGTATGACTGTTGAAAATGTGAGAGCAAACACAGGGGCTCACAGCTTTAATCTTCAGCACTCTGGGAGGCAGAGTTGGGAGGATCACTTGAGCTCAGGAGTTTAAAAGAGCCCAAGCAAGAATAAGACCTGACCTCTTATCTTGGTGCTTGTTTCTCAGTGGTTAGTGCACCAGCCACATACACTGGGGTTGGCAGGTTGGAACCTGGCCTGGGCCTGCTAAAACAACAATGACAACTACAGCAACAAAAATAGCCAAGCATTGTGGCAGGCGCCTGTAGTCTCAGCTACTTGGGAGGCTAAGGCAAGAGAATCACTTAAACTCAAAAGTTTGAGGTTGCTATGAGCAGTGATGCAACGGGACTCTGGGTAACATAGTGAGACTCTTTCTCAATAAAAAGGAAAAAAAAGACCTGGTCTCTACTAAAAATAGAAAAATTCACCAGTAGCATGTAGGCTCTTGTAGTCACAGCTTTTGGGGTGGAAGAGGCAGGAGAATGGCTTGAACCCAGGAGCTTGAGGTTGTTGTGAGGGACACTGGTGCCATAGTTCTCTAGTCTTGACAACAGACTGAGGATCAGTTTCCAAAAAAAAAAGTGAAATACCACTTACTTTAATTTCATAAAATACTTTCCTACATAAAGTCTAGATTATTATGTGGAAGTGTTTATTTTACAATAAATATGATGAAGGAATAGTACACAAAGAATTTTTACAAAATTGTGGAAGCATACTTTTCAGATTATGGTACTAAGCAATATATGCCATGGTTCATTTCCAAGTGTAATAATATGTTCTACTTTGTACATTTTTTTGGTCTTATTTTTTACCTTTCATACACTGTAAGCCAGTGTGTATATTTAATCCATTCTTTTGCTTGTGTTACTCTAGTGAAAAATTTTGGAGTTTGTATATAAGGGTGGTGTTTGGAGACAGACTTCGTGCCATGAGCATTGTCACAGGACAATATTAGGTAAAAACTGATCTCTCTATTAATATGAAAAATCAGTGCATCTTAAAGTCTTTAGGGATAGCTTTGGGGTACTACAAGATAGTCAACTGAAATTTCTTTTTTTTTTTTTTGGAGACAGAGTCTCACTATGTCACCCTCCATAGAGTGCCGTGCCATCACAGCTCATAGCAACTGCCTCAGTCTCCCAATTAGCTGGGACTACAGGCGCCCACCACAATGCCCAGCTATTTTTTTGTTACAGTTGTCATTGTTGTTTAGCAGGCCCGGGCCAGGTACTAACCCGCCACCCTAGGTATATGTGGCCAGTACCCTAACCACTAAGCTTTGGGCACCCAGCCTGAACTGAAAATTCTTTTTTTTTTTTAATTTTTGGAGGCAGAGCCTCAAGCTATTCCCCTGGGTAGAATGCCGTGGCATCACAGCTCATAGCAACCTCCAACTCCTGGGCTCAAGCGAGTCTCCTGCCTCAGCCTCCCAAGTAGCTGGG
>NW_003852607.1:2006508-2011877 GCF_000181295.1 Otolemur garnettii | reverse complement strand
CTGAACTGAAATTTCTTAATGTGCATGTTATCTAAGATGAGATGCTTAGAAGTCACATGTGCAAATGCTAATCAGTATACATTATACATTATAATTCCTCAGGTTGAACTAATGAAACTTAATTTTTTCTGTTAGCTGTAATTGAGTCACAGTGTTTCTACCAACATTATTTTATTCCGCCTAGTGAGGATACTTCAGAACAGATAATAATAAGGAATGCCCATGCTAGTGTTTTTTAACCTTTCTTTTTTAATCTCCTAGCATACTTGAACCTACAGTTAAACTTGTGGTACACGCTTCAATTACGTAGATCAAATAAAACAGTATAAAAATATACTTACTGTGCTTTGAAATTCATTCAAAAGTAATTTAAATTAATGATCGTTAAAATTTTTAGAGGCATGTCTAAGCACATCAGTATGCCACGGCTCATCAGCTGAAAATCACTACATTAGGCTCTTATGGTAGAAGTACCTAGGATAGTTTTTTGGTGGTTTTTTTTGGTGAAATCAAAAGAAACAAATTCTTTTGGTGACATGCAGTTGGTAGGTATGATTACTACAAAGTCATCATTCTTAAGGTAGGTATTGTCTCTGCACTCTGCCCTGGGAAACTTACATGAGTCCAGTAAAAATTGCAGAGAGGTACAACTTCATTCATACCCTCAAACATGCATCACTATGGGTGAACGTGCTCTGTGTGATTATGTTTCTACATGTTTCTCTCCTGTGCCAAGTGTGATCTATGACATGTCCCTGCATTTTCCTTAAGCAAAAATGCATACTTACTAATACAGAATTTATTAGAACTAAAGGAATGTCCGGGCAATAAGGATAAAACCTCCACTTCCCTTTTGTCCTTGCAGAACTTAGCGACATAATTTAAAAATATTATCCTTCATGCTTGTCCTTTTAAGAATTAGCACTAAAAATGGGACTTTGTTTTGCTGGATAAAGTAGGAAACACCCGATATTGGTTCTTGTAACACTGTCCCCAGGTTGCACTCTTCCCTCCCCTGGATCTTGATTGTTCACATGCACCTAATATTTGCGATGTTGACAATGATGCTCTACCCAGAAGAGATGTGAGAATTTGTATTGCACATTGAGGTTTCTGAGGAAAGCAGAATAGTCCCCCCACCCTGCCAGCTGGTATACATATGGCTTAGAGGAAGTGGCATGTGTGGGGTGTTATGAATTTTAAAGATGGGGTGGAGGTGAAGTACCCACATGTGGTGTAAAGCTACACCTGGTGCCAAAGGAGGGAGCACTCAGCATTGCTGTTAGCCAGATAAGAGAATAGTAAGAGGGAAGACAGAGGTACAAAGGTGTTAAAATTCAAATATCACATGATACAGTTTGAGTTCTTAAGGTATCAGTGAGTATTTTCTCCTGAAATCCCTCAAGTCGGTTAGAAAAGACCTTGTTAATTGCACATTTCATTGCTGCCCCATAACTCTCATGGTATAGTGTACAGTGGCTTTTACTACCTGAAATCCTACCACTCTGGGAGGGGGACGTGGGGGCTCTCTTCAGGTCAGGAGTTGAAGACCAGCCTGAGTCTTCAAGCAAGATCACTCTACTAAAAACAGCAAAGTTAGCCTGGTAGTTGGTGGGCGGCCCCAGTGCTGCCATTTGTTCCAGAGGCTGAGGCTGAGGATCCGTTGACCCCAGGAGTTTGAGGTTGCTGTGAGGTAAGCTGATGCCACACCATTCTACCCTGGGCAACAGAGGGAGAAAGTTTGCAAACAAAGAAGAAAGTTTGCAATTTATTACTTAGTTAAATTTCCTAAAGTATTTTTGAAAGTAGAATGTAGATTACTGTATGGAAATGTTTATTATGCAATAAATAAGGTAAAGGAATGTTACAAAAGAGAATTTATACAAAATTATGGAAACCATTTTCAGATTATGATATGAAACAATATATACCATGGTTCATTTTCAAGGCTAAGAAAAATAATCTACATTTTATATGAGTTTTTTATCTCATTTTTTCTCTTTCATATACTATAGGTCAGCATGTATGTTTAATGTATTTATTTTCTGTGTTACTCTAGTGACAGATGCACAGTTTGTAATTGAGGGTGCTGTTTGGAGACAGATTTTGTGACCTGAGCATGCTCATAGGATGAGGGCAGGCAAAAACTAAGTTCTTTATGAAAATGCAGTGTACCTTAAAGTGTTTACTTAAGGGTTAGCTTTGGGAGAGTGCAAGATAGTGAACTATAATTTCTTAATGTGCGTCTTCTCTAAGATCAGATGCTTGGAAATCACATGTGTGGAAGTTAACCAGCATCTGCAGAGGAAAATGAAAAGGAATCAGAGGGAAAATCCCTTAGACTTCACCTTGACTTTGGGACAAGGACATAATCTCTATTGCTGAATCCCTAGATTCCATTGTACCATCTTCCTCTGGCTGATATTTCTATTCAGAGTAACGTCTTTAAGCAAAGGAAGATGTCTTTATGGTTGTGCCAGGAAAACTGCATCCAATAGATTTGATTTTATCCAAAATTACTTCAGAAAAAAGGAAATTACATCATAGAGTTTCATATAATAATTTCAAGTTGGATGTGGTGGTACACACTTACAATCTTAGCTCTCTATAAAACTGAGGCAGGAAGATCATGTAAGAAAAAACAAAAACAAGACCTAAAATATATAACAGTTTAACTGGGTGCAGTGGCTCATACCTGGAAGACTAGCACTCTGGGAGGCCAAGGCAGATATATAGCTTGAACTCAGGAGTTAAAGACTAGTATGAGCAAGACTGACACCACCTCTCTACTAAAAATAAAAATAAAAAAACTACCCAGTCATTTTGGAGGGCACCTGCAATCCCAGTTACTTGGGAAGCTGAGGCAAGATCTCTTGAGCCCACCCATTTCAAGTGGCTGTGAGTTAGGACAGGCACTCTACCTAGGGTGACAGAGTAAGACTCCTCAAGAAAAAAAAAAGGGGGGGAGGGCAGGCAGGGTAACCCTGTCTCTACTAAAAATAGAAAAATACTGAAGCAAGAGGATCACTTGAGCCTGAGTTGGAGGTTGCTGTGAGCTCTGATGCCACCGAACTCTAGGGAGGGTGACAAAGTGAGACTCTGTCTCAAAAAAAAAAAAAAAGAGAGAAAGAGAAAAGAAACCTTGATGGGACATATATTGTGACTACGTGTCAAGGGGAAGAAGCGATTTGTGGGGAGGGTCCAAGGTGGTGGACCTGAAGCACCTGGCACAAGCTTCCCTCAGAGAAAGTATTGAAAATGGCGAGCACTTATTTGCCATTGCTGAATCAACTGAAAGAGCAGTGGGATTCAAAAGAGAAGTCACAGCCAGGCATGGTGACCCATGCCTGTAATCCTAGTTGAGCAAGAGGAAGACGTCGTTCCTGGGGAATTCACACAGGAATTATTTCTGTACAAAAAGTTCTGGAATATCTAATACAAATGGCAATCAAGACAAGTCTGTCTGGTTGGCACTGCTTACTTTTATTCCAACTGCATATGCTTTGAAATCAAGGAATCTTGGCTGACTGCCCTCCAGACTCTCACACTAGATTAGAGACTACTCCAGGCATTTATCTAGGTTTTTCTTTTGCTTCCATGGAAATGCCTCTTACAGATTACCTGTTTACTCACTAATATAATACCATATAGACCTGATTTTGATGAAAACGTACCTACAGTACCCCCTGCTGAACAAGGCAATAACATTCATTCTTGCGGTAGCAGGACTGTTTCAGTAAGATATATCCCCAAATTTGTTCTTTCTAGTGGTTCCATATCTCCTTTTGCCAAACTTTTATCTTTTTTTTATTTTTATTTTTTTATTGAATGGTAACTATGTACATTAATGCACTTCTGAGGTACAGTGTGGGGTTTTCACATGCAATCCGAAATACTTCCATCAAACTGGTCAACAGAGCCTTCATGTCATTTTCTCAGTTATTGTTTTAAAACGTTCACATTCTACTCTTAGGCCAAACTTTTATCTTAAAACCTCTAACCCAAATCTCTCCAAAGCCACCAACTTTTGTTTTCTTAAGTGAAACTTTCTTTTCTTGTTGTACATTTTTTTCTTTTAGCCAAAGAATCTCATTCTGTCCCTCAGTCTAAAGTGCAATGGTGTGGTCATAGCTCACTATAGCCTCAAATGCCTGTGTTCCATCAGCTCTGCTGCCTCAGAGTCACAGGTAGGTGAAAACACAGGTGAAAAACACTAATTTTCTAAACATTCATAGAGAGGTGGGGTTTTATGTTGCCCAGGCTAGTCTTGCATCCTAGCCTCAAAGGAACCTCCCTGACTCAGTGCCTGTAGCTCATTGGTTAAGGCACCAGCCACATACACCGGGGCTGCCAGGTTCGAACCCCGACGAGGTCTGCTAAACAACAATGACAACTACAACAAAAAGATAGCTGGGTGTTGTGTAGTTCCAGCTAATCACTTAAGCGCAAGAGTTTGAGGTTGCTGTGAGCTGTGACGCCAGGACACTCTACCAAAGGTGACATAGTGACACTCTGTCTCCAAAAAAAAAAAAAATCTTCTCTGATTAGCCTCCCAAAATGCTAGGATGACTGATGTGAGCCACTGTGCTTGGCCTCAAGTTTTATTTTGTTTTTAGTTGTTGTGAGCTTTGGGTAGAATGAACCAAAAAGTGTATTGATGGGTAGGACACTGGAATATACTACCAGCTCCGAACAATTGCTCTGAAATAAGGAGTATACTAAAGATCAGGGCCACCTGGGAGCCCAAGAGCAGAGGGAGTTTGTGGCCTTAGTCTTTAGAGCTCTGTCATTACCGTGTCCTCATATGTCAACTTTCACATTCCCAATTCCCAGGAGAGAGAATGAGATTGGCCTCCCTAGGGCTATGTGCCCATCTCTGGCTGTTGCCTATAGGGCTGGAGGACTAGTACATGTAACAGGGCCACTGGGGCCCTCTTCCTAGGTAGCAGGAAACATGCCTAAATGTTGTGTGCCTTAGTTGACACAAGAGAAATAAATTAATTTTCCCCGGGTCACAGGTTAGATGTGAAAGTGTGACTAGTTCTGCCCATAGTTCCATGCAACAGAGCCTCTATCCTTGGCCCTAGTAAACTAGCAGGTCCGTGACTGACTTTGTTCCACCTATTCCCCTCCATGGACTCAAGGCAAGTCCATTCCCCTCCATGGACTCAAGGACACTCATGCACTGTCCATACTCATCTATGAAAATAGAATTTCTCCCAGTCACTCTCTTTCCTGACTATTATAGGTTAAATGTCAAACAATTTAAAGGCAAAGATTAGGCTCAGCGCCTGCGGTTCAAGTGGCTAAGGCGCCAGCCACATACACCTAAGGTGGCAGGTTCGAATCCAGCCCAGGCCCACCAAAAA
>NW_003852607.1:2004615-2006176 GCF_000181295.1 Otolemur garnettii | reverse complement strand
GTGAAGGGAGCCTGTAGGATACTTGGCTGCTCTGATGATGTGGCCATTACAAGGGCTTATCTAATTGAGCAAGGACCTGAGTGGTCTCCCCAGAAAATGCTAACCTCCTTATTAGACTCTGAAAGGGAATTGTAAATTCCTATCTGTGGCCAGGCCTAGATTACAGTGGTGTCCTCATAGCTCATTGAAACCACAAACCTCTGGGTCCAAGGGGTTCTCCTCAGCCCCCAAACATTCAGGGAGTTGCCCCACACTCTATTCATTTTTCTCTTTTAGGTCTCCGGCATGTCACTTTTGCTCAGGCTGATGTCCAGCATGGTCCCAGGAAATTCTCCCGACGCTGCCTCCATGAGGGTAGGATTACAGGCGTGAACCATGCCGCCCAGCCCAATACCTGTAACTGTGATTTTAAATATATTCACTTGGTGTTTAATTTGTTCACTGAGCTAACATTTTCTTTTGGCCACATTACGGTCACTGATAAACATTCTATGTGAGCATCCTGAGCACAAATTCAAACTACAGAGGCTTCATTCCTCTTTTGAACACAGGAGAAGACATTTTCCTCCCTCCTCTCTTTCTGAGAACATTTACCATAAGGAATTTGTGAATACGAGGACTGTCTCAGGAAGTGTGTATAGTTAGAAACTACACGAACCTTTTGCTAGCCAAATAACCTCAGGGTATCTTTCTTTCTTTCTTTTTTTTTTTTTTTGAGACAGAGTCTCACTCTGTTACCCTGGGTAGAGTGCCTTGCATCATAGCTTACTGCAAGTTAGAATTCCTGGGTTCTAGAAATCCTCTTGCCTCAGCCTCTGAGAAGCTGGGACTACAGGTGCCTTCCAAAACCCCTGGCTACTTTTTCTAATTTTAGTAGGGATGGGGGGGTGGGGAGTCTCACTCTTGTTCAGTCTGCTCTCCAACTCCTGAGCTCAACCAATCCACCTGCCAGCGCCTCCCAGAGTGCTAGGATTACAAGTGTTAGCCACCATACCTAGCCTGTGAACTTGAATTAATGAAAGTCCACATAGGCTCTCTTCCTTTCCCAAGCCTCTGAACTTTGGACCACCCTTAGTCATTGAAATGACCACCCTCTACTCCTTGACATGCCCTCTCTTGCCAGAGTACTATAGATCATCTCATGTATTCCCAACTGCCCCATCCCTGTACTTCTAAGTCCTTGTTCATTCCCCACATAAAAGAAAAGCTTTTTTCTCTGGGACCCTTAGATACATGGAGAGGTTAGTTTGGAGGATGCCCTTTATTGCCAGAACCCTTTTCAATAAAATATTATCATGAGATTGAGTTTCTATTATTATAGAAATAAATATTTTCATTCTCCCACCAGTGTTAGAATACGTGTATTCTGTTTATGTGTGTGCACACACTATAGTATGTACTCTATAAATGAAAGTAGTTCCCACTTTGAAATTTTTATTTGAAAGATTATAATTTGCTGAGGCCAGGTATGGTGGCTCATACATTAATCCTGGAACTCTGGGAGGACGAGGTCAAAGGATTGTTTTACCCCAGCAGTTTGAGTTTTCAGTGAGCTATGATT
>NW_003852607.1:2002504-2003595 GCF_000181295.1 Otolemur garnettii | reverse complement strand
TCAAACCTGCCAGCCCTGATGTATGTGGCCAAGGCCCTAACCACTGAGCTAAAGGCACCAAGCCTGCCCTCATCTTTTTTAAATTAGAAAGACCTATTGAATAAATCAGGAAAACATTTTACATGGTTTGCCTCATTTGATACATGAAGAGATAAAAGCAAGAGCCATTCTCTCAAGTTAATGAAAACCTAGGAGGGGATTTTTGGAAACCATGATTTGTGTCTGCATCTAAAAGGAGAGGCAGTCAGAGGGACTCAGTCCTCAACCAGTGGGATGTAACCCTATCTACGTGTCCATACTATAAAACTTGATTTAGATTGTTGGGTACCCAGCTGGGAGCATCCCAGAGAAGTGGCCAGTATGGGAAAAACCACACACACATTAGTGACTAGAGGTAAAATATTCTGTGTTGAGTAGTACTTTTTTTCCTTCTGAAACATTACAGGGATGACACTCCCAATTGGGGCCTCCCCTTATCTCAGGGCCTGTAACTGGGAATGGTCTGTACCTGCTCCTGGCTGTTTCGGGTCCTGCAATTGTGCAGTACCTGTCAGCTTCACACTCCTGGGACAGTGTGACATCCTTCCTCAATAGTGTCACCAATTTTTACTTTTAGGAAACATTTTTTGTCAGCATACCCCTGTGGTGCTATTGTTCATAAAAACCACACACAGGCTGGTTATGATGGCCCATGTTTGTAATCCTAGCACTCTGGGAAGCTGAGGCAGGAGGATCCTTTGAGCTCAGGAGTTCAAGACCAGCATAAGAAAAAGCAAGACCCCATCTCTACTAAAAATAGAAAAACTAGCTGGGCATTGTGGGGGGAACCTATAGTCCCACCTGTTCGGGAGGTTGAAGCCCAAGAGTTTCAGGTTGGTGTGAGCTATATGATGCCATGGCACTCTTCCTACGGTGACAGATTGAGATTCTGTCTGAGGAAAAAAATACCCCACTCTCATTCCCACTGAAGCCTTTCTTTTGCTTCCACTCTTATATCAGTCAAGCAAAATGCACCCTATCAACTATCCTTTTATGTTCCAATTAACAGCAAAATCAGTAAAATCTACTTTATATCCTATGTCTGTCTGTCT
>NW_003852607.1:1992854-2001958 GCF_000181295.1 Otolemur garnettii | reverse complement strand
GCCACCTTAGGTGTATGTGGCTGGCGCCTTAGCCGCTTGAGCCACAGGCGCTGAGCCTTACCTCCAGTTCTTAATTTTCCCTTTTCCATCAAGCTTGCTCACTCACCATCCACTGTTCTTTCTCAGCCACAAGTGACCTCTGTATGTCTAAATCCCATTTTCATATTTCGGTCTTCCATCTTTCTCTTCCTGTCATCTGCTTATTTCCCAGGTGATCATTTTTTCTTCTCTTTTTCTTTGGAGACGTATCTCTGAAGTTTAGAAATCACTTCCTTTTAGATCTTTGTTGTCACCTTCATCTCTTACCAGTTTCCTGACTGGTGTCTCTGAAACTATATTCTCAGAAGATGGGAGTGTCCCATGATTTGTTCCTTGAACTACTTATCATCTGTGTCCACACCCACTGCCTTTCCTTGTCATGTCATCTCATGATTTAAACCCCTCCAACACGTCTCCACTGCCTCTGCAGCCCTGTTCCTAAACTCTAGAATCCTCTCCGCTGTCTTCTTTAATTTATTTATTTTTGCAGTTTTTGGCCGAGGCTAGGTTTGAACCCATCACCTCCAGCATATGGGGCCAGGGTCCTACCCCTTTGAGCCACAGCCACTGCCCTCCACTGTCTCTTTACGTCTCTGCTGGGCCATCTAAAAGGTGTCTCAAGCTTTGTATGTCCTAAAGCAGTGCTTCTCAACCTTCTTAATTGCTGCATTGTTAAAAATGGAAAAAAGGGGTTGTGACCCACAGGTTGAAAACTCGTGTCCTAAAGGGACTTTCTCACCTCTCCCAAAACGTTCTTTTGCAGTCCTCACATCTCAGACTAGGATAACCCTGTTACTTCCTGGGGTTTAGTGGAACTTCTTGTCATATATTTAAAATATATAAGATATCATGTCTTAAGTGCATTGTTATATGAAATAAGGAAAAAAATACATGTATACTTAAAATAGGTGGGGAAATAGATCATTTTGAAACTTCACCTGAGACACAGGAAAAATTTGTTTGCAGGCCTGGGCCCTCCATACTCTGCTCCCCAAGCCCTCTCTCACCTCCTATTCTGCTTGTGTCCTGCTCACTGGCTCTGCTACAGCCACATGGGCCTCTTTCTTTTCCCCAGGCTGTTCCTTCCTCAGGGTGTATACACTGGACATCTCTATTTCTAGAATTCTGCCCCTCAGCTGCAGGTAACAAGCAACTTTCTTTCCTGACATCTTTGTTCGGATATCAGCTTCTCACAGGGGACTTCTGCAACTCCTGTCCCCCATTTAACAGTTCAGCCACCACTTCATTCTCCCACCACCCTATAGACCATATTGGCTGATGTATGTGTTTCTTTTGAGACCCTCTCCTTTCATGGTCAGAACTCTGGTTACAGCATGTTCCAAGGCTCTGACCAGAGCCAGAAGCTAGGAGCAGTCCAAGCCTTGCCCCTCTGAGTTGTACTCAGGCCTGGCATCACATTAGAATGCTGAGGTTTTTTTCCAGATAAAATCTCTCATGTCCCCTTGCCATTCACCCAGTCAGGTTGGGATCCAGTGACCAGATGTGCCCAGTCAGTGTCCAGAACTGGGGACCAAGGCTGTGTGTCCTCCACTGCTGAGGGCTGGGCTCAGCATATGATCACAGAGGGATTTGGGTCTATGCCCTGGAGGGGAGCTCAGTGCAGCCCAGCTCCCCGCTGTTGCAGGATATGTGGGGTCTTCAAGAGGAGGGGGCCTAGGTCTGATGAAGGGCCACAGAAACACTAGTTCATCATCCTGTAGGAGTGTATCGTCCCTGCATGCCCCTAGTGTTATGGCCAGGAGAGAACCATCTTCTTACATGGGAAGACTTTCCCCTCTCAGGGATCCTGGTACAGAAAGGTAGTGTGTTGATTCTTAGCACTGAACACCATATTTTTTGACATTCAGGATTGACCTGTGAAAATTCACACTGAGTGAGGAAGAAGCCCAGATCAGAGGGAAGAGGAAAGAAAACAATTCTGGAATGGTTCTTGTTCAGGTACAGTGATATTTTCAACGAATTGTGTGTGTCTTTCTCCTTTCTCAAATGCTGGGCATTGGAGTTGGTGACCTTCTCTGACTCTGAGCCATCTGAGGGACATGTTTCCTTCCACTCTCCCTATGCCTTCTTTCAGTTTTTGTCATCTCCACATTGATGCCATGTCACTGTGACCCAGTCACAATGTTAGACCTAGACTAAGATGAAAAAATACCAGATAACTCTTGGCAAATTTCTGGGTCATAAGCCCTCAACAAAATGGAGTAAGTCTGGTTCACTCCCAAAATAGGGAAATTTTTTTTTTTTTTTTTTGAGACAGAGCCTCAACCTCTCTCCCTGGGTAGAGGGCTGTGGCATCACAGCTCACAGCAACCTCCAACTCCTGGGCTTAAGCAATTCTCTTGCCTCAGCCTCCCAAGTAGCTGGGACTACAGGCACCCACCACAACGCCTGGCTATTTTTTTGGTTGTAGTTGTCATTGTTGTTTGGCAGGCCCAGGCTAGATTGGAACCCACCAGCTCTAATGTATGTGGCTGGCGCCTTAGCCACTTGACCTACAGGTGCCAAGTTGGGAAAGTATTAATTGATTTCTTGCTTGACTAACTGCCTGGGAAAAAAACCAGGAAGTACCAGCTGTTCCAGAACTGACCTTTAAGTAATACCAGATGAGGAAAGTACTGAAACAAAGATGTATGACTAACTAATTGCAAAGTTCTGCTTCTGTACATTGCTTGCTTACCAACCTGTGTGTACCTGGGCAGCCTGCGTGCCAACCAGGATACATATCAGGCTTTAAAAACCTGACCCCTTAAGCAGTGGGGGCTGCTCTCCAAACCCCTGCATTAGGTGTGAGGCAGTCACCAGCTGGCTCTTTAACAAAGGACTCTTCTGCTAGCTGAGTGGAGGAGTGGTCTTTGGGAGCTCCTGGACACAACACCATGACCTTGTGAAGAGGCTCCATTGGGCACAGTCCTGGGAAGGGCTTCACCCTCAGCCCTAGGTTACATAGGACATGTGGCCCTGTGGTTTCAGTGTGGTAAGGCAGCAAGGACTATTCAGCGGCTACATCTGGGTACACTACCAGCTCTCTGTAGAGGAGGATTAGACCAGCTGCACATGAAAGTCGTGGGGTAACATGGTACATTCTGGAAAGGAAATCATCTTAGCAGACACCTTTTCTGCCTCTTTTTTTTCTTTTTTTACTTTATTTCAAGCTAAATTGAATAAATTACTATATCAACTTGTTCATGACCAAGAATAGCATGGACAGACATCAGTGATACAGAGTGTTTTATTCCATCATGTTTTAAAAGACGGAATCAGGGTGGCGTCTGTGGCTCAAAGGAGAAAGGCGCTGGCCCCATATACCGGAGCTGGTGGGTTCAAACCCAGTCCCAGCCAAAAAAAAAAAAAAAAGATGGAATCAACATAATGTCTGGGAGCAGGAGATTGGTTTAGTCATTCTGAGAGTTTCCATCCCACAGAGGTTTGCTGTTGCTGCAGGGACTCTTTTTTTTTTTCACAGACAGACAGGATCTCTGTTATGCAGGCAGGAGTGCAGGGGCCCAATCACACTCACTGCACCTTCCAATTCCTATACACAAATCATCTTCCTGTCTCAGCCTCCCAAGTAGCTGAGAGTGCAGGTGCACATCCCCACACCTGGCTGCTTGTTTTTTCTGTTGATACAGAGGGAGTCTTGTGATGTTACCCAGGGTAGGGTTGAACTCTTGTTCTGAAACAATCCTCCCACCTTGGCCTGCCACCGTGCTTGGATTTGCAGACATGAGGCACATGCGTGACTGGAGAAAATTCTTCAGTGATTGTTTCATTCTGATATTTTATACTACAAGTTTTGGGTTGTATCATAACAGATAATATATTTCATAATATGTTCATGGCATTTAGCAAGTTGTCTGTTTTCTTGTTCTTTTTAAAATTATTTTACTATTCCTTCAACTTTACATAGCACGTACTGAGTGTATCCTCTGTGGATCAGGGGGTTCTAGCCTATTCTGTATCCAGCATTGAAAAGTAAGGCACAATGTCATGTATTTGTGAGGGCTGAGATCAGCCTGTGCCCCACAGAGGGATGAGGGAGCTGTGTTCTGCCTGGGTATCATCTGTGCCCTGAAGGGAGTTCAGTCAGTCCAGCCCAGATCTTCCTGCTAAAGTGTGGGAGTGGGCTTCACTAGAAGGGGAGCGGGTTCTGAAGGAATGTTCTGAAACTCTGTGCTTTGTCTTCCTATAAGATATTCTGAACACTCCCTGGCTCAGTGGTCAGGGAGGGCTATCTTTGCACAGAGACACGTCCTGTTATATCAGAGGATGTAACATGCCATGTGTATAAATGTGGGAATGGGTCATCAAAGACACATCATCATTTTACCCTTTAAATTTTGTTTTTTGACCATTGCAATTTTATGTTAAATATTTTACATGGCTTTTAAATTGTTCTAAACATATATGTTTGTGTTTTTGTTAAGATGGTCCAATTTCACTGAAACTTCCTACTGAGGACATAATTCAATAATGTCATTGTCAGGACTATAGAAATATCAGTTATACTTTACTACAAAGAAATATAAAACATATTAGATCAAAGTACTGTGTAAAAAGAAATTTTAAAAATGAACATTGGGCACAGCACCCATAGCACAGTGCTTTAGGCGTCAACCACATACACTAAAGCTGGCGGGTTGGAACCCAGCCCAGGCCCGCTAAATAACAATGACAACTGCAACAAAAAATAGCCAGGTGCTGTTACAGGCACTTGTAGTCTCAGCTACTTGTGAGGCTGAGGGAACAGAATCCCTTAAACCCAAGAGTATGAGGTTGCTGTGAGCTGTGATGCCACAGCACTCTACCGAGGGCAACATACTAAGACTCTGTTTCAAAAATAAAAATAGTAAAACTCTGGTTTGTGGTGGCATGTGTCTGTAGTCCCAGTTGTTCTGGACCCTGAGGCAAGAGGATCTCTTCAACTCAAAAGTTTGAGGTTTTCATGAGCTATGACACCACAGCACTCTACCCAGGCTGACAGAGTAAGCCTCTGTTTAAAAATAAAAAATAAAAAGAAAGTAAAAGAGATCACCTTTATCCATAAAACAAAATGTGACTAAGAAAAAAGAACCAACAAACAAATCTTTAGAATATTGAAAGCATACTATAGAAAATGCATTATGTCTGTGATATCATGAGATATATAAATATGTATGCTTTCATATAGGGTTCACGGTTCATAATTTCCATTGTTCTTGGAACAGTCTGTTCTTATCCCATAGGGACATTTTGGCCTCAAAAGCAGGTCTCAGAAACACAAGCTCTCTCTGACCTCCTCTCTAGATAATAATTTTGGAGTTTGTAAATGAGGGTGGCATTTGGAGACAGATTTTGTGACATGAGCATGGTGGGTAAAAAGTAATTTTTCTCTTAATATGAAAAATCAGTGCATCTTAAAGTCTTCAGGGATAGCTTTGGGATAGTACAAGATAGTGAACTAAAATTTCTTTCTTTCTTTCTTTCTTTTTTGGAGACAGAGACTCACTATGTCACCCTCTGTACAGTGCTGTGGCGTCACAGCTCCCAGGAACCTGAAACTCTGGGCTTAAGTGATTCTCTTGCCTCAGCCTCCCAATTAGCCGGGACTACAGGTGCCTGCCACAACTCCTGGCTATTTTTTGGTTGTTGTTGTCATTGTTGTTTAGCAGGTCCAGGATGAGTTTGAACCCACCAGCCCCAGTACATGTTGTGGTGCCCTAACCACTGAACTATGCCCACCAAGCCTAGTTTGTCTTTTTAAGATATCAGTGAGTATTTTCTCCTGAATCCCTCCACTTGGTTAGAAAAGACCTTGTTAATTGCACATTTCATTGCTTTCTTGCTGCCCCATAACTCACATGGTATAGTGAACAGTGGCTCATATCTGAAATCCTAACACTTTGGGAGGGGGACATATGGGCTCAGTTCACGTCAGGAGTTGAAGACCAGCCTGAGCAAGAGCAAGATCACTCTACTTAAAATAGAAAAGTTAGCCTGCTAGTGTGGTGGGCAGCGCCAAGGCTGCCATTTGTTCTGGAGCCTCAGGCAGGAGGATCACTTGACTTCAGGAGTTTGAGTTTGCTGTGAGCTAAGCTGATGCCACACCATAATACCCTGGGCTACCCAGGGAGACTTTGTTCCCCCAACCCCCAAAAAAGAAAGTTTGTGAAATATTATTTAGTTAAATTTCCTAAGATATTACTTAAATAGAATCTAGATTACTGTGCGGAAACATTTATTACATAAAAATATGATAAAGGAATTTTACAAAGAGGATTTTTACAAAATGAGGGAAATGATTTTCAGATTATGATATGAAGCAATATATACTGTGGTTCATTTTCAAGTCTATGAAAAATATCCGATTTGTATATGATTCTTTTGTCTCATTTTTTCTCTTTCTTATACTATGGTTCAGCGTGTATGTTTAATGTATTTATTTCCTGTGTTACTCTAGTGACAGATGTAGGGTGCTATCTAGAGACAGCATGACCTGAGCATGCTCATAGGACAAGGGCAGGCAAAACCGAAATTCTTTATGAAAATGCAGTGTACCTTAAAGTGTTTAGCTTAGGGTTAGCTTTGGGAAAGTGCAAGATAGTGAACTGTGATTTCTTTTCTTTTCCTTTGTTTTATTTTTTAGAGACAGAGTTTCATTCTGTCGCCCTCAGTAGAGCGCTATGGCATCACAGCTCACAGCAACCTCCAGCTCTTGGGCATAGGTGATTCTCTTGCCTCAGCCTCCCAAGTAGTTGGGCCTACAGGCGCCCACAACAATGCTCAGCTATTTTTTGTTGCCATTTGGCCGGGGCTGGGTTCGAACTTGCCACCCTGGGTATATGGAGCCAGGTGCCCTACTCACTGAGCTATAGGCGCTGCCCGTGAACTGTAATTTCTTAATATGGGCCTTCTCTAAGATCAGATGCTTTCACCTGTGTGGAAGCTAACGAGCATCTGCAGAGGAAAAGGAAAACTAATCAGAGGGAAAATCCCCAGACTTCACCTTGACTTTGGGACAAGGAGATAATCTCTGTTGGTGAATCCCTAGAGGCCATTGTGTCACCTTCCTCTGGCTAGTATTTGAATTCAGAGTAATGCCTTTGAGCAACAGAGGATGTCTTTGTGGTTGTGCCAGGCATGCTGGCATCCAATAGATTTGATTTCATCCAAAATTACTTCACAAAAAAAGTTACATAATATATGCATTTACATATGATACTTTCAAGTTGGATGTGGTGGTGCACACTTACAATCCTAGCTCCCTCTAAAGCTGAGGCACAAAGATCATTTAAGAGAAAACAAAGAAAAGACCTAAAATATATAACAACTTAGCTGGGTATGGTGGCTGATGCCTGTAATCCTAACACTCTGGGAGGCAAAGGCAGGTGGATACTTGAGCTCGGTGTTAAAGACCAGCATGAGCAAGTTTGAGACTGTCTCTACTAAAAATAGAAAATCTACTCAGCCACTTTGGATGGCACCTGCAGTCCCAGTTATTTGGGAAGCTGAGTGGGTTGTCTTGAACCCACTAGTTTCAGGTGGCTGTGAGTTATGACAAGACAGGCACTCTACCCGGAGTGACAGAGTAAGACTCCCTCAAGAAAAAAAAGCGAAGGTGCCATGGTGGTGGCTCATGCCTGTAATCCTAGCACTCTGGGAGGGTGAGGCAGGTGCATTGCCTGAGCTCACAGTTGCAGACCACCCTGAGCAGGTATGTGACCCAAGAGGATCACTTGAGCCCGAAGTGGAGGAGGTTGCTGTGAGTTATGACCCCCACAGCACTCTATACAGGGTGACAGCTTCAGACTCTGTCTCAAAAAGAAAAACAAAAAAGATGTATATATTAATATATAACAAATTTTAAATCAAGTGCATTTTCTAATTACTTCATAATAAACTTGCGTTCATGTGAATTTACATGAATTTAGAACATATTGATGTGAGCCCACTATGAGGCCAACAAAGTTTATTTTAAAAGTACATAATCTCAAAAGTGTAAAGAATAACCACTGTGAAGAACGCTTACATAATTTCCATCTCTATTCAAGAGTTATTGCTTTTTTCAAACCAGCCCTGGTGACCATATTAAACTGGCCTGAGGCCTCCACACCCTGGGGATTGCCCCTCTGAAAGTCTGTCATCATCAGCTCAGGCTTGACATTCTCTCTCCACTGTGAAGGTGGAATTGAAACAGAAAGGATTTCCAGTGTGTTCTGTTGGGCCTCAACATGAAACTGCACATTCAGCCCAGGGAGGGTTTTGCAATTCCCATTGTAGGTTGCCTCACCTGCAGACATTCCTGCGGTGTTTAACATAATTGTAGAACCTATTTTATGTATTTATTTATATATTTAGAGACAGGTGTCACTATGTCGCCCTCTGTCTGGTGAATTGCGTCACAGCTCACAGCAACTTTCAAGTCTTGGGCTTAAGCGATTCTCTTGCCTCAGCCTCACAAGTAGCTGGGACCACAGGCGCCCACCACAAAGCCCGACTGTTCTTTTGTTGCAGTTGTCATTGTTGCTTAGCTAGGCAGGACTGGGTCTAACCCGCCAGCCTCGGTGTCTGTGACCGGCGCAGTAATCACTGTGGGATGGGCGCCGAGCATCAGAACTTAATCTTAATTGCAGGAATGTTGCTGGATTCCATTACCAGCGGAGTTTGACGCTTCCACCAGATTCTAGTTCCCTAACCCCTGAGTTGCCCCTGCCTCGTGGTAGGTTTGGTCGCAGAAACCCAAGAAAATGGGCGCCGGGGGAGGGAGACCCCAGGAAGCATAGGCTCCGCCCCAATCCTGTCCCGCCCACCACCAGGCTCCGCCCCAACCCCGCCTCCCCGGCGCGCTCAGGTTCCCCACAAACCCGGAAGCGGCTGGTGTGGAAAGGAGGCGACCGGTGGCTGGTGAGTTTCCCTTTTTCCGAATAGGTGTTCGCTTCGCAATCCCCAACCCATTTATGTCCGGGATCAGGGCCGTAGATACCTTAAATCCCCGCGCGGCTCCTTCCGCCCTGACTGAATTCACGTTCCAGCGAGAGTTGCCTCCTTGTAAGCTGAGTCGCCCTGAC
>NW_003852607.1:1977684-1992651 GCF_000181295.1 Otolemur garnettii | reverse complement strand
GGTGTTCACGTCCTTCTTGGCTCCCGAGGCCGCGCCTGAGTCGCCCGTGGAGTGCAGCGCCGCATCCCGGGTCTTGGAAGAGCCTCGTCCTGTCCCCGGTCCTGGGGTCTGCAGACCCCACCTCTGCCCTAATCCGTCCTCTTTTCCCCATCTCCCCATTGTCCTTGGGGGGTTCAGCTGCCCAGGACAGCTACTTTGAGGACTCTACTTCCTCAAAGTAGAGTCTATGGGGAATAACCGGGACTTGTAATGTGACACGAAATCTATTTTCTTCCCTCATTTTTGTGCGCTCCTAAGTGAGCATGTTATTTTTATTCCATATGTGTGAAGTATGGGACACAGAGAGCAGGGGAGAAGAGAGGAAAAGTTATAGAGGAAGAATGAGGGAGACCTATGAACAGTGCCAACTAGAGGACGTGGGAGGGATTTGCAAGAAGACGTGTGCGTGAAAGCAGAAGGTGTAAGGTAGGAGTCCAGCCAATCATGTCAGAAAGCTGAATGTAGAGCAGTAGCTAACGTTTATTTGGCTCCTGCATGAAGGCCGGCTAAGATTCAATAGGCCTCCGCCTTGGAGGGCAACAGTGCTTACCTTTTAAAGGTTTTAGGTAGAGTAGGAGGAGGAGAGTGTTACTTTGGAGTACTAGTAACTGTTGCCATATAAGGTTCCTGCTTCATCCCATTGATACTATTCTGTTCTGTTAAGGTTTAGGCCCTACCTTGGAGCCATTGAGTTCCCCAGTTCCACCTCTTCCTTCTGACTGGGTCCCTAAGCAAGTTGGTGGTTTCAGCAGGGGTCACTGAACAGCCAAGATGGAGTGCCTTATGCTCAAAATGGAGTGGTCTATGCTTGCTCTGTTTTTAGAATTCTTCTAAACAGCGGGTCAGAAAGCTGTGCACTAGTAGGTGGAGAAAAATCCCTGAAGTAATTTTTAGAAAGCCTCGTTCTCCTGACAGATGAAGGAAAGCAACATGGGGCAACTGGCAGCAAATGGAGAGTTGCCTCAGACAGAGCGTCCTGGGAGGGTAGGAATGACTGGGAGTCCGGGCAGCCATAGCAGCCTGGTTCTGGGACCCCAGGAGGGGTACCTGGCGACAAGGACAGCAAAAAAGGAACCAAAGCTGAATGGGAGAGAGAGGAGATGGGAGGTGACAAAGAAGAGAAAATAATGAAAGGAGATGGGGAGCAGAGTTGGGGAAGAAAGAGGGAGAGACAGATGGGACAGTCAAAATATTAGGGACAAAGAGATGGAAAAGGTGATACTCATTTCCAGAATGGAGCAGAACAGGTCAAAGAAGGAGGGATGTAGGGGACAAAGACCAGGAGAGAGGACAAGAGAATGAGGATCTGAAGCCCAGGAGGGACACACAGAGGAGAAGAGAAAAGCAAGAGCACGGGGTAGAAGATGAGGATGAGAGGTTTGTAGAGAATGAGGGAGGGAAACACAAGGAAATGAGCCCAGATCAGTCTTGAAGTGATTGTGTGTGATAATTAAGATGTGACACAGTGTTTCCCCTATTTGTCATCTAATAAGTTTAGCATTTGCTGCAAATATATAAATGAAATTGAGAATTGCACAACTCCTATCGGTAAGTGTGGTGCATGAACTAATTCCTGGCCTCACAGGCTAGCCTCCACTTGTAGCCTGGTTTGAGCCAGAGGGCGGGAGTTGGTCCATTCAATTGTGGGTCATCCTCTTACCTTTTCCTGAGATGGGGTAAGGAGCAGGGAAGTGGATGAGTCCTAACTTTCACAGTCCTTTTGTCAGAGAGCACTCGACACAGACTATGTCGTGTCTGGTCACTAACGTGTGGGGTACCCCTTATCAGCCTGCAGTTCTCCATCAGACATCCATAAGGTAACTTGGCTATCACACTGTCTACCTAGAAGTGGGATCAGATCACCTGTGTACTCCTCATCACCACAAGGCTGCCCCACCTATGTCTGTACTGTCAAAATTGAATTTGATTATGGGGCACCCAGCTGGGAGTCCCCTAGAGAAGAGGTTAGTGTGGGAAATCACACACACATTAGTGACTAGAGAGAAAATAATCTGTGTTCAATTTGAGTAGCTTTTTATAGTGACAGGGGATGGTTTATCCCTGCTCCTATGTGTTGCTGGCCCTGAGATTGTGCACCACTGACATTCCCCCTCAGAGTCTCAGTGTTGCCTGGCATCCTTCCTGCACAGCTTCATCAATTTTTAGTTTTATTTTATTTTCAAACTTTTATTTATTTATTTTTTGAGTCAGAGTCTCTGTCAGCCTGGGTAAAGTGCCCTGAAGTTATCATAGCTTACAGCAATTTCAAACTCTTGGGCTCAGTAGGTGGGACTGGGGATCCACCACAACATTTGGCTAGTATTTATAGTTTCAGTAGAGGTCGTATGTCACTATTGCTCAGGCTAGTCTGGAATTCCAGAGCTCAAGGGATCCTGGCTCCACCTCCCAGTGCCAGGCTTGCAGGCGTGAGACACCGTGCCCAGCCCAGGATTTCCTCCTTGAATCTTTAGTCACCTCTGTCCACTCCCTGCTTTTCCTTATCATCTCTTCTTGTGGTGTAAACCACTCTGATGTGTCTCCATTTGCCCTGTAGCCCTCTACTCTGAAGTGTGGAATTTGTCCAGTTGTGTCCTTACCTCTCTGCGGTGCCAACTAAGAGGCATCTCCACTTTCACGTGTACAAAGGGGACTTTCTCTGCTGTGAGAAACATGTTCTCCTGTGGTCCTCACATCTCAGAGCAGGATGACCCTGCTCCCTTGGGTTCATGGAACTTCTTGTCATATATTTAACATGGTAACTGCCACGTGAGTTGTACTTTGCTAGTTTTGAAACTGGGACATAGAGAACCATGTATCACTCACATGTCTCTTGAGCTGTCTTGACATAAGGAAACACCATGGCCCCAAAGCAAAATTTTCTCATACTGTGCACTCACTCTCTTATGATTGTATATAAGATGACATGTCATTTTCTTTTTTTGAGGCAGAGTTTTCCTCGTTTGCCCAGGGTAGAGTGTAGTGGCATCATCAAATCATCATACCTCACAGAAAATTCACACTCATGGGTGCAATTTGCTCTTTTGCTTCATCCTCCTGAGTTCTTGGGACACTAGGTACCTCCCACTACACCTGGCTAGTTTTTCTATTTTTAGTACAGATGTGCTCTCATTCTCCCTCAGGTTGGTCTCAAACTCCTGCGCTCAAGCAAGTGCCTTAGCTTCTCCGAGTCCTAGGATTGTAGGCATGAGCCACCTTACCTGGGTAAGACTTTATATCTTAACACGTTGTTGACTGATAATTTTACCCAGAAGTAATACCATGTCCCTGGTTATTTTTCTGGTGACAAAATCAAGAAACTTTTATAATATCCTATGGTACCCCGTGTTTTAAAAATTGTAGCTAATGCAAGTGCAAACACGAGTTAACTTGTGATCAGTCAACAATGTGTTTGGTGCATTCTTGTATTAAAGCAAAAAAAAGTATATGTTTACTTAAAAAAGCTGGGCAATTAGGTTTTGAAACTTTGCTGGAGACTTAGGAGAAATAAGTGTGCAGGCCAGGGCCCTCCCTGCTCGGCTCCCCTAGGACCTATCTGGCCACATCTTGTGTCCTGCTCACTGGCTCTGCTCCAGCCACACAGGCCTTTCTTTTCCCTAGGTTGCTCCTGCCTCAGGAGCCTCAGGAGCGACAATGGATGTCGCTCATTCTAGAAGTCTCCTCCCCTGAGCTACTGGTAACGTGCACCCTTCCTTCCTTATATCTTTGTGCTAGTATCACCTTTTCACAGAGGACTTCTGTCCCTCTATTCAGTATTTCAGCCACCTCTTCAAACACAGAACAGCACATATTGGTCCATCTGACTTTTTCTTTAGAGTCTCTTGCATTTCCCTGTCCTGATACTGGCAACAAGTATCCAAGGAGAGAGCAGAGTGAGAAGGAGGGAGGGGTCCTGGCTTTGCCCCTCTGAGTGGAGTTCAAGACTGGTCTTACATTAGAGTGTTGAGGCTTTTCTCATGCACTTCTCTTGTGTCCCCTGGCTATTTACATAGTCCAGTTAGGAACCACCTTCGCTAATGGTTCCAGTTACCAGGTGTGTCCAGTCCATGTCCAACACTAAGTACAAAGGGTCTCTGTCCTCCATGGCTGAGGACTGAGCTGAGCCTTGATTACAGAGCAGTAAGGGCCTGTGCTCTGCCTAGGGTTTGGGGCTGTGCCCTGGAGGGGAGCTTCGTGCAGCCCAGCTCCCCACTCCTATACCATGAGTGGGGAAATCACCAGCACAGGAGTGAGGTCTGATGAATGGGTCAGAGACTCACTAGTTCATCATCCTGTAGAAGTGTATTTCCTCTGCATCCCCCTGGTGTTATGGATGGAGAAAACCATCTTCTTAAGTGGGAAGTCTTCTTCTCCATGGGGTCCTATCACTAACGGCAGTGTGTTGATTCTCCATTGAACACCATGCTTTTTTTTATAATCAGGATTGACTTTTTTTTTGACCAGAGCCAGGTTTAAACTCACTACCTCCGGTATATGGGGCCAGCACCACACTCCTTGAGCCACAGGTGCCACCCCAGGATTGACTTTTAAACATTCGTGTTGGATAAGGAAGAAACCCAGATCAGGAGGAAGAAGAAAGAAGAGGAGTCAGTAATGGCTATTGCTCAGGTACTGTGATACTCTCAGTGGATTATTTTGTGTCTTTCTCTTTTCTCAGAACTGGGTATTGGACTTGCTGATCTTCTCTGACTCTGAGCCATGCTGAGTGACATGTTTGCTCCCACTCCCCTATACCTTCCTTCAGTTCTTCTCATATCTACTTTACTTCTAACTTTCTGAGACCCAGTGACATGAAGAGGCTCCATTGGACACAGTCCTGGGAAGGGTTTCACTCCCAGCCCTAGGGTAAAAAGGGGAGTGGCCCTGTGGTAGCAGTGCTATTGGGCAGGAGGGACTGTTCAGGGGCCACATCTGGGTGCACTGCCAAGCTGTCTGTAGTCATGGGGTAACATGGTACATTCTGGAAAAGGCATCCTCAGGGTCATCTTTTCTGCCTGATTTTCTACTATGTTTTGAGTTATAGGACTGCATCACCATGTTTCTCATGCCCAATTCTTTATGACCAAGAAAGGTATGGACAGATGGGCATCAGTGACACAGAGTGATTTATTCCATCATCTCTTTTAAACTATGGAGTCAAGATAAATGTCTAGGTGTAGTAGATTGGTTCAGTCAGTCTCAATGTTTCTATCCCACAGGGACTTATTTTTTTCCCTGTCACAGACAGGATCTCTGTTACCCAAACAAGAGTGCAGTGGCCTGATCACACTCGCTGTACCTTCCAATTCCTGTGCTCAAGTCATCCTCCCATTCCAGCCTCCCACATGGCTGAGAGTTCAGGTGCACATCCCTGCACCTGGCTGCTTTTTCCTGTGTACACAGAGGGTGTTTCCCGATGTTGCCCAAGGTGGAGTTAAACTTCTGGGTTCAAATAATCCTCCCACATCAACCCCTCAATGTAGTTGGGTTTACTGACATGAGGTACATGCCTGGCTGGAGAAAATTCTTCAGTGATTATTTCATCGTATATTCTATTATGCAGCTTTCAGGTCATATGTTTACAGCTAATGTAAGTGGTAATATGTTTGTGGAATCTAGCATACCAGTTTTTTTTCATGCTTTTAAAAATTATGTCTCTGGCCATGCATGGTGGCTCACTCCTGTAATCCTACCACTTTGGGAGGCCATGGAGGGTGGATTACTTGAGCTCAAGAGTTCAAGATCAGCCTGAGCAAAAGCCAGACCCTATCCCTACTAAAAATAGAAAAACTGAGGGAAGAAGATCACTTGAGCCCAAGAGTTGGAGGTCACTATGAGCTGTGATGCCACGGTATTCTACTCAGGGCAACTGGTTGAGACTCTGTCTAAAAACAATAAAATTAAATAACAAAAACTATGTCTCTGTTCCATCAAATTACATACTACATAAGCTTCAATAGTATCCACTGATACCCAATTTAAGATCACATGTTGGCAGATCATATATGTCCTAATATATTCATATCATTTGAAAAGCTGCCTATTTTCTTCTTCTTTTCAAAATTATTTTACTGTTCCTTCAACTTACATAGCACATATGGTTCATATGCACAGATCTTGTGTTCATGGAGTGTATCCTCTGTGGATAAGGGGGTTCTAGTCTATTCTGTATCCACTATTGAAAACTAAGGCATGGTGTCGTGCATCTGTGAGGGCTGAGATTAGCCTGAGATCCACATAGGGGTGAGGGGGCCATGCTCTGCCTGGATTTTCATCTGTTCCCTGAGGGGAGTTCAGTCCAGCCCAGCTCTTCCTGCTAAAGTGTGGGAGTGGGCTTCACTGGAAGGGGAGCAGGTTCTGAAAGAGTAGTGAGAGACTCTTCCTATGGGACTTATCCTTGAAACCCCCAGCCTCAGTGGGCAGCAGAGGACTGTTTTTGCAAAGAGAACCCTGTTATTTCAGGTATCTGTGTGTACATGTGTGAGTGTGCAAGTGTGTTGTGTGTGAACATGCGATGAGTCATCGAAGGCATATCATCGTGTTATGTAAATTTTATGTTTTGTTTTGTTTTTTTTTTTGAGACAGAGCCTCAAGCTGTCTCCCTGGGTAGAGTATCATGGCATCACTGCTCATAGCAACCTCCATCTCCTGGGCTTAAGCGATTCTCTTGCCTCAGCCTCCCAAGTAGCCGGGACCACAGGTGCCCGCCGCAATGCCCGACTATTTTTTGGTTGCAGCCATCGTTGTTTGGCGGGCCCAGGTTGGATTCGAACCCACCAGCTCAGGTGTATGTGGCTGGCACCTTAGCCACTTGAGCCACAGGCACTGAGCCAATTTTATGTTTTTTGACCATTGGAATTTTCTCTTGAATGTTTCCATGGACTTTCAGTTATTTTACATATTCATGGTTTTTGTTTTTTTTTAAGGAGGTTCAACTTTTTTTCTTTCTGAGAGTCTCACTATGTCACCCTCAGTAGGGTGCTATGGCATCGCAGCTCACAGCAACCTCAAACTCTTGGGCTTAAGCGATTCTCTTGCCTCAGCCTCCCACGTAACCTCAGCCTCCCACGTAACCTCAGCCTCCTGCCACAATACCCAGCTGTTTTTTTATTTGTTGTAGTTGTCGTTGTTTGGCAGGCCCGGGCCAGATTTGACCCCACCAGCTCCCGTGTATGTTGCCGGCACCCTAACCACTGAGCATAGGAGCCAAGGGAGGTAGTCCAATTTTATTGACTGTTTATTAAGCTGTTATAGACAGAATTCAAATAAGATTCATTGCATATGATTTTCTTTTCTTTTTCTTTCTTTCTTTCTTTTTTTTTTTTTGAAACAGAGTCTTACTTTGACACCACCCCAGTAGAGTGCCCTGACATCACAGTTCTCAGCAACCTCTAACTCTTGGGCTCAACTCATTCTCTTGCCTCGACCTCCAGAGTACCTGGGACCATAGGTGCCCATCACAACGCCCACCTAATTTTAGAGATGAGTTCTCCCTCTAGCTCAGGCTGGTCTCGAAACATGAACTCAGGCCATCCACCCTTCTCAGCCTGCTGAAATTACAGGTGTGAGTCATCCCACCTGGCACTGTATAGTCAAGATTCTAAGACTAGAATTCAAAGTATTCTCTTGTATTCTGTCCTTGCTTCAGGCTCAATAGAACTACTGATCAAAGCTTGGTAAAAATAAGCTGGTTGGACGACCGTGGATAATTTTCTCTACTAAATCCAACAGGCCACAGGAATTTTTTGGAGCTATCACTCACTCGTTTCTGCCAGTTCTCCATAGCCACCTCTGCCCTATCATAGTCTTGCTGATACTCCTCTCATAGCTTGCCCCCAAATGGCACACAACCCTCCTGCCTGCCCTCCTTAAAGCCTGCACCCCAATCTGTGGGGGTGATCTTGGCATGCAGACCAGTTTCACTCATGTACCACGTGGAATTTTCTGTATGTGCTCTTGAATAGTATTCCACAAAGCAGAGTCCAGGTGCTAGTCTTTTCATTTTATTCAGACTCATAATAATTTTATTTATGTCACTGCTTTGCCTAAAGAGTTCATAAAATTATTTTTCAGTTGTGTACGAAGAAATTTTTTTCTTCAATGTTCAGTTTTTCTTTTCATCAATTTTTTTTTCTGTATGTATGTGAAACATACTCTCACTCTTTTGCCCTAGGTAGAGTGGCATGATGTCATGGCTTACACAACCTCAAACCCCCGGGCTCAAGTTCTCCTGCATCAGCCCCTTAAGTCACTGGGACTACAGGTGCCTGCCACCATGCCCAGCTAGTCATTCTATTTTTAGTAGAAATGAGTCTCCCTTTTGTTTAAGTTGCTCTCAATCTTGTGAGCTCAAGGTATCCCGCGACCTTGGCCTCCCAGAGTGCTAGGATTACATACTTGAGGTACCACGCTGGGCCTTGATACACTTTTTCTTGCGTAGTTTTTTCTTTCTTTTCCTTTTCTTCTTTTTTTTTTTTTTTTTAGAGACAGAGTCTCACTTTTGGTATAGTGAATAGTATAGTGCTGTGGCGTCACAGCTCATAGCAACCTCTAACTCTTGGGCTTAGGTGATTCTCTTGCCTCAGCCTCCCGAGTAGCTGGGACTACAGGTGCCCACCACAATGCCCGGCTATTTTTTTGTTGCAGCTTTGCTAGGGCCGAGTTTGAACCCACGGCCATCGGTATATGGGGCCAGCACCCTGCTCACTGAGCCACAGGTGTCACCACTTATGTAGTTTTTCATAGCCTCCATTGTCACCCTGGAAGTGCTGGTCCTGGTACTGCCTCAGCTCCATGTAGGAGTTTCTGCCCTCCACCCTCACGAGCTACTCAACACAGTGCAGGGAAGTTGACAGGCACTGGGTAACCCCCTTCTGTATCATGTTAATGAGTTGACATCAATAACACTGCTAACATATAAACAGCATAGGTGTGTATATGTGCATATCATGACCTTTTATGCAGTTGCATGTTCTCACCCTTGAACATGTTTCATTTTTTCTAAATAAGGTAATTCTGTCAGTTTACTTCTGAGGCTGGTCTGCTTCTTAAGGGTTTGAACTAGTAGGTCCCATACTACCATGTTTCTCCAAAAATAAGACATTGTCTTATATTTATTTTTTCTCAAGAAGACACACTAGGGCTTATTTTCAGGGGATGTCTTGTTTTTATTATATATAATACAATAACCCACATTTATTCAAATACAGTTAGGTTATCTTCTGGAACCTGACAGGGGGAGCTGACCTTGTTGGTGGGGCTGGTGCTAGTGATGCGTGAACTCCTTTCCCCTAGCCGTTTGCATATGCGCAATAGGATGCCTGTGACAACGGTTACCACAGACGCACCTGCCCAAGTGCCAACGGCCTCCTCAAGAAAGGAGCTAAGGCAGATAAAAGGTATTCCAGTCTTCCTTACCACTCATTGCTGAAATGCAAGGTGTGGCTATGTAGATATGTTGCATAGCCATGCCCATCACTAAGTCTTATTATCCAGGTAGGGCTTATATTTAACAAATGCGTAGAAATCCTACTAGGGCTTATTATTTGGGTAGGTCCTATTTTGGGGTAAATACGGTAAAACCCAGTCACCTGGGGTCAGGTTTTACTGTTCTGTCGGGGTTTTGTTTGTTTGTTTGTTTGTTTGTTTGTTTTTTGAGACAGAGCCTCAAGCTGTCCCCCTGGGTAGAGTGCTGTTGCATCACAGCTCACAGCAACCTCCAACTCCTGGGTGCAAGTGAGTCTCCTGCCTCAACCTCCCAAGTAGCTGGGACCACAGGCGCCTGCCACAACACCCGGCTATTTTTTGTTGCAGCCATCATTGTTGTTTGGTGGGCCTGGGCTGGATTTGAACCCGCCACCTTAGGCAAAAGTAGGGTACAGCACGTAGCTTAGCCATTTGAGCCACAGGCGCTGAGCCTTTACTGTTCTTTTTAGTCTACTGACCCCAGGGAAGTTTTTTCTTACTATGTGTGAGACACGGTTGTCTCCTCAGTAAGATGGGAAGAGATCTTCCTCTCATGGGCTGTTGTTAGTATAGCAGCTAGTCTAAGTATTCAGAGACATTCTTATCACATGGGAACTATTCAGTAGCTTCGGACACAGCCGTTTCTATCATTGAACCACTTTTTAGATACTGATCTTTCTTTCTTTTTTTTTTTTTAGATTCTGATCTTTCTATGAGTCACTGTGGACATAGTGATCCTGAAGACAACAGTCATTTTCTAGTTTGGGGAGACACTGAATTTTCTAGTTTGGTGTGTCAAACAGATTTAATACCTTTATAGAGAACAGATATAAGCCTGGGTTAATGTCATACTTGTTTCTCTTGTAATATCCAAAAAAGTGAGATCCACACTAATTTAGAGAATGTCATAACTGCTCAAGGAAAAGTAGGGTACAGCACGTAGCAAGCTCAAAAGTCTATTAATATGAATCTTTCAAAATACATATTTCAGTCACATCAATTTTTTCATTGCTCTTCTGGTTTTCTGTGAAGAGGGGATTTCTTTCCATCCCTCTTTGGTGAAACATGTTTCTCATTTCAGGGACAATTGACATTCAGGGATGTGGCCATAGAGTTCTCTCAGGAGGAGTGGCAGTGCCTGGACCCTGCTCAGAGGGCTTTGTACAGGGCCGTGATGTTGGAGAACTACAGGAACCTGGTCTCCCTGGGTGAGCACATCATGGCTCTAAATCATAGACTTTTTACAAAAATGTCTAGTTCCCTATTTTGTACCCAGGACCTTTGATTCAGTACTTCCTGACAGAGAGAGCTTAATGTTTGCATAGCATAGTTTCATACACATTCAGAAGGCAGCCTTATATGGATAAATACATTTTTCTTTTTTTTTTTTTTTTTTTTGGCCAGGGCTGAGTTTGAACCCACCACCTCCAGCATATGGGGCTGGCGCCCTACTCCTTGAGCCACAGGTGCCACCCTACATTTTTTCTTAATCCATTTGTAATGTCCTCTGTCTTACCTCAGCACAGGGCTTGGATTTTGGCAAAGCTGCAGCACTTCTTGATTCCTTATTTTTACAAGCAGGACTCTTGCTTCCTGACCTGACTGTTCTCTCCTTGTTGGAGGAAGGGAAAGAGCCCTGGACTGTGGAGACTGAAGTGAAAGCACCAACAAATTCAAACTGGGAGGAATGGATCAGAGGTGTGCACTCAGGTAAGAGCTCAGGTAGGCACAGTGGAAGCTGCACTCTTAAACAGTGTGTGGGAAAGGCTGCCAGTTAGGGGTTCTGTGGATGAGCAAAAGGTTAAATCCTGTGAGCTCTACGGAGAAATCTTTGTCTTTGTCTCTACTGATCACTCTATTCTTGGATGTGGAACACTGGATTATTTGACCCTGCAGTCATGCTACAGCTCAAACAGAGATCAAGGCAAAATATTTGATTGCATGATGACACCTCTATGAACACTTTGGTCCCCTGTCTGTGTAGGACACAGAGAAGGCCATGTACAAGGATCTCTTTCTCATGTGGTGTGTCCTGTTTTGATTCCATCTGGTGCTCAGTTCTCTGTCCATAGCTGTCAGCGCTGAGGCTACCATAGACCTGCTCCATTGACCTCTTTGGGTGTCAACCCATTTTCTGTACTGGGAGACCTAATTAGGATGAGGGAAAACAATGGCTGTTCTTTCTTTGCATCTGGACCAGGGTACAACACAGCTGTCTTCAGCCCTCTCTGCCTTTTCAGGTCAGTTGGAAATAAGAGCAAGCCAAAGTGTTCATCATCTTCTCACCTACCACTCAACACAGAATGTCTCTCTTCTGGTCACAAAGTGTGTTGGGTTTCTTCCCACAAATACCCAATGTTTTCTTCATTTGTGACCCTGTCTACTTGGAGTTAGGGTCAGATCCCAGAGACTGATGGCTGAGTCCCCAAGTATCCCCTTTGTCATACTCCACTCACAAGTAGTATGTTGTCACCTCTCCTTGTGACCAGCCAGTGGTTAACTTGGAAGTTCCTTGAAGCTCTGCTCAAGTGTGATTATTTCTGAGGTTGGCTCATCACTCTCAGTGACACACTTTGTGTGTCTGTTTTATTATGAGGGACATTTGAGAGGACACAGATGAATAACCAAATGAAGAGGCTCACAGGACAAGGCTCGTTGAAGCTTCACTGGATGCTCCACCCTCCATGCACATCCATGTGTTCAGCACTTGGAATTTCTCCTAACCCCACAGTCTACCTCTTTTTATGGAAGAGTCATCATTGATGATGTTAACTCACTTCCAGTCCTCTCTCATTCCTTGAGCATGTTGGTTGGGGCTGAAAATTTCAGGCTTATAGTCATAGCTTGCTCTTGTTGGTGACTAGCCGTTATGCAGGACACCACAGAAGTGGACACATTAGCACATGTCACATTCCTGTCCCCTGGACATTTCAAACTGTTAGGCATGTATGTGAGGAACAGGGGAGGAGATCAATGTATGTATTTCTAATTATTTCACAAGATACCCGATGTGCTCTTCACTTATGCTTTATCCAAAGTTTACTGCTGTGTATACGAGGCTCCTCTGAGATTTTTCCTCAGTGTAAAGAAAAGTGAGGGGACTGAAGCATCCTGTGTTGGATCCCCAGGTCCATGTGGTGAGCATAGCTCACTAGAATGGGGGTGTAGTTCCTAGTGTCATTTATTTCAGGCACTGCTACTCTCATCTTGTCTGTTTTCACATATTATACATGATCCTGGATTTCATGTATTTCATCATCTATTTTACTATTGTGTATGTTTCTTTGCCTTTATTCCTTTTGTGGATTGTACTATCTGGAATATGTTGAGATGCTGTACCACTGTGTGTCTACTGATTTATATATTTTAGAAGATGTCTTTGTTTATTACGCAAGTTGTAGCCAGCAGGAATTTTCTTAAAATCTCTGCAAAGTGGCTGGCACCCATAGCTCAGTGGGTAGTATGATGGCCACATAGATCAAGGCCCAGCTAAAACAACAATGGCAACTGCAAACAAACAAACAAAAAAGCTGGGCATTGTGGCAGGTGCCTGTAGTCCCAGCTACTCAGGAGGCTCAGACAAAAGATCCCTTAAGCCCAAGAGTTTGAGGATGCTGTGAGCTGTAACGCCACAGCACTCTACGAGGGCAAAATAGTGAGACTCTGTCTGAAAACTACAACAAAGAAAACCCCTGTGCAAAGTGGAAATGGTTTTCTTTGTCTTTTTTACTTGAACCTCTGAGCTCAGGCATTCCACCCCCTCATCCTCCCAGACTGTTAGTATTACTACAGGAGTGAGCCACCAGGTCTGATCCCATGAAATAAAGTTTTGATGTCATATGTAGTAAGGGCCCACCTTCCTTTTTCTTGTGGCTATTTCATTTCCTTGGCACTATTTGTTGAACAGATTATCCTTTCTCCTTTACATGTTGCTATCACCCTGATTGACCACATTAGACAATACAGTTGAGGGTTTCTGACTGGTTCTCTGTGTCATTGCTTTCTACATCTGTCTCCATGACAGACATACACTGCTTAGATTAGGTGGCTATGTAATAAGTTTTGTAATTTATGTAAGTGAGACCTCCTGTTCCATTTCTTTTAAATTTCTTTTGCTATTGAGGTGACAATGTGGTTTCTTTTTAGTTAAAGGACACATTTATTTTGGTAGGAAGTTTCATTGGGAGTTTGCTAAGGATTTTACTAAATCTGTGGGTCACTTTGGTTGTTATTAACATTTAACTTGATGTTAATGTTGTTCCAAAGAATAAACATGGGAGTTTTTTTTCTAATTTCAGATTAATATGAAGGTATAAATGTTTTTGTTACATTGTTTCCATGTGTTAGGTAAACTGCAAATTGTAGTTGAGCCCCTCACCCACGAGGTATGCCATAAATCCCTACAGTGTCCCCAAAGGTTACAAGCTTATAAAATTCCCACCCTCCTCCCCACTTCTCTCCCACTTGAATTTGATTGTGTTTTTCTCTCCTGTGCACATTCAGGTCCTCATCTACTTGGTTTCATTGTAGTATTGAGTACATGAGATGCTTGCTTTTTCATTCTTGTGATTATTTACTTATACCAAGTGTTCTCCAACTCCATCCAGTTAAATGTAAAAGATGGAAAGTCTCCATCTTTCCTATGGCTGAATAGTATTCCATGGTCTACTTATACTATAGGTAATTTATCCATTCATAAGATGATGGGCACTTGGATTGTTTCCACATCTTGCTGATTATGAAATGAGCTGTGATAAATATTCTAGTGCACAAGTCCTCATGGTCAAATGATTTCTTTTCTTCTGGGTAGATGTCTAGTAATGGGATTGTGTGATGAAAGGGAAGATCCACTTTCAGCTCTTTGAGGATTCTCCATATGTCTTTTCCAAAAGGTTGTATGAGTTTCTAATCCTACCAACACTGTGTAAGTGTTCCCTTGCCTCCATACCCATACCAGCATCTGCAGCTTTGGGACTTTGTGATGTGGGCTATTCTCACTGAGGTTAGGTGGTACATCAAGGTGGTTTTGATTTGCATATCTCTGCTGATTAGGGGCAATGAACATTTTTTTATGTTTGTTGGCCACACATCTGTCTTCTTGAGAGAAGTTTTTGTTCATGTTGTATGTCCAATAATAAATGAGATTGTTTGCTGTTTTCTTGTTGATTATTTTGAGCTCTCTGTAGATTTTCATGTATTATTACTACTGTGTAAGTAGGTTTCCTTAAATGTCTTATTTTTCCTACAGAGCTCACCTGTGCAACTTTCAGCATATATTGTATTTCTCTACTCATAATCTCTCTTCAACTCACCCATAATCCTCTGAGCCTCTGTACATTTCCCACTGTTCCGGTGTATCATCTCACCTCCTTAAGCTCTTAGTATTGCCCAGGTGACATAAAACATATAGGGATGTTCCTTTCTTTTTATTTTATTTTGTTTATTTTTTAAGACAAAGTCTCGGCT
>NW_003852607.1:1969053-1975288 GCF_000181295.1 Otolemur garnettii | reverse complement strand
GATGAGTGTGGAAAACTCTTCAGGCAAAATCATCACTTAGTTCGACATCAGGTAATTCATACCGGGGAGAAACATTTCAAATGTGATGACTGTGGAAAACTCTTCAGGCGAAACGAGCACCTAATTAGACATCATAAAACTCACATTGGGGACAAACCTTACAAATGCAATGAGTGTGGCAAGGTCTTTTCTCAACAATCACGCCTTATAGCTCATCACACAATCCATACAGTAGAGAGACCTTTCCAAAGCAATTAATGTGACAAGGCCTTCAGACAGAATATAAACCTTACATTTCATAAGAAAACACATACTGGAGAAAAACCTTACAACTGTAATGAGTGTAGCAAGACCTTCAGACAAAAGTCAGCCCTTACAATTCATCAGAAAACATGCACTGGAAAGAAATCTTACAAAAGTAGTGAATGTGACAAGAACTTTAAAGAGAACATAGCCCTTACAGATCATCAGAATACACACACTGGAGAGAAAACTTACAGATGTAATCAATGTGATAAGGTCTTCAGACAGAAGAAATCCCTTACACTTCACCAGAAAACACACACTGGAGAGAAACCTTACAAATATAATCAATGTGACAAGATAATCAGACAGAGGAAAGCCTGTCGAGATCATCAGAAAACATACACTGGAGAGAAACCTTACAAATGCGATGACTGTGGCAAACTTTTCAGGCTACAGCAATACCTAATTGTACATCAGAAAATTCATACTGGGGAGAGATCTTTTAAGTGTGATGAGTGTGGAAAACTCTTCAGACGAAATGAGCACCTAATTCGACATCAGGTAATTCATACTGGGGAGAAACATTTCAAATGTGATGACTGTGGGAAACTCTTAAGGCGAAAAGAGCACCTTATTCGACATCATAAAATTCACACTAGGGGGGGCGGTGCCTATGGCTCAGTGGATAGGGTGCTGGCCCCATATACTGCAAGTGGTGGGTTCAAACCCAGCCCCAGCCAAACTGCAACAAAACAATAGCCAGGTGTTGTAGTGAGCACCTATAGTCCCAGCTACTTGGGAGGCTGAGGCAAGAGAATCTCTTAAGCCCAGGAGTTGCAGGTTGCTGTGAGCTGTGACACTACAGCACTCTACTGAGGGTGATAAAATCAGACTCTGTCTCTAAAAAAAAAAAAAATACACACTGGGGACAAACCTTACAATTGCAATGAATGATGAATGTGGCAAGGTCTTTTCTCAATAATCAGACCTTATAGCTCATCACACAGTCCATGCAGGAGAGAAACAATACCAATGCAGTGAATGTGACAGGGCCTTCAGACAAAATATGAACCTTACATTTCATGAAAAAACACATACGGGGGAAAAACCTTACAACTGTAATGTAGCAAGGCCTTCAAACTAAAGTCAGCCCGTAGAGTTCATCAGAAAAGACATGGTGGAGAGAAACCTTACAAATGTAATGAATGTGACAAGGCCTTTAGATGGAAGATAGCCCTTACAGATCATCAGAATAGACACACTGGGAGAGAAACCTTACAGATGTAATCTGTGACAAGGCCTTCACAGAGAAGAAATCTCAGAGATCATCAGAAAACACACACTGGAGAAAAACCTTACAAGTGTAATCAGTATGACAAGGCCGTTACTCTGAGAATGTCCATTGCAGTTCATTTTAAAACGCACACTGGAGAGAAACCTTACAAATGTAATTAATGTGGCAAGTTCTACAATTAAATTTCAAATCTCGCTTGTCATCAAAAAACTCGGAGAGAAACCTTACAAATGTAATGATTGTGATGAGGCCTTCACACTGAAGGACTCCCCTACAATTTATCAGAAAAAACACTGGAGAGAAACCTTACAAATGCAATAAGTGTCACAAGGCCTTTAGACACAAGATATCCTTTACAGCTCATCAGAAAACACATACTGGAGAGAAACGTTACAAATGCAATGGATGTAGCAAGGTCTTTACTTGCAAACAGTACCTTAGATGACATCAGGCCTTTCATACTGGAGAGAAACCTTACAGATGCAATCAATGTGGTAAGGTTTTTAGGTTCATTTCAGAACTTATCCAACATCAGGGCATTCATACAGGAGAGAAATCTTACAAGTGCAAGGAGTGTGACAAGGCCTTCAGACAGAAGCTGTCTCTTACATTTCATAAGAAAAGACATACTGGACAGAAAACCTTACAAATGCAATGAATGTGGTAGGGTCTTTAGTACCAATTCAAACCTTACACGACATCAGAGCTTTGATACGGGAGAGAATCCACAGAAATGCAATGTCTGTGTAAAAAAATTAGTGTGTATTTGAGACTGCATACACATCGGGTTATCTACAATGCCAATAAACCCTGGATATGTGATGAGTGTGGCAAGGTTTTCAAGCACAAATTGTCCTTAACAGTTAATCTCAGAATTCATACTGGAGGTAAACCTTACAAGTGTGATGAATGTGCCAAGGTCTTCAGACAAAAGAAGTCCCTTACAGTTCATCGGAAAACATATACTGAAGAGAAACCTTAACAAGGTCTCTCATCACAAATCAAATTTTAACGATCATCCCACAATCCATATAGGATAGAAACCTTACAGATGTTACGAGTATGGCCAATTCTTTATACCTTTAAAGTCATCACAGAATTCATATCAGAGAGAAACCTTACAAATGTAACCCATGTTACATGGTCTTTAGTCACATTTCATGCTTTCAACAGCATCAGAGAATTCCTGTGTGACAGACTCTGCAGCCTCAAGCATGGCAAATTCTTTATGAGTGCTATCATTAACAAACATCACAGAGTCCATCCTAAAGAGAAATCAAATAAATGCAATGTATGTGGCAGGGTCTTTAGGTAGGCCTGACTACTGACTTTTACGACACATCTGAAGGTACATCTTCAGTGCAACCAAAGAAATGAGATGTTTATCATAAAATTAATATGGAAGGACTGTTACTGTGGAACATCAGAGAGTTTACACAAGAAAAAACTCAATGTCTGGTTCTCTAGCATTTAATGTCTGATGTTACGTGGAGCCAGAACTACAGTAACTATAAATGAAAATACATTCAACCATATGAATTGATACCATATCAAACATGGAAGGACATGTGGACATAGTCAAACGTATTTAGCTTATATAATATTTCATCATTTTAGGCTCTTTCAAAAGCTACTTTTCAAAACTTTCAGCCTGAATGTTGAAATCTCTTCATATACCTACCTTACCAGAATTTCACTGTGGTGTCTTGGACAGAATCAGTACAATGACAGGTCTCAATTGATCACTATAAATCATTTCTATGTCATTTTCTGGAAGGAAGAGACATTGCCTTTGAAGGTTAATTCCTTTCTCTATTTTTTGAAAGTCTAACTCATGGTGAGGTACAGCGGTGTAATCGTAGCCCATGGCATCCTATGACTCATGGGGTCTAGCCATCCTGTCTTCTGTACCTCCCAGATAGCTAGAAATCGTGGTACACCTTATTTTTCTCTTAATTTGTTTTTCAGAGGAAATGTCTCACTGTGTTCTCCAGGCTGTTCTCAAACTGTAGATTCTAGCTATACTCCCACCATGCTGGGATTACAGATGTTAGTCGTTGTCATGACTTTTTCCTTTGAAGTTAAATGTTGCCTGATACACACAGGATGGCAGTGTGTGGTGAATACTGTACAACTGTGGTGTCAGTCTTCATGCCTTGAGCATTCATCACAGGCTTCTCCTTAATGCATGGTGGCTAATTGGAACCAAATGTTCTACCAAATCAGAGAATGTAACAGGCCACAAGCTTTGGACCTTGAGAATTGTATGGGAAGACAGTAGTGGGTTCTTAAGGACTAATAAAGGTTGTAGAAATAATGTAGAGATACTGGTGATCACCTTCACTGAATGGCAATATGTCTTGTTTATCAAACATTGAATAAAAAAGTCTTTTTTTAGAAGGTGATGAGAGAAAACTTGTGTTTGAGTAGACAGTTTCATCAAAACTACCAGTAAAGCATGTTCTTGAGGGCGATTCTCATTTACCTCTTAGTATTGTAATTTGCAACTGTTTTATTCAGGATACATCAAAATTCTCCAGTTTGAACTAATAAAAGTTAATAGTTTTTCATAGCTGTAACTGAGTCACAGTGTTTCTACTGACATTATTTTATTCCACCTGAGCACCTGAGGAGGATACTTCATAATAGACAATAATTATGAACCATTAAGCCCTTATGGTTTAAGCATCTAGAGCAATTTTTTTGTGTGTAAAATCAAAGAAGATATTCTTTTGGGTACATGCACTTAGTTGAATAGGATTACTAAGAGGTAATCCTTAGAAGATCAGTTATTCTTTCTATACTCTGCCCTAGGATACTTATTTGAGTCCCGTAAATATAGCAGAGTTTCTTACACCCTTAAACATGCATGACTGAATGAAATGCTCTAAATGATTACATTTCCTCATGTGCCAAATAGGACCCATGGCATGCATCTGCCTTTTCCTTAAACAAAAATGCACACATAGTAATAGTTCACTTTTAAAAAGAGAATATGTGAGTCCAGGCACAGGGGCTCATACCTGTAATCCTACCAGTCTGGGAGGCCAAGGCAGGTGGATTGCTTCAGGTCAGGAGTTGGAGACCAGCCTGAGCAAGAGCAATCTAAAAATAGCTGAGCATTGTGACAGGTGCCTGTAGTCTCAACTACTCAGGAGGTTGAGGCAAGAGCATCACTTGAGCTCAAGGAGTTTGAGGTTGCTGTGAGGAATGATTCCATGCCACTCTACCCAGGGTGCCTGAGTGAGATTCTGTCTCAAAAAAAAAAAAAGAATATGTGGGCAATACTGATAAAAATGACACTGTGTCTTTTTTTCTCCATACAGTACTTACTGACATAATGTTTAAATATTCTCCCTCATGGATTTTAAGAATCAGCACTGAAAATGGGAATGTTTTTTGCTGGATAAATGAGGAACCACTTATACTCACTCTTGTAACACAGTTCCCGGGTTGCAGTTTTTACTCCCCTGGACCTTATTTGTTCACATGCACCTAACCTTTGTTTGGGATCTTGACTATGATGCTATACATGGAAGAGGTGTGAGAATTTGTATCATACTGCGAGGCTTTCTGAGGAAAGCAGATTAGTCCCCCCTTCTTCTCCTACACCAGTAGGTCCTGATAGGGCTTGAGAGGAACTGTCATGTGTGGGGTGTTATAATGTTTTGGGTTGGAGTAGAAGTGGAGCATCCCCATTTAGTTTAAAACTGCAACTGGTGCCAAAGGAGGGAGCATCAGGCATTGCTGTTAGCCAACCAGATGAGCAGACTAGAAAGAGGGAACCCTCAGGTATAAAAGATACTAATATTTAAATGGTACACAATACAATTTGACTTGTTAAAATAATAGTGTTTTCTCTTGAAATCCTCCAACTTGGTTATGAAAGACCTGAATTTTTCTCATTTTAATAGTATAGTACATTCTATACACATAAGTCATCTCAAGGTATGACTGTTCAAAATGTGACACCAAGCACAGGGGCTCACAGCTCTAATCCCAGCACTCTGGGAGGCAGAGGTGAGAGGATCACTTAAGATCAATAGTTTAAAGCCAGCCCCAGTAAGAGCAAGACCTGGTCTCTTGGCTATGTGCCCGTTTACTCACTGGTTAGTGCTCAAGCCACATATTCCCAGGGCTAGCAAGTTCAAACCCACCTGGGGCCTACTAAAACAACAGTGACAACTACAACAAATAAAATAGCCGAGAGTTGTGGAATGCACCTGTAGTCTCAGCTACTTGGGAGGCTGAGGCAAGAGAATAACTTAAGCCCAAAAGTTTGAGGTTGCTGTGAGCAGTGATTTCAAGGCACTCTACTGAGGGTGACAAAATGAGACTCTCCTTCAAAAAAAAAAAAAAACAGACCTGATTTCTACTAAAAATAGAGAAATTCACCAGTAGCATGCCCGGCATCTGTACTCACAGCTATTGGAGTGGCAGAGGCAGGAGGATGGCTTGAACCCAGGAGCTTGAGGTTGCTGTGAGGGTTACTGGTGCCATAACACTCTAATCTTGATAACACAGTGAGACTCTGTTGCCAAAAAAAGGTGAAATACCACTTACTCAAATTTCCTAAAATATTTTTTTACAGTAAAATCTAGATTATTATATGGCAGTGTTTAATAATAAATATGATGAAGGGCTTGCACATAAGGAATTTTTACAAAATTATGGAAGCATAATTTTCAGATTATG
>NW_003852607.1:1967084-1968726 GCF_000181295.1 Otolemur garnettii | reverse complement strand
CCTTGGCGTCACAGCTCACAGCAGCCTCAAACTCTTGAGTTCAAGCGATTGATTCTCTTGAGTTAGCCTTCAAAGTAGCTGGGACTATAGGAGCCTGCCAGAACACCCAGCTATTATTTAGAGATAAGGTCTTACTCTTGCTTAGACTCAAACTCCTGAGCTCAAGTAATCTGCCTGCCTTGGCCTCCCAGAGTGCTGGGATTATAAACCTGAGCCACAGTGTCCAACATTTTTGTCTTATTTTTTATCTTTCTTACACCTTTCTTACTACCTTAGGCCAGTGTGTATATTTATTAAACATTTTTTGCCTGTGTTACTCTAGAAAAAAATTCTGGTGTTTGTAAATGAGGGTGGTGTTTGGAGACAGATCTTATGCCATGACCATTGTGATAGGGCAATGGTAGGTAAAAACTAATTTCTCTATTAATATGAAAACTCAGTGCATCTTAAAGCCTTTAGGGATAGCTTTGGGATAGTACAAGATAGTGAACTGAAATTTCTCTCTTTATTTTTCTTTTTTTTTTTTTTTTTTGAGACAGAATCTCAAGCTGTCACCCTGGGTAGAGTGCCATGGCATCACAGCTCACAGCAACCTCAAACTCTTGGGCTCAAGTGATTCTCTTGCCTCAGCCTCCCAAGTAGCTGGGACTACAGGCACCCACCACAATGCCCGGCTATTTTCTTTGTTGTAATTATCATTGTTTTAGCTGGTGCGGGCCAGGTTTGAACTCAGCAGCCTTGGTGCATGTGGCCGGTGCCGTAACCACTGTGCTACGAGCACTATGCCATGAACTGAAATTTCTTAATGTGTGTGTTACCTAAGACGAGATGCTTAGAAGTCACATGTGTGCATGCTAATCAGTGTCTGCAGAGGTAAATGGAAAGTTGATGAGAAGGGAAATCCTCCAATCTTTGAACTTGACTTTGTCACAAGGAATTAATCTGTATTGCTGAATCCCTAGAGGCTATTGTCCTATCTACCTCCAGCTGGTATTTCTACTTCAAAGTGACATTCTTTCAGGAAAGCAGGATGTTTTTGTGGTTGTCCCATGAAGGCTGGCACCAGTAGATTTGATTTCATCCAAAATTAATTTGAAAATGAAATTATATTATAAATAAATTTTCTTTTAATAATTTTATGCTTACATGGTGATGTGAACTGGTATGATCATAGCCCACCACCCCCATAATTCATGGGCTCCAGCTATCTTGCTCTCTCTACCTCTCAGATAGCCGGGATTACAGTACACCATATTTGGTCCAGCTGATTTTTCTTAATTGGTTTGTGATAGGTTTCAAACTTTGGATTCTAGCAGTTCTCCCAATATGGTCTCATGCTGGGATTATAGACCTGAGTCATCATGCCTTTTTCCTTTGAGGTTAGTATTGTCTGATTTACACAGGATGGCAATGAACAGTACATGTTGTACAACTGTGGTGTCAGTTTTCATTCCTAGACCATTCAGCACAGGTTCCTCCTTGTAAAATTAATGCAGTGTGATGATATTTCTACATACTTCTCTCCTGTGTCATGTATACTCCTTGGCATGCCTCTGTATTTTTCTTAAACAAAAATGTGTGCATACTAATATGGAAATTATGAAATGAACGAAAGTCTAGGCAATATGCATAAAAATAACTC
>NW_003852607.1:1964758-1966644 GCF_000181295.1 Otolemur garnettii | reverse complement strand
GCCTTAGCCGCTTGAGCCACAGGAGCCGAGCCCAAAATATTATTCTTGATGCATTTCCTTTTAAGATTCAGAACTGAAAATCAGACTTTGTTTCACTGGATAAACTAGGAACCACCTGTATTTACTCTTACAAAACTGTCCCCCGCTTGCACTTTTCACTCCCTTGCACCTTGCTTGTTCACATGCACCTAACCTTTGCTTTGGATATTGAGAATGATGATGGATATATATACACAGTACAGGTGTGAGAATTTGTATTGCACAGTGAGGTTTCTGAGGAAGGCAGAATAGTCCTCCCAAGCCAGCATGTGCATGCATGGCTTGAGAGAAAGTAGCAAGTGTGGGGTGTTATGAATTTTAAGCGTGGGGTGGAGGTAGAGTCTCCACTTGTGGTTTAAGCCTACAGCTGTTGCCAAAGGATGGAGCACTCAGGCATTGCTGTTAGTTAACCAGATGGGCAGAACAGGAAAAGGGAAGGTAGAGATCCAAAAGGTGTTAGACAAATGCCACACAATGCAGCTTGAGTCTCTAAGATAACAGAATTACTGAAATCCCTCAACTTGGTTAGGAAAGGCCATGTTAATAGCACACTTCATTTCTTTCTTGGCTGCTCCAAACATCACATCCTACAGTGTGTGGTGGCTCACATTAATATTTCTAGTACTCTAGGAGGTGAAGGTGGAGTATTCACTACTTGAGCTCAAGATTTTGAGAGCAACATGAGGAAGAGGAAGATTCGCTCTCTACTAAAAAAGGAAAAATTAGACTGGTGGTGTGGTTGGTGCCAGTGTTGCCATCTGTTTGGGTGACAGGCCAGGCACAGTGGCTCATGCCTATAATCCTAGCACTCTGGGAGGCTGAGGTGGGTGGATTGCCTGAGCTCACAGGTTTGAGACCAGCCTGAGCCAAAGTGAGACCCCATCTCTAAAAATAGCCAGGTGTTGTGGTAGGCGCCTATAGTCCCAGCTACTTGGGAGTCTGAGACAGGAGAATCACTTGAGCCCAGGAGTTTGAGGTTGCTGTGAGCTGTGATGCTACTGCACTCTACCTAGTGCAACAAAGTGAGACTCTGTCTCAAAATAAAAAAATAAAAAAATAAAAAGAAGCTAACCTGATGCCACAGCACTCTGGCCTGAGCAGGAGGAAGGGAGATTCTGTCTCCAAAAAAAAGTTCCAGAAATGTCATTTAGTTAAGTTTCCTAAAATATTTTTAAAAATAGAATCTAGATTATTGTGTGGAAATATTTATTATGTAATAAATGCAATAAAGGAATTTTACAAAATTAGGTAAAGACTTTTCAGATCATGATATGAAGCAGTATATACCATGGTTTGTTTAGAAGTCTAAGAAAATTATCTGGTTTGCAATATGATTTTCTTATCTCAATTTGTCCTGTTCATATACTGTTAGCCAGTGTATTATTATTTTTTTTCAGGACAAAATTCTCACTTTGTGGCCCTAGGTAGAGTGATATGGCATCACAGCTCACAGCAACCTCAAACTTTTGGGCTCAAGCAATTAATTCTCTTGAGTCAGCCTCCAAAGTAGCTGGGACTATAGGAGCCTGCCAGAACACCCAGCTATTATTTAGAGACAGGGTCTTACTCTTGCTTAGACTCTCAAACTCCTGAGCTCAAGTAATCTGCTTGCCTCAGCCTCCCAGAGTGCTGGGATTATAAGCCTGAGCCACAGTGCCCAGCCTTTTTGTCTTATTTTTTACCTTTCTTACACCTTTCTTACTACCTTAGGCCAGTGTATATATTTATTAAACATTTTTTGCCTGTTACTCTAGAGAAAAATTCCGGCGTTTGTAAATGAGGGTGGTGTGGAGACAGATCTTGTGCCATGAGCATTGTGATAGGGCAATGGTAGGTAAAAACTAATT
>NW_003852607.1:1959183-1961324 GCF_000181295.1 Otolemur garnettii | reverse complement strand
AGGAAAACTTAGAAAGAGGAAGAGTGAGGGAGACCTATGAACACTGCCCAGTAGAGGACGTGGGAAGGATTTGCAAAGAGACTGGAGAGTGAAAGTGGATAGCAGGACACCAGCAGAGGGAGAAAAGTTCCTGGAGCTAACTGGGTGCCTGTAGCTCAAGTGGCTAAGGCACCAGCCACATATACCTAAGGTGGCAGATTCGAATCCAGCCTGGCCACCAAACAACAATGACAGCTGCAACCAAAAATAGCCGGTCCTCGTGGCGGGCACCTGTGGTCCCAGCTACTTGGGAGGCAGAGGCAGGAGACTCCCTTGAGCCCAAGAGTTGGAGGTTGCTGTGAGCTGTGATGCCATGGCATTCCACCCAGGATGATAGCTTGAGGCTGTCTCAAAAAATAATAATAATAATAAAAGAAAAGTTCCTGTAGCAATTTGTAGAAAACCTAGATATCCTGACATATGAAGGACAGTGACAGAGAGACCAGCAAAGGGTGAGGCCTCAGGCAGGGAGTCCTAGGAGGGTAGAAATGATTGGGAATCAGGGCAGACAGAGCAGCCTGGTGATAAAGAGAGCAGAAAAGGAACCAAAGCTCCATGGGAGAGAGAAGAGACAGGAGGGGACAAGGAAGAGGAAACTTGAAAGGAAGAACAGAAAGGAAGCAGAGATGGGGAAGAAAAAGGGAGAGATAACATGAGTCTAAAGGTTGAGGAGGAAGAGCTGCAAAAGGTAACACATGTTTCCAGAATGGAGCAGAGCAGTTAAAAGAAGGGATATAGGGAAGGGGGAGAGAAAGAGCAGGAGAGAGGGCAACAGAAAGAGGAGCAGAAGCCCAGGGAAAAAACACAGAGGAGAAAGGAAATGAATGAGGGAGGAAAACACAAGGATATGAAGACAGAAGGCCCCTGAGCCCAGATGAGTCTTGAGGTGTTTGTGTGTGATGATTAAGTTGTGACATAGTGTTTCCCCTATTTGTGATCTAATAAGTTTACCATTTGCTGCAAAGGTACAGATGAAGTTGAGAATTGAATGACTCCTGCTGGTAATGCTGGTGCATAAAATAATTCCCAGCCTCACATGCTAGCCTCCGCTTGTAGCTAGGATTCCGCCCGCTGGCAGTGAATTAACTCATTCCACTGTGGGTCATTCTCTTCCCTTTTCCTGAGATGAGGTAGGGAGTAGAGCAGTGTGTGAGTTCTACTTTAACAATCAACACATCAGTGAGCATTCAACACACAATATGGCACCTCTTGTCACTGAAATATGTGGGATCACTCCTCATCAGCATGCAGATATCACACACCCATAAGCTGGTCCATTAAGTAACTCAGAATCACACTGTCTGTGTGGACATGGCATTAGATCTCCAGTTTAGGACTTGGTCTCACATCAGATGCCAGTCCCAGATCCCTAGAGGGGGACCAGAATTTCTTTTTTTTCTTTTTTTGCTGGTTTTGTCCGGGGCTGGGTTTGAACCTGTCACCTCTAGCATATGGAACCAGTGCCCTACCCTTTGGGGCTACAGGCGACACCCCAGAATTTCTTTTTTTTTTCTTTTTTCTTTTTTTTTTTGAGACAGTCTTACTTTGTTGCCCTGGGTAGAGTGCTGTGGTGTCATAGCTCACAGCAACCTCAGACTCTTGGGCTCAAGTGATTTTTTTGGCTCAGCTTCCCAAGTAGCTAGGACTAGAAGCACCCACCACAATGCATAGCTATTTTAGAGATGGGGTCTCACTATGGCTCAGGGTGGTCTCTAACTCATGAGCTCAAGCAGTCCACCCGCCTCGACCACCCCGAGTGCTAGGATTACAGGTGTGAGCTACTACGCCCAGTCTGGAATTTCTAGCTGAAACTCTGTAAATTGTGTCTTTTATAACTCCTTCCTCACATTTTTGTAATTTGATAAAGCTGTTCACACACTTAGGAAAACATTTTCTGTAGGTTGACCCATTTGATACAGAAATATTCCAGAGCACACACATGAACAGATAGAAGCAAGCACCTGTCTTCTTAGAGACGTGGATGGGGAAACCATGATACTTATCTGTATCTGAAGGGAGAGACAGTCTTGGGGACTCAGTCTTTGACTTGTGGGATCTAACCCTATCCACAAGTCAGTACTTTCAAAATTGAGTGAGATTAT
>NW_003852607.1:1958777-1959016 GCF_000181295.1 Otolemur garnettii | reverse complement strand
TTCATGGTGGCCTGGCATCCTATCTGCACTCCTTAATACATGTTTAGTTTTTATTTATTTACTTATTTATTTATTGAGACAGAGTATCTGTCACCCGGAGTAGAATGCCCTGGTGTCATCATAGCTCATAGCACTTTCAAGCTCTTTGGCTTCAGAGGTCCTCTTGCCTTAGCCTTCCATGTAGCTGAGAGTTATGGGGCCTACCACAACACCTCACTAGTTTCTATTTTTAGTAGACT
>NW_003852607.1:1951100-1958623 GCF_000181295.1 Otolemur garnettii | reverse complement strand
TCCTACCTTAGCCTCTCAGTCTACTGAGTACAGGCATGAGCCAATGAGCCTGGCCAAGACATTCTGTCTTAACACATTGTTGAGGGGTAGTTTTGCACAGATGGATCCCATGTCACTGGTTATTATTCCAGTGACAAAATCAAGAAGCTTTTACAAAATTCTGCATTATCCTGTGTTTTAAAAAATTGCACTAATTGTACTGCACACATGAGTTAACTGTGATGGGTCAGCAATGTATTCAGTGCATTTTTCTATTAAAGCAAAAAAAAAAAAAGTATATGTTTACTTAAAACAGGGACGTGGGCCAACACCTTCTGGATCTTCACTTGAGACATAGGAGGAAGTAGTATGCAGGACTGCGCCTTGGCTGACTCTACTCCGGGGGCCTCTTTTCCCCAGGTTGCTCCTGCCTCAGGGTGTTAACACTGGATATCTCTCTTTCTAGAAGTCTCTTCGTTTGAGCTGCAGGTCACATGCACCCTTCCTTCTTTACGTCTTTGTGCTGATATCACCTTCTTACTGGGGACTTCTGGCCCCTATTTACTATTTCAGCCACCTCTTCACTTCCAGCTGGACCCTCCTGGTTCACTTTGGCCGACCTGACTTTTTCTTTTGGGTCCCTCACCTTTTACTTTCTGGACACTGGTGACAAGAAGTCTCCAGGGGACAGTAGATCCAGAAGGAAGGAAGGGTCCTGGCCTTGGCCCTGTGAGTAGTACTCAGCCTGGAGTGACAGTAGAGTACTGAGGCTTTTTTCAAATACATCTCTCATGTCCCCCTGCCATTTACAGTCAGGTTGGGACCCACCTTCAGTAATGTTTCCAGTGACCAGGTGTGTCCAGTCTATGTACTACACTGAGCACCAAGGCTCTGTGTCCTCCATTGCTGAGGGCTGAGTTCAGAGGAGTGAGGGGCTATGCCCTGGAGGAGAGCTCAGTACAGTCCAGCTCCCTACTGCTGCAGAATGTGGAGAGGGTCACCAGGAGGGGGGGTGAGGTCTGATGAAGGGGTCAGAGAATCACTAGTTCATCATCCTGTAGGAGTATATTGTCCCTGCATCCACCTGGATGGACAGGCTGTCCCGTTATGGACAGGAGAGAACCATCTTCTTACATGGGAAGTCTTTCTTTGAGGATTCTGTCACCAAAAGGGGGTATGTTGACTGAGTATTAAACACCCTGTTTTTTTTACAATATAGATTGATTTTTCTTTCTTTTTTTTTTTGAGACAGAGTCTTCTGTCACCCTCGGTATAGTGCTGTGGTTTCATAGCTCACAGCAACCTCAAACTCTTGGACTTAAGTGTTTCTCTTGCCTCAGCTTCCCAAGGAGTTGGGACGACAGGCACCTACCACAACGCCCAGCTATTTTTAGAGATGGAGTCTCAGTCTTGGTCAAGCTGGTCTCAAATCCATGATCTCAGGCGATCCACCTGCCTCGGCCTCCCAGAGTGCTAGGATTATAGGCGTGAGCCACTGCACCCAGCCTCAGATTGATTTCTAAGGACTCATGTGTTGTGAACAGAAGCTGAGATCAGAGATAAAAGGACAGAAGAGGAATCCGAATGGCTCTTACTCAGGTACAGTGATATTCTCAGTGGATAGTTTTGTGTCTTTTTCTTTTTTCAAATGCTGGCGTTGGAGTTGCCGATCTTCTCTGACTCTGGGCCATTCTGAGGGACATGTTTGCTGCCCCTCATCCCATGCCTTCTATCAGCTCTAGTCATCTCCACTTTGATACCGTGTCACTGTGACCCAGTGACATGAACTCGTGAAGAGGCTTCCTTAGACACAGTTATAGTTAGGGCTTCACTCCCAGCCCTAGGTTAGGGCAGGGGTGTGGCTCTGAGTGTCAGTGCTGTAGGCCAACAGGGACTGTTCAGGGGCCACATCTGGGTGTACTGCCAGTTCTCAGGAGGATTAGACCAGCTGCACATGGAAGTTATGGGGTAATATGGTACATTTTGGAAAGGGCATCCTGTTAGAAGACATCTTTCTGCTTGATTTTCTACTACATTTCAAGCTAAATTGGGTGAATCCCCATGTTTCTCATGCCAAATTGTTTATTACCAAGAATGGTATGGACAGATAGACAGGCATCAGTGATATGGGGTGTTTGATTCCATTGTGTTTTATAATATGGAATCAACATAAATGTCTGGGAGCAGGAGATTAGTTTAGTCATTCTGAGTGTTTCCATCCAACAGAGGCTATGCTATGGTCTGCAGGGACTTTTTTTTTTCCTCTCTAGGACAGGATCTCTGTTACTGAAACAGGAGTGCAGTGCCCAGGTCATATTCACTGCAATTCATTTCCAATTCCTGTGCCCAGGTCATCCTCCTGTCCCAGCCTCTACGTAGCTGAACGTGCAGGTGCACATCCCCGCACCTGGCTGCTTGTTTTTCTGGTTATAGAGAGAGGGTTTCATGACTTGCCCTAAACTGGAGTTGAACTTCTGGTATTAAATAATCCTCCCACCTTGACCTCCCAACATGCTTAGATTTGCTGGCAGGAGTCAAATGCTCCTGGACAAAATGCTTCAGTGATTGTCTCATTGTGATATTCTGTAATGTAGCTTTCAGGTCATATGTTTACAGATGATATATGTCATAGCATGTTCATGGCATTTAGTATGCCATGTTTTCTTTTTCTTTTACAAATGATGTCTCTGTCCCTTCAGCTTACATACTACATAAGGTTCAGTAGTATCCACAGATCCCTTCCTATTTAGATCACTTTATGCAGATCTTATATATCATAATATGTTCATATCATTTAGCAAAGTACCTGGTTCTATTTTTTTATTTTTCCCAAAATTCTTTTACTGTTCCTTCAGCTTAACATAGAACATAAGGTTCATAGCCACAAATCCCCTGTGTTCATAGAGTGTATCCTCTGTGGATAAGGGGGTTTTAGCCTATTCAGTATCCAGAATGGAAAACTAAGGAATGATGTCTTTTATTTGTGAGGCCTGAGATCAAGCTTTCTCTTGGAAGAGTGAGTGGGGCTGTGCTCTGCCTCAGTTTTTTTCTTTTTTTTTTTTATAGAGACAGTCTCACTTTATCACCCTCAATAGAGTGCCACGGCGTCACAGCAACCAACAACTCCTGGGTTTAAGTGATTCTCTTGCCTTAGACTCCCAAGTAGCTGGAACTATAGGTACCCGCCACAATGCCTGGCTATGTTTTTGTTGCAGTTTGGCCAGGGCCGGGTTTGAACCTGCCACCCTCAGTATATGGGGCCAGCGCCCTGCCCACTGAGTATAGGCCCCACCCTCTGCCTCAGTTTTCATTAGGGCCTGGTCCTTTCCCTGGAGGAGAGCTCAGCTCAGCCCAGCTCCCCCTCTTAAAGTGTGCTAGTGGGATTCAACAAGAAGGGGAGTGGGGTCCATACAAGTGGTCAGAAACTCTGTATTTGGTCTTATTATAGGACTTATTGTCCCTGACACCCCCTAGCTCAGTGAACAGCAGCGGTCTGTCTTTGCACAGTGCCACATCCTGTTATTTCAGTGGATCTGTGTAAGTGTACATGTGTACACATGTGTGAGTGTGTATATGTGGTGAGTGTGAATATGGGCAGTAAACAAAGGCATCTCATCATTTTACATAAATTTTTTTTTTTTTTTAAGAGACAGAGTCTCACTTTGTCACCCTCCAGCTCTTGGGCTTAGGCGAGTCTCTTGCCTCAGCCTCCTGAGTAGCTGGGACTACAGGCGTCTGCCACAGCACCCAGCTATACATAAATTTTATATTTTTTGACCATGGCAATTTTAGTATTCATGTTGAATATTTTCCATGATCATGGCATTTTCAATATTCGTGTTGAATATTTACCATGGTCTTTGTTGTTCTACACTCTCATGTTTTGTTTTGCTTTTTTTTTTTTTTTTTTTGAGACAGAGCCTCAAGCTGTCCCCCTGGGTAGAGTGCTGTGGCATCAAAGCTCACAGCAAACTCCAACTCCCAGGCTCAAGCGAGTCTCCTGCCTCAACCTCCCAAGTAGCTGGGACCACAGGTGCCCGCCACAAGCCCGGCTATTTTTTGGTTGCAGCCGTCATTGTTGTTTGGCGGGCCCAGGCTAGATTCGAACCCGCCACCTTAGGTGTATGTGGCTGGCACCTTAGCCACTTGAACCACAGGCACTGAGCCTGTTTTGCTTCTTTTTAAGGAGATCCAATTTTACTGAAAGCTTTACAGAAGACATAATTCAAGTAAGATTCATTGTTTGTGGTTTTCAGGGCTATAGAAATCTTAGTTATACTTTTCCACAAAAAAACATAAAATATATACAGTGTGGAAGTAAATTTCAAAAATGAACACCAAATTATTTAGTTAGATGTTGGCAAGTAATTTCGTCTAAGCATTTACTAGTTATTATTCTTTAAAAAATTCGGATAATCAGTTTGAATTGAGTGAGAAGACCTGCAATTCCTTTAACATGAGTTATGTTCACACTGAGGCACTTCAGCCTGAACTTTCACAAACTACTGGAACTTAGAAGGCACTTTGTTGCTAAATGAAAAAAAAATATTCTTTCGCATCAGGGAAAATTACACTGGACTGGCGTGAACTCAGCCTCTTGAGTAGCTGGGACCATAGGATCCTGCCCCAACACCAGGCTAGTTTTCCTAGTTGTAGTAAAGATGGGGTCTTGTTCTTGCTCAGGCTGGTCTCAAACTCATGAGGTCAAGGTATCCTCCTGCCTTGGCCTGCCAGAGTGCCAGGATCACAGATGTGAGCCACACTGCCTGGTCTGGAATAGTTTTTCTTCACTAGTTTTCCTTATTCTTCAGTGTCATTATGGAAGTACTGGTCCCGGTGTTGGCTGTGCTCTTTGAAGGCGTTTCTGCTCTGCACCCTTAGGAGGTCACCCAGCATGGTGCAGGGAGGTGGACATGTACTGGGCAATTCATTATAGGATCCTTTTAATGAATTCGTGTCAGTTGGAATACTAACATATAAGCAGCATACACAGATATACATGTCTATCATGACCTTGTATGTAGTTGTATGTTCTCAACTTGTTTCAATTAAATTTGTTTCAATTTTTCTCAATTAGGTAATTATTTGTCAATTTACTTTTGAGACTGGTCTGCTTCTTGAGTGTTTGAACCATTAGTTCTGATGCTAATACCCAGTCACCCAGGATCAGTGCTTACTTCTTTTTTTAGCCCATTGACCCCAGGGACTTTTGCTTACAGTGTCTGAGACACGATTGTCTCCTCAGTAAGATGGGGAGAGATCTTCCTCTCATGGCTGGTCTTAGTATAGCAGGTGGTCCAAGTGTTTAGAGTCCTGCTTATTACATGGGAAGTGTTCAATAGCTTCTTCTGACACAGCTGTTGCTTTCATCATACTACTTTTTAGATTCTGATCGTTCTAAAAGCTGCTGTGGACATAGTCATTGTCAAGATAACACTCATTTTCTAGTTTCGGGCGACACTGAATATTATTTAGTGTGTCAAACAGATCTAACACATCTATAGAGAAAAGATGTAAACCTGTGTTAATGTCGTACTTGTTTCTCTTGTAATTTCTACAAAAGTGAGATCCACACTAATTTAGAGGAAAAGTAGAGGACAACACATAGCAAGTTGAAAAGTGTATTAATGTGGGGCAGCGCCTGTGACTCAAAGGAGTAGGGCGTCCGGCCCCATATACCAGAGGTGGTAGGTTCAAACCCGGCCCTGGTCAAAAATGTGGGGGGGAAAAAAGTGTATTAATGTGGATCTTTCAAAATACCTACCTCAGCTTGGCACCTGTAGCACAGTGGTTACGGCGCCAGCCACATGCACCAAGGCTACAGGGTTCGAGCGTGGCCTGGGCCAGCTAAACAATGACAACTGCAAGAAAAAAATAGCCAGGCATTGTGGCGGGCGCCTGTATTCCCAGCTACTTGGGAGGTTGAGGCAAGAAAATCATGTAAGCCCAGGACTTTGAGGTTGCTGTGAGCTGTGATGCCATCGCACTCTACTGAGGACAACAAAAATGAGACTCTGTCTCAAAAAAAAAAAAAAAAAACACCTACCTCAATCACATCAATTTTTTTAATCGCTTTATGGTTTTCTGTGAAGTGAACATTTCATTACATATCTCCATGGTGAAACATGTTTTCTATTTTAGGGACACTTGACATTCAAGGATGTGGCCGTAGAATTCTCACAGGAGGAGTGGCAGTGCCTGGACTCTGCTCAGAGGACTTTGTACAGGGCCGTAAAGTTGGAGAACTACAGGAACCTGGTCTCCCTGGGTGAGGATAACATGGCTCTTACAGTCGGGCTCTGTACAGTGTGTCTTTGCATTTTCTCTTCTGTGCCTAATGGGGGCCCCCTGCATAGTTTGAGATGGAAGCTTTATTCACTCAGAGTGAAAAGCTCTATGTGCTTTTTGGACTTTCAGTGTCCCATTTCTTCAGCTTTTGTGCCGGCTATACTATGCAAAAATCCCTCATGGTAGAGTTTTTAGAAAAATGTCTAGTTCCCTATTTTCTTCCCCAGGACATAGCACAGATTCATATACATTAAGAAGGCGGCCTTGGCTCGGCACCTGTGGCTCAAGTGGCTAAGGTGCCCGCCACGTACACCCAAGGTGGTGGGTTCGAATCCAGCCCGGGCCTGCCAAACAACAATGACAGCTGCAACCAAAAAATAGCTGGGCATTGTAGTGGGCGCCTGTGGTCCCAGCTACTTGGGATGCTGAGGCAGGAGACTCACTTGAGCCGAGGAGTTGGAGGTTGCTGTGAGCTTTGATGCCACGGCACTTTGCCCAGGGGAATAGCTTGAGGCTCTGTCTCAAAAAAAAAAAAGAAGACAGCCTTATGTGGATGAATTTGTGAAAAAAGACATTTTTTTTTTGAGATGGTCTCACTTTGTCTCCCTTAGTAGAGTGCTGTGGCGTCATGAGATATAGCAATCTTACCCTTTGGGCTCAAGGAATCCTCTTGCCACAGCCTTCTAAAAAGCTGGGACTACAGGTGCCTGCCACAATGCCCAGCTATTTTTTTGGAGACAGAGTCTCACTGCTGCTCAGGCTGCTCTCAAACTCCTAAGCTCAAGGTATCCACCTGCTTCTACCTCCCAGATTGCTAGGATTATAGGTGTGAGCCACCATGCCTGGCCTGAGAAATACTTTTCTTGATCCATTTGTAATGTCCTTGGTCTTACCTAACCATAGGGCTTCAATTTTGCCAAACCAACAGCACTTCTTTTTTTTTTTTTTTTCTTTTTGAGACAGTCTCACTATGTCGTCCTTGGTAGAGTGCTGTGGCTTCACAGCTTACAGCAACCTTAAACCCTTGGGCTTAAGCGATTCTCTTGCCTCAGCCTCCCAAGTAGCTAGGACTAGGCCTAGCTATTTTTTTTTTACAGTTGTCATTGTTGTTTAGGTAGCCCGGGCCAGGTTCAAACCCACCAGCCTTGGTGTACATGGCTGGTGCTGCAACCACTGTGCCATGGGCGCCGAACCAGCACTTCTTGACTCCTTGTTTTTATTTATTTATTTTTATTTATTTTTATTTTTCTTTTGCC
>NW_003852607.1:1946037-1950162 GCF_000181295.1 Otolemur garnettii | reverse complement strand
CCTGTCATGTGTCCTTCTGTATTTGATTCCATCTGGTGCTCAGTTCTCTGCTCATAGAGGTGAGAGGAGATGCTGCCGTACATCTGACACCTTGACCTCTCCAGGTGCCCATTTCCTCTATGTGGAAGGCCTAATCAGGGTCTTGGAAAACCCTGAATTTTCTAGTATTGTTGAAGATAAGCATCCTAGTGGGTTGTTTTCTGTTTTCTTTGGAAAAGACTGGCTGTGCTTTTTTTACATCTGGAGCCAGGGGACACATGGAGCTGTCTCCAGCCCTGTCTGCCTATTCAGGTCAGTTGGAGAGAAGAGAAAGCCAGAGTGTTCATCCTCTTCTCCCCTGCCACTCAACATAGAATGTCTTTTCTGGTCAGCAAAATGTATTGGGTTTCTCCCCACCAACAACCAATTTTTTTAGTGGCAATCAAAGGGTTTTCTGTACTTGGTTTGTGACCCTGTCTGTCTGAGTTATAGTCATCTCCCACTGGGTAAGGGCTGAGTCCCCAAGCTTGCTCCCATGTGATACTCCACTCACAAGTAGCAGGTTGTCACCTCTTTTAACCAACCAGATGCAAGGTGGAGATGCCTTGAGGACCTGGTATGGTGTGATTATTTGCTAGGCTGCCTCACAGCTCTCAGTGACACACTTTCTGTGTTTGTGGTTTATTATAAGGGACATGTGAGACAATACAGATGAACAGTGGATGAACAGGCTCACAGGGCAAGGGTCCTTGCAGCTACGCTGATGCCCCACCTTCCACACACATCCATGCGTTCTGCATTTAGTTCTCCTCACCCCACAGTGCAGGGAGTTTTATTGAGGTGTCATCACGTGGGCATGATTGATGTTAACTCAGCCTTCAGCCCTCTCCCTTTCCTAGGGAATATTGGCTAGGCCTGAAATTTTCAGCCTTCTGGTCATAGCTTCATCTTTCTGCTGACCAGCCTTTATGCGGGACTTATTGGAACATGTGACGTTCATGTCACCCAGGAAATTTCAAGGTGTTAGAAGTATATGTGAGGAACCTGGGAGGGGACCCAATGTATGTGTTTCTTCTTTGTTTTGTTTTGTTTTGTTGAGACAGAGTTTCACTATGCCGCCCTGAGTAGAGTGATGTGTCATCACAGCTCATAGCAACCTCAAACTCTTGGGCTTAAGTGATTCTCTTGCCTCAGCCTCCCAAGTAGCTGGGACTACAGGCATCCGCCACAGTGCCCTCCTATTTTCTTATTGCATTTGTCATTGTTGTTTAGCTGGCTTGGGCCAGGCTCGAACTCACTTGCCTCGGTGCACTGTGCTACAGGCACCAAGCCTTTTTTTCTTTCTTTCTTTCTTTTTTTTTGAGACAGAGTCTCACTATGTTACCCTGGGTAGAGTGCCATGGCGTCACAACTCACAGCAACCTCAAACTCTTGGGCTTAAGCAATTCTCTTAAGCCTGAGCCTCCACGCCTGCTGAAATAGTGCTGCTCTCTCCTTTTTTTTGGAGATAGAGTCTCACTGTGTTGCCCTTACTAGAGTACCAGGTTATAGCTCACAGCAACCTCCAAATCTTGGGCTTAAGCGATTCTCTTGTCTCAGTCTCCCAAGTAGCTGGGACTACAGGTGCCTGCCACAATATCAGGCTATTTTTTTGTTGCAGTTGTCATTGTTGTTCAGGCCAGGGCAGGTTTAAACCCACCAGCCCTAGTGTATGTTTCCGGTGCACTAGCCGCTGAGCTACAGGTATTTGCTGAGCCTGCTGTTCTCTTTTTAATGCAGGTTTGTGTGTACGCTTTTACAATCCTGTCCTGAATTCCTTTTAATATATACCCATATGTGTTATTGTTGGCTTTTAAAATAATTTGATTTTGAATCATCTGAGGAGATTTCGTGTTGGTGTTTTTTTGTTTTGGTTTGGTTTTTTTTGAGACAGAGTCTCACTTTATCACCCTTGGTAGAGTGCTGTGGCGTCACAGCTCACAGCAACCTCCAACTCTTGGGCTTAGGTGATCCTCTTGCTTCAGCCTCCCAAGTAGCTGGGACTACAGGTGCCCACCACAATGCCTGGCTATTTTTTGTTGCAGTTTGGCCAGGGCCAGGTTTGAACCCACCACCCTTGGTATGTGGGGCCAGTGCTCTACTCATTGAGCCACAGACACTGCCCCTTGTGTTAGTTTTTATAGCGTTTGCACCATTTTAACATTCTCTGCATTAGGGCTCAAGTCTTTCATTTCTCATGTTTTTACCACAACTTATTTTGGGGTGAATTTTCTAGTATTGTTGAAGATAAGCATCCTAGTGGGTTGTTTTCTGTGTATTGATGTTTATCCAGGAAGTCATTGTTCCATACAATCTCATAAATTTTTTTTTTTTGAGACAGAGTCTCACTATCTCACTATGTCACCCTCATTAGAGTGCTGTGATGTCACAGCTCATAGCAACTTCAAACTCTTAGGCTTAGTCGATTCTCTTCCCTCAGCCTGCCAAGTAGCTGGGACTACAGGTGCCCACCATAACGCCCGGCTATTTATTTATGTATTTATTTATCTATTTATTTTTGTTGCTGTTGCAGTTGTTGTTTTAGCTGGCCCGGGCCAGGTTTGAACCTGCCAGCCTCGGTGTCTGTGGTTAACACCCTACCCACTGAGCTATGGGCACCAACCCAGGTCTTTTTTTTCTAATTTCAGGTTAATATAAGGGTATAAACCATTAGTTTGCGTAGTTTGCTTTTGTTAGGTAAACTCCAAATTGTATTTGATCCCTTCACCCAGGAGTTATAAATCCCTACAGTGTACGCAAAGATTACGAGCTTGCAAAATTCCTTTCCTCCTTCCCACTTGAATTTAATTGTGTTTTTCTCTCATGTGTGCATTCAGGGGCTCATCTACTGGTTTCATATAAATATTGAGTACATGGGATGTTTGCTTTTTCATTCTTATTATCATTTACTTAGGCCAAATGTTCTCCAAATCCATCCAGGTAAATACAAAAGATGGAAAGTCTTCTTCTCTCTTTATGGCTGAATAGTATTCCATGGTCTACATATACTGTAGGTTATTTATCCATTCATGAGTTGATGGGCACTTGGGTTGTTTCCACATCTTGGTGATTATGAATTGAGCTGTGATACATATTCTTGTGCAGAAGTCCTCATGGTCAAATTATTTCTTTTCTTCTGGGTAGATGCCTAGTAATGGGATTATGTGATGATAGGGAAGATCCACTTTGAGCTCTTTGAGGATTCTCCATACTTCTTTTTTTTGCAGTTTTTGGCTGGGGCTGGATTTGAACCCGCCACCTCTGGCATATGGGGCCGGTGCCCTACTCCTTTGAGCCACAGGCACTGCCCCATACTTCTTTCCAAAAGGCTATATGAGTTTCCATTTCTACCAACAGTGTGTGAGTGTTCCCTTGCCTCCACACCCACACTGGGATCTATAGCTTTGGGACTTCATGATGTGGGCTCTTCTCACTGGTGTTAGGTGATACCTTAAGGTGGTTTTGATTTGCATTTCTCTGCTGATTAGGGACGATGAGCAGTTTTTTCATGTGTTTGTTGGCCAGGTATCTGTCTTCTTGAGAGAAGCTTTTGTTCATGTATATTGCCCAGTAACAAATGAGATTGTTTGCTGTTTTCTTGTTGATTAGTTTGAGCTCTGTAGATTTTTTTTTCCAGTTTTTGGCCAGTGCTGGGTTTGAACCGGCCACCTCCGGCATATGGGGCCAGTGCCTTACTCCTTTGAGCCACAGGCACTGCCCTTCTGTAGATGTTCATGTACTATTACTTATACATAAGCAGCTTCCTTTAGATGTCTTATTTTTCCTAGAAAGCTCACCTGTGCTTTTTTTCAGCAGCTTTCAGCATTTGTTCTATTTCTCTGCTCATAATCTCTCTTAAAGTCACCTATAATCGGCTCGGCACCTGTGGCTCAAGTGGCTAAGGCGCCAGCCGCATACACCTAAGGTGGCAGGTTCGAATCCAGCCTGGGCCTGCCAAACAACAATGTTGGCTGCAACCAAAAAATAGCCAAGCGTTGTGGCGGGCACCTGCGGTCCCAGCTACTTGGGAGGTGGAGGCAGGAAACTCGCTTGAGCCCAGGAGTTGGAGGTTGCCATGAGCTGTGATGCCATGGCACTCTACACAGG
>NW_003852607.1:1941633-1945869 GCF_000181295.1 Otolemur garnettii | reverse complement strand
TATGTTTCCCACTGTTTCTGTATCAGCTCACCTCCTTCTGTTCTTAGCATTGCCCATGTGATACACAAAGTACATGTATGTTCCTTTCAATGTGCAAGTAGGTGGTGCAGATCTAGTCTTAGATTCAGACTCCAGAAATGCCAGATCTATATTTCAAGTTCTACTCTTTTTTTATCTTTTAAGGGAGGAGTTTCGCATTAGGAAAGGATAGATGATACAAGTCTACTAAAGATCAACTTGGATTGCACATTCATTCCTATCTGCCATTTCAAGGTGAAGGGAAAATTCATGAATTGAATGAGGTTGCAAATACTCTTAACCATATTACCTCATTTTCTCCACTTGAAAACATTCCTTCTACATTCAAAACCCACATACATAATAAATATAAAAGCAGTTATGGCAGTTGTGCACTGGCTACACAAGAACTGAACACATACATACATTAGGGAAGAACCTTACAGGCATAATGAGCATGGCAAAGCCGTTAGTGTCTTCAAGCCCTCCTGACCATGGAGAGATTCATACCGGAAAGAAAACTGTGAAATGTGAAGAATGTGGCAAGACTTTCAGGCACAATTCAGACCTTGTACAACATTGGAGCATCCATACTGGAGAGAAACCTTACAAATGTGATGATTGTGGCAAACTCTTCAGGCAAAATCAACATCTAATGGAGCATCAGAAAATTCATACTGGTGAGAAATCTTTCAAATATAATGACTGTGACAAACTCTTTAGGCAAAATGGGCACCTAATTCAACATCAGAAAACTCATACTGGGGAGAAACATTTCAAAGGTGATGAAATCTTTCAAATATAATGACTGTGGCAAACTCTTCAGGCGAAATGAGTACCTATTTCAACATCAGAAAATCCACACTGGGGAGAAACCTTACAAATGCAATGAGTGTGGCAAGGTCTTTTCTCAACAATCAGGCCTTATAGCTCATCACACAATCCATACAGGAGAAAGACCTTACAAATGTAATGAATGTGACAAGGCCTTCAGACAGAAGATAGCCCTTACATTTCATGAGAAAACATACTGGAGAAAAACCTTACAAGTGTAATGAATGCAGCAAGGCCTTCAGACAGAAGTCAGCCCTTACAGTTCATCAGAAAACCCACACTGGAGAAAAACATTATAAGTGTAATGAGTGTAGCAAGACCTTTAGACAGAAGTCAGCCCTTACAGTTCATCAGAAAACACACACTGTGGTAAAACCTTACAAATGTAATGAATGTGGCAAGGTCTTCAATCACATTTCACATCTTGCTCATCATCAAACAATTCATACTGCAGCAAAACCTTTGAACTGTAATGACTGTGGTAAGGCATTCAGACACAGATAGCCTGTACAGCTCATTAGAAAACATACATTGGAAAGAAACCTTACAAATAATGTGACAAGGCCTTCAGACACAACATATCCCTTACAGTTCATCAGAAAACACGAGAGAAACTTTACAAATGCAAAGAGTATGGCAAGCCCTTTTTTTTTTTTTTTGAGACAGAATCTTAAGCTGTCATCCTGGTTAGGGTACCTTACCATCATAGCTCACAGCACCCTCAAACTCTTGGTCTCAAGCAATCCTCTTGCCTCAGGTTTTTACTCTATTTTTAGTAGTTATGGGGTCTCGCTTTTGCTCAGGCTGATCTCAAACTTGTGAGCTCATACAATCCACCCACCTCGACCTCAAAGTGCTAGGATTACAGGCATGAGCCACCGCTACTGGCTTGTGGCAAGGACTTTAGTTGCAAATCACTTTTTACAGATCAGGACATTCATACTGGAGAGAAGCCTTACAGATGCAATGAATGTGATAAGGGCTTTCAGTTCACTTCTGACCTTATACAACATCGGGGCATTCATATAAGAGAGAAACCTTACAAATGCAATGATTTTGACAAGGCCTTCAGACTGAAGCTATCTCTTACAGTTCATCAGAAGACACATACAAGACAGAAGCCTTACAGAGGCAATGACTATAGGAAGGTCTTTACTTGGAAATAGCACCTTATAAAACACCAGCACATTCATATAGGACAAAAGCCTTACAAATACAATGAAAACATTAGTCCAGCCTGCTACAGTCCCTGGCTATTTTTTAGAGTCGGGGTCTTGCCTGGCTCAGGCTGGTCTTGAACTCATGAGCTCAGGCAATCCACTTGCCTCAGCTTCCCAGTGCTAAAATATTCTTGATGCATTTCCTTTTAAGAGTCAGAATTAAAAATCGGACTTTGTTATCCTAGCTAAACTAAGAACCATTGATATTCACTTTTTTTTTTTTTTTTTGAGACAGAGTTTCACTTTGTCATACTTGGTAAAGATCATAGCTCACAGCAACCTCAAACTCTCAGACTCCAGTGATTCTCTTGCCTCAGCCTTCCAAGTAGCTGGGACTACAGCTACAATGCTTGCCTATTTTTAGAGATGAAATCTCACTCTGGCTATGGCTGATTTCAAACTTGTGAGCTCAGGCAATCTACCCACCTCACCTCCAGAGTGCTAGGATTACAGGTGTCAGCCATATTCAATGCTACAATACTGTCCCTGGGTTGTACTTTTCAGTACCCTAGACCTTGCTTGTTCACATGCACCTAAACTCTATATGGGATTTTTCTTTTTCTGAGACAGAGTCTTACCTTGTAGCCTTTCGTAGAGTGCCATGGTGTCAGCTTCCAGCAACCTCAAACTCTCAGGCTCAAGTGATTCTCTTAGCCTCCCGAGTAGTGGCTAGGACTACAGGCACCCACCACAACCCCAGTGTTTTGTTTTGTTTTTTTTAGAGACAGATCTCTATCTGTCTCAGGCTGGTCTTAAACCTGTGAACTCAGGCAATCCACCTGCCTCTGTCTCCCAGAGTGCTAAGATTACAGGGCTGAGCCCCCTCACCTGGCCATTTTCTTGGGATATTGACAGTGGTGATGGATGTACATGGTATAGGAGTGAGAATTTGTATAGCAGAATCGGCCCTCCTACACCAGCAAGTGCATACATGGCTTCAGAGGAAGTAGCATGTATAGAGTGTTATGAATTTTAAGGGTAGGGCGGAGGTGGGGTCTCTACCTGTGGTCTAAACCTATAGCTGGTGCCAGAGGAGGGAGCACTGAGGCATTGCTATTAGCCAACCAGATGGGCAGAATAGGAAGAGACAAGGCAGAGGTGTTAGTCAAATGTCACACAGTGCAGCTTGACTCTATAACAGAATTTTCTACTGAAATCCCTCAACTTGGTTAGGAAAGACTGTTAATAGCACACTTCATTTCTTTCTTGGCTGCCCTCAAAGTTACATCCTACAGTGTGCGGTGGCTCACATGTATAATCCTAGTACTCTAAGAGGTGAAAGTGAAGTATTCACTTAAGCTGAAGAGTTGAGAACAACATGAGAAGAGGAAGATTCCGTCTCTACTAAAAATAGAAAAATTAGACTGGTAGTATGGTTGGTGCCAGTGTTGCCATCTGTTTGGGAGCCTGATGCAGAAGATAAGGTGATGCCACAGCACTTAAAGGTTTGAGATATGCCATGTAATTAAATTTCCTAAAATATTTTTAAAATTACAATCTAGATTATTTGTGGAAATCTTTATTATAAATACAATAAAGGAACTTTACAAAATTAGGGAAACAATTTTCAGATTGTGATATGAACTAATACTGATCTAATAATAAAATTATCACCAATAATATATGATTTTCTTGTCTAATATTTTGGCTTTCATATATCGTGATCCAGTGTATATTTTTAATATATTCTTTTCTTGTGTTACTCTAGTGACATATTTAGAGTTTGGAAAGGCAGATACTATATGGAGAAAGATTTTGTAACATGAGCATGCTCATAGCACAATGATGGGCCAACTAAGTTGTCTATAAGTCTGAAAAAAGCGGTTAGCTGTAAAGTCTTTAGGAAAAGCTTTGGGATAGTACAAGATAGTGAACTGAAATTCATTAATGTGGGCCTTGTCTAAGGTCAGATGCTTGGAAATCACATTTGTGCATATTAGCAGCTGCAGAAGTGGTGGCTCATGACTATTCCCAGCACTTAGGGAGGCCAAGATATCACCTGACCTAAGGAGTTCCAAACCACCTCAGCAAAAGTGAGACCCCTTCTCTACTGAAAATAGAAAAACTAGTTGGGCATGGTAGCAGGCTCTTGTAGTCCCAGCTAGTTCAGAGGCTGAGACAAGAGATCTCCTAACACCAATAGTTTGAGGTTGCTATAAGCTAA
>NW_003852607.1:1926263-1941363 GCF_000181295.1 Otolemur garnettii | reverse complement strand
AGGCAGGAGACTGGCTTGAGCCCAGGAGTTGGAGGTTGCTGTGAGCTGTGATGCCACAGCACTCTACCCAGGGGGACAGCTTGAGGCTCTGTCTCAAAATAAATAAATAAATAAATAAATAAAAGGGAAAAATCCACAGACGTCAACTTTATTACAAGGAGATAGATAATCTGTATTGCTGAATCCCTAGAAACCATTAAGCCACTTGCCACTGACTGGTATTCCTATTCAGAGTGAGTCTTTCATGAAAGAAAGACATTTTTGTTGTGGTGCCAAGAAAACTGGCACCCAATAGATTTTATTTCATCCAAAATCACTAAAAAGGTGAAACTATATAATGAGTAAATTCTGTTTTAATAATTTCAGGTTGGATATGCTCATGCACTCATAGTCTCAGCTCCCTGGGAAGCTGAAGCAGGAGGATCACTTGAGAAGAGAAAACAAAAGACCTAAAATATATAACAACTTTAAAATAAAATCGTACTTTCGAATGACCTTATATTCACACGAATTTATGGTACGTATAGAACATACTGACGTGACCCTCCTGTGAGCCCACACGCCCAACAAAGTTTATCTTAAAGGGACATAATCTCTAGAGTATAAGAGAATAACTAGTATGAAGAACATGTACGTAATTCCCATCTAGATTCAAGAGTCACTGCTTTTTTCAAAGCAACGCTCCTTACACTGGCCTGAGCTCTCCACGCCTCAGGGTGTTGTCCCTATGAAAGTCTCTCAAGGTCAACTCAGGCTTGAAGTTCCCCCTCCGGTTGAAGGAGGAACAGAAACAAAGAATTTCTAGTGTGTTCTGTTAGGCATCAGCCTGAAACTACACATTCAGCCCAGGGAGGGGTTTGCAATTCATATTGTAGTTTGCCTCACCTGCAGACATTCCTGGCGTGTTTAAGGTAATCACAGAACTTAATTTTAATTGCAGGAACGTCCCTGGATTTAATCCCAGCAGACTTTGATGCTCCCAGCCAGATTCCATTTCCCTGATCCCTCAGTTGCTCCTAAATCCGTGAAACTGGGTACCATTTTTTTGTTGTTTTGTTTTTTTCTTTTAGAGCACAGCCTTTTTAGGCTTAGGCTAGGGCCATCCGGGCTGCAGCCTCTCCTGCGCCTGTAGACCTGGAAGCTGTGGTGGTGGAAAAAGGGGACTGCGTGGCTGGTGAGTTTCCTTTTTCGGATTGGGTGTTCACTTCGCAGTCCCCCGTGCTTTTATACACCGAATTGGCCTGCAGAGCCCTTAACTCCCTGCACAGTTCCTTCGCCTGGAATAAATTCTCGTCCCAGGGGTCGCTTCCCTGTGAGCTGAGTCGCCTCAGGTGGGTTGGGTCCCCAGACTTCTGCGCTTTCACACTCTGTTCCTCCTTAAAGCCCTTCAGTGATCCCTGCACTCCCCTGGGGCCCTCAAAAGTCCTCACCCAGGACAGCAAAAGTCCTCACCCGGTTCGGCTGTTCCTGCCAATCAGAGCTCAAAGCCGTTCACCAGTGTACCCAGAGATGAGACCAGGAGAGGTCCAGGCCTAGTTTAATGAAAGGGGACTGAGATACGTCCAGACAAAGGTGGTTACTGCAAGGAGAGTGGTTTGGGGTTTGTTTGCATAGGGGTAGGAAGATTCCACAGCTTGCTAAAAGGGGTTGGCTGGCTATGGTCTTTCCAGCAGAACACTTGGGATGGAGCCGGCTAGGTCTTTTATTCTGGGGAGGGGAGATGGAGAAGGGTTTAGTCACATAACAGGGCCCCCAGGCCTTGCTGGAACCCTCCCTGAAGGGCAGTGTTACAGCTCCAACCCTGGAGGATCCATGTCCTATGCTTGGCCTTGGGGTTCTGCAGACCCCACCTCTGCCCTAATCTGCCCCCTCAAACACATCCTGCCATTGTCCTAGACAGTGCTCCATAACCACTTCTGCTAGGTGCAGGTTGGGACAGGACAGCAGTACTTGTCATATGATACCTAATGTCCTTTAATCCCTAACTCTCATGAGCTCTTCATGTAAGCATGTTATTCCTGTTTCGTTGTTTGTTTTTGCAGTTTTTGGCCGGGACCAGGTTTGAACTGGCCACCTCCAGTAGATAGAGCTGCTGGAGCCCTACTCCTTTGAGCCACAGACACTGCCCTTCCTGTTTCTTTTCTTTTCTTTTCTTTTTTTCTGAGACAGTCTCAAGCTGTCACCCCTGGGTAGAGTGCCGTGGCATCACATCTGACAGCAACCTCAAACTCTTAGGCTTAAGCAATTCTCTTGCCTCAGCCTCCCGAGTAGCTGAGACTACAGGCGCTCACCCCAACACCTGCCTGTTTTTTGGCTGTAGTTGTCATTGTTGTTTGGCAGGCCCAGGCTGGATTTGAACCGGGCAGCTCCTGTGTATGTGGCTGACGCCCTAGCCGCTTGAGTTATAGGCCCCAAGCCATCCTGTTTTATATTTTTGAATGTGTGGAGTAAGAGACACTGAGTGCAAAAGAGAGGAAACAGAAAAACTTAGAGGAAGACTGAGGTACACGCATGAATGCTGCCCAATTGAGGACCTGGGAGGGATTTGCAATGAGACAAGAGAGTGAAAGCAGAAGGCAAGACACCAGCAGGGGGAGAACAGTCCCTGAAGCAATTTAGAGAAAACCTAGATCTCCTGACACATGAAGGACAGCGACACAGGGAGAGGCCAGCAAATGGGGAGTCGCCTCAGACAGAGAGTCCTGGGAGGGCAGGAATGATTGGGAGTGAGGGCAGACAGCAGCCTGGTGCTGGGACACCAGGAGGGGGCACCTGGTGACAAGGAGAGCAGAGAAGGAACCAAAGCTGGATGGGAGAGAGAGAAGGCAGGGTATGGGACAAGGAAGAGGAAACTTGAAAAGGAGAGCAGAAAGGAAGCAGAGATGGGGAAGAAAGAGGGAAAGATAACGTGAGATAAAGAAGGAATAGAATAAAGAATGAGAGAAAGAGCAGGAGAGAGGGCAACAGAATGAGGAGCAGAAGCCCAGGGGAAAAACATAGAGGAGAAGGGAAAAGCAAGAGAAGGTGAGGATGAGAGGATTGTAGAGAATGAGGGAGGGAAACACAAGGATATGAAGACAGGGCCCCTGAGCCCAGATGAGTCTTGAGGTGATTGTGATGATTAAGTTGTAACTTAGTGTTTCCCCTATTTGTGATCCAATAAGTTTACCATTTGCTGCAAAGATACAGATGAAGTTGAGAATTGAATGATGCCTGTCCGTAATGCTTATGCATAAAATAATTCCCAGCCTCACAGGCTATCCTCCACTTGTAGCCAGGATTCAGCCAGCAGGCACTGAGTTGACTCATACCATTATGGGTCATCCTCTTCCCTTTTCCTGAGATGGGGTAGGGAGTGGGGCAGTGTATGAGTTCTGCTTTCACGATCAATACATCAGTGAGCCTTCAACACACAATATAGCACCTCTGGTCCCTATACTATGTGGGGGTCCCTCCACATCAGCATGCAGGTGTCCATCACACACCCATAGGGTCACCCATACGGAAACTCGGTTATCACACTGTGTGGATGTGGCATTAGATCTCCAGTTTGTCAGGCTCAGTCCTGAAAAGCTGTAAGTTGTGTCTTGTATAACTCTTTCCTCATATTTTTGTAATTTGATAGAGCTGTTCACACACTTAGGAAAACCTTTTCTGTAGGTTGACTCATTTGATACAGAAATATTCCAGAGCACATACGTGGACAGAAGCAAGCACCATTCTCACAGATTAATGAAAACCTAGAATGGGGGTTGGAAACCATAATATTTATCTGCATCTGAAGGGAGGGACAGTTGTGGGGACTCAGTCTTTGTCTTGTGGGATCTGACCCTATCCACAAGTCAGTACTATCAAAATTGAGTGAGATTATCAGGCAGCCACCTGGGGGTCTCCCAGAGTAGAGGTCACTGAGTAAAACCACACACATTAGTGACTAGAGAGAAAATATTATTTCATGTTCAGTATGAGTAGTTTTTCTATTTCCTACATTAAAGGGAAGACATTTCGTAACAATATACCCTCCCTGTCTCAGGACCTGAGAGCTCTACTCAGTAGTGACAGGGAATGGTCTGACTCCACTTCTGGCCCTGCCATTGTGCACAATTGCGATTATGCACATTGAGACTCAGAGTCTCATGGTGGCCTGCATCCTGTCTATACTGCTTAATACATATTTAGTTTTATTTTCATTTGTATATTAACTTTTTTTTTAGACGATATCTGTTGCCGCAGGTAGTATGCCCTGGTGTCATCATAACTCATAGCACTTTCAAGCTCTTTGGCTTCAGAGATCCTCTTGCCTCAGCCTCCCAAGTAGCTGGGAGTTGAGGGGCCTACCACAACACCTTGCTAGTTTCTATTTTTAGTAGACACTGGGTCTCACTGTTGCTCAGCCTGTTTTAGAACTCATGAGCTCACGGGATCCTCCTGCCTTAGCCTCCCAGAGTGCTATGATTACAGGCATGAGCCAACGATCCTGGCCAAGACATTCTATCTTAACACATTGTTGACTGGTAATTTGGGGCAGACGGAATCTTGTGTCACTGGTTATTATTCCAGTGACAAAATCAAGAAACTTTTACAAAATCATACTTTATCCCATGTTTTAAAAATTGTTAATACCTCATGCTGGTGCAAATGTGAGTTAACCTGTGATGGGTCAGCAATATGTTCGGTGCATTTTTCTATTAAAGATGGAGAAAGTACATGTTTACATGAAACAGGTGGGACAACACATTTTGAATCTTTTTTTTAATTAAATAATAACTATGTACATTAATGCAATTCTGGGGTACAATGTGGTGTTTTCATATACAATTTGAAATCTTTTCATCAAACTGGTTAACATAGCCTACATGTCATTTTCTTAGTTATTGTATTAAGACAATTATATTCTACTCTTAGAAAGATTCACTTGTACCCTTGTAAGATAAACCATAGAAGTGATCCCTCCAATCACCCTCCCTCCACCCATTTCCCCCTCCCTTCTCCCTCCCTCCTCCCCGTATACTTAGGCTGTTATTAGGTTATAGATTTCATATGGAAGCTATAAATTAATTTCATAATACAGCTGTGTACATTGGACACTTTTTCTTCTATTCCTGTGACACTTTGCTAAGAAGAACACTTTCCAGTTCCATCTATGTGAACCACATTTTGAATCTTAACTTTAGACATAAGAAGTAGTATGCAGGACTGCGCCTTGGCTGACTGTGCTCCGAGGGCCTCTTTTCCCCAGGTTGTTCCTGCCTCACGGTGTTTACATTGGAGCTCTCTTTTTGTAGAAGTCTTTTCCCCTCAGCTGCAGGTCACATGCACCCTTTCACCTTCTTACTGGGGACTTCTGCCCGCTATTTAATATTTAATATTTCAGCCACATCTTCACTCCCATCTGGACCCTCCTGGTTCACTTTGGCCAACCTGACATTTTCTTTTGGGTCTCTCACCTTTTACTTTCTGAACACTGGTGACAAGAAGTCTCCAGGGGGACAACAGATCCAGAAGGAAGGAGGGGTCCTGGCCTTGGCCCTGTGAGCAGAACTCAGCCTGGTGTGACATTAGAATCCTGAGGCTTTTTTCAAATACATCTCTCATGTCCCCCCTGCCATTTCCACAGTCAGGTTGGGACCCACCTTGAGTAATGGTTCCAGTGACCAGGTGTGTCCAGTCTTTGTACAGCACTGAGCAACAAGGCTTTGTGTTCTCCAATTCTGATGGCTGAGTTCAGAGGGGTGAGGGGCTGTGCCCTGGAGTGGAGCTCAATACAGTTCAGCTCCCCAGTGCTACAGGGTCTATGGGGGCTTCAGCACGAGAGGGCCTAGGTCTGCTGAAGGGGTCAGAGAATGACTAGTTCTCATCCTGTAGGAGTGTTGACCCTGCATCCCCCTGGTGTTATGGACAGGAGAGAACCATGTTCTTTTGTTTTTTCTTTCTTTTTTTTTTTTTGAGATAGTCTCCCTTTGTTGCCCCCGGTAGAGTACTGTGCTGACATAGCTCACAGCAACCTCTAACTCTTGAGCTCAAGTGATTCTCTTGCCTCAGCCTCATGAGGAGCTGGGACTACAGGCACCCAGCACAACACCTGGCTATTTTCTTCAGAGATGGGGTCTCGCTCTGGCTCAGGCTAGTCTCCCAACTTGGGAGCTCAGGCAATCTGCCCACTTCGGCATGAGCCACCTCGCCCAGTCTGAGAACCATCTCCTTACATAGGAAGTCTTTCCTCTCCAAGAGATCCTTTCAACAAAAGGGGAGTGTGTTGACTGAGTGAGTATTAAACATCCTATTTTTTTACAATAGGGATTGATTTTTAAAGATTGCCTTTGGTGAAGAAGCTGAGATTAAAGGTAAAAGGAAAGAAGAGGAATCTAGAATGGTTTCTACTCAGGTACAGTGATATTCTCAGTGGATCATCATGTGTCTTTCCTTTCTCAAATGCTGGCTTTGGAGTTGCTGATCTTCTCTGACTCTGAGCTATTCTGAGGGTTGCTCCCCCTCACCCATGCCTTCTTTCGTTTATTCTCATTTCCACTTTGAAGCCATGTCACTGTGCCCTAGTGACATGAACTCATGAAGAGGCTCCATTAGACAAAGTCCTAGGAAGGGCTTCACCCAAGCCCTAGGTTAGAGAGGAGGTATGGTCCTGGGTTTCAGTGTAGTAGGGCAGCAGGGACTATTCAAGGGCTGCATTTGGTTGTACTGCCAGTTCTCTGTACATAAGGATTAGACCAGCTGCACATGGAAGTTATGGGGTAACATGGTACATTCTGGAAAGGGTACCTTGTTAGAAGACATCTTTCTTTTTTTTTTTGAGACAGAGCCTTAAGTTGTTGGCCTGGGTAGAGTGCTGTGGCATCACAGCTCATAGCAACCTCTATCTCCTGGGCTCAAGCACAGCTCCCAAGTAGCTGGGACCACAGGCGCCTGCCACAACGCCTGGCTATTTTTCAGTTGTAGTTTTCATCGTTGTTTGGCGGGCTCAGGCTGGATTCAAACCCAGCTGCTCAGGTGTATGTGGCTGGCACCTTAGCCACTTGAGCCGCAGATGCCAAGCTAGAATACATCTTTCTGCTTGATTTTCTACTACATTTCAAGCTAAATTGGGTGAATCCCTGTGCTTCTCATGCCAAATTGTTTATTACCAAGAATAATAGGCTCGGCGCCTGTGGCTCAGGTGGCAAAGGTGCCAGCCACATACACCCAAGGTGGCGGGTTTGAATCCAGCCTGGGCCTGCCAAAACAACAATGACGGCTGCAACCAAAAATAGCCGGGCATTGTGGCAGGCGCCTGTGGTCCCAGCTGCTTGGGAGGCTGAGGCAGTAGACTCGCTTGAGCCCAGGAGTTAGAGGTTGCTGTGAGCTGTGATGCCACGGCACTCTACCCAGGGGGATAGCTTGAGGCTCTGTCTCAAAAAAAAAAATGAAAAAGAAGAATATAAACAACAGACGCAGTTGTTCCCCCCTTTAATCCTAGCACTGTGGGGGGTCGACGTATGTGGATAGCCTGAGCTAACAGTTTCCAGACCAGTCGGAGCAAGGGTGAGACCCCTTCTCTAAAAGTAGCTGTAGGTTATGGCAGATGACTGTAGTTACAGCTACTTATTTGGCTGAGGCAAGAGAATCACCTGAGCCCAAGAGTTTGAGGTTACTGTTAGCTGTGACGCCTTGGCACTCTACCGAGGATGACAAAATGAGATTCTGTCTCACACATAAAAAAGAATAGTATGGACAGACAGACGGGCATCAATGATACCGAATGTTCTATCATATTGAATCTATATTATAAAACATGAGCAGGAGGTTGGTTTAATCATTCTGAGTGTTTCCTTTTGGCAGAGGCTGTGCTGTTTCTTCAAGGACTTTTTTTTTTCTTGAGACAGTCTCACTTTGTTGACCTTGGTAGAGTGCCATATCATCACAGCTCACAGCAACCTCCAACTCTTGGGCTTAAGCCATTCTCTTGCCTTAGCTTCTCAAGTGACTGGGACTACTGGCAACCCCCACACCACCCAGCTATCTTTTTGTTACAGTTGTCATTGTTGTTTAGCTGGCCTGGGCTGGGTTTGAACCTGCCAGCCTCAGTGCATGTGGCTGGCACCATAACCACTGTGCTACGGGCACTGAGCCCACATCAATTTTTTTAATCACTTTTTGGTTTTCTGTGAAGTAAAGATTTCATTACATCTCAATATGGTGAAACACATTTTCCATTTTAGGGACCCTTGATATTCAGGGAGGTGGCTATAGAATTCTCTCAGGAAGAGTGGCAGTACCTGGATCCTGCTCAGAGGACTTTATACAGGGCCGAAATGTTGGAGAAATACAGGAACCTGGTCTCCCTGGGTGAGGATAACGTGGCTCTCACAGTTGGGCTCTACCCTGTATGTCTTTGTATTTTCTCTTCTGTGCCTTGTGGGAACCACCGCATAGCTTAACTGAGTGAAAAGCTCTATGTCCTTTCTGGACTTTCAGCGTCCCATTTCCTCAGCTTTTGTGCCTGCTGTCGTACTAGGGCCTACCTATGCAAAAATCCCTCATGGTAGATTTTTTAGAAAAATACCTAGTTCCCTATTTTCTACCCAGGACCTTTGATTCAGTACTTCCTGACAGAGAGCTCGATGTTTGTATAGCACAGATTCATACACATTGAGAAGGCGGCCTTATGTGGATGAATTTGTGAAATTTGTTTTCTTTTTTTTGAGACAGTCTCACTTTGTCCTGCTTGGTAGTGTAACATGGTGTCATAACTTATAGCAGCCTCAAAGTCTTGGGCTCAAGGGATCCTCTTGCCACAGCCTCCTGAAAAGCTGGGACTACAGATGCTCCCCACAACACCTAGCTATTTTTTTAGAGAGGGAGTCTCACTCTTGCTCAGGCTGGTCTCAACTCCTGAGCTCAAGCTATCTACCTGCCTCTACCTCCCAGAGTGCTAGGATTATAGGTATAAGCCACTGTGCCCAACCTGAGAAATACTTTGCTTGATCCATTTATAATGTCCTCTGTCTTACCTAACCATAGGGTTTTAATTTTGCCAAACCCACAGTACTTCTTGATTCTTTGTTTTTATAAGCAGGACTCTTGCTTCCTGACCTGACCATTCTCTCCATGTTGGAGGAAGGGAAAGAGCCCTGGACTGTGGAGATTGAAGTGAAAACACCATGTAATTCAAACTGAGAAGAATGGATCAAAGATGTGCACTCCGATAAGAGCTCAGGTGGGCACAGTGGAAGCCATACTGCTATACGGTGTGTGGGAAAGGTTGCAAATTAGGGGTTCGGTTATGAACAAAAGGTTAAATCCTGTGAGTTCTAAGCAGAAATCTTTGTCTTTATGTACCACTCTGTTCTTTGGATGTGGAACAGTTGATTTTTTTTCAACCTGCAGTAGTTCTCCAGCTGAAACAGAGATCAAGGCAAATTATTTGATTGCATGACACCTCTGTGATCTTTTTGGTCCTCTGTCTGGGTCACTGCAGGGCCATTTCCAAGGATCTCTTTTCCCTATTGTGTGTCTTTCTGTATTTGACTCCATCTGGTCCTTAGTTCCTTGTCCATGAAGGTGAAAGGAGATACTGCAACAGACCCCACATGTTGACCTCTTCAGGTGCCATCCCATTTCCTGTACTTGGAAGGCCTAATCAGGGCCTGGGAACACACTGGCTGCGCTTTTTTTTTACATCTGGAGCCAGGGGACATGGGGAGCTGTCTCCAGCCCTCTCTGCCTTTTCAGGTCAGTTGGAGATTAAGAGAAAGCCAGAGTGTTCATCGCCTTCTCCCCTGCCACTCAACACAGGAAACCCTTTGATGGCCACTAAAAACTGGTTGTTGGTGGGGAAAAACCCAGCACATTTTGCTGACCAGAAGAGAGCTTCCTGTACTTGATTTGTGACCCTGTCTGCCTGAGTTATGGTCACCCAAGCCTGCTCCCATGTCATACTCCACTCACAAGTAGCAGGTTGTCACTTCTTCTTTTAACCAAACAGATGCGAGGTGGAGGTGTGTTGAGGCCCTGGTCTGGTGTGATTATTTTCAAGGCTGGCTCACAGCTCTCAGTGACACACTTTCTGTGCTTGTGGTTTATTATAAGGGACATGTGAGACAATACAGATGAACAGCAGATGAAGACACTCACAGGGCAAGGCTCCTTGCAGCTTCACTGGATACCCCACCCTCCACACACATCTATGTGTTTTGCATTTGGAATTTCTGCTAACCCCACAGGCAGGGATTTTTATTGAGGTGTCATCATGTGGGCATGATTGATGTTGACTCAGCCTTCAGCCCTTTCCCCTTTCTAGGGGATGTTGGCTGGGCCTGAAAATTTCAGCCTTTTAGTCACAGTTTTGTATTTCTACTGACCAGCCCTTATGGAGGACACCATTGAAATAGACTTATTAGAACATGTCACATTCCTGTCACCCAGGAAATTTCAACGTGTTAGGAGTGTATGTGAGGAAACTGGGAGGAGACCAGTGTATGTGTTTCTTCCTATTTCACAAGATCCCTGAGCCACTCTATAATTATGCTTTGCCCACACTTTGCTGCTGTGTGTAGGTGGGGACAAGATTGGCTCTTATGAGATTTGTGTATTTATTTATTTAGAGACAGAGTCTCAAGCTGTCACCCTGGGTAGAGTGCCGTGTTGTCACAGCTCACAGCAACCTCTAACTCTTGGGCTTAAGTGATTCTCTTGCCTCAGCCTCCCAAGTAGCTGGGACTACAGGCACCCGCCACAACGCCCAGCTATTTTTTGGTTGTAGTTGCCATTGTTGTTTTAGCTAGCTCGGGCCAGGTTTGAACCCACCAGCCTCAGTGTATGTGGCCAGCGCCCTACCTACTGAGCTGTGGGCGCTGCTGAGATTTTTACTGAGTAAGAGGAAAAGTGAGGGGACAGGAGGGCCCTGTGTTAGATCCCCAGGTTCGTGTGGTGAGCATAGCTCACTGGAATGATGGGTGTGGTTCCTACTCCACTGTCATTTGTTTCAGCCACCTCTAGTCTCATGTTTTCCTTTTTGCATATTATACATGATTCTGGTTTTTATATATTTAATTGTCTGTTTTACTATTGTGTATGTTTTTCTTTGTATTTATTCCTTTTGTAGACTGTCCTGTCTAGAATGTGATGAGATGCCATACCACTGTGTCTACTGATTTATATATTTTAGAAGATGTCTTTGTTCAGTATAGAGGTTGTAGCCAGCAGGAATTTCCTTAAAACCTACAAAGTGGAAAAGGTTTACTTTGGTAATTTATTTATTTATTTTTATTCTTTGGTAATTTAAATATTTGGTTTTCTTCCTAGTACATACTATTAAAGTGTGCTTTTGTCATTTACTTCAGTTTATGACCTGGGAGTTCTTTTTTTTTTTTTTGAGACAGAATCTCACTGTGTGGCATCACAGCTCCCAGCAACCTCAAAGTCTTGGGCTTAAGCGATTCTCTTCTCTCAGCCTCCCGAGTAGGTGGGACTATACATGTCCACCACAACGCCTGGCTATTTTTTTGCTCCAGTTGTCATTGTTGTTTAGCTGGCCTAGACCGGTTCAAACCTGCCAGCCTGGGAATATGTGGCCAGTGTCCTACCCACTGAGCTTCGGGTGTCACCCTGGGATTTTTTTTTAAGACAGAGTCTCACTTTGTCATCCAGGTAATATGCAGTGGTGTCATCCTATCTCACTGCAATGTCTACCTCCTGGGCACAAGCTATACTCCTGCTTCAGCCTCTCAAGTAGCGGGAACGACAGGAGCCTCCCAGGATACACGGTTCATTTTTTATTTTTAGCAATGACGGGATCTTGTTCTTGCTGAGGCTGCTCTCAAACTCATGAGCTCAATGTTCCCTCCTGCCTGGGCCTCCTATAGTGATCAGATTGCAACTCTGAGCCCCCACACCTGCTGAAATAGTGCTGCTCTCTTTTTTTGCAGTTTTTGGCCGGTGGCCGGGTTTGAACCCGCCACCTCTATATATGGACCTAGCACCCTACTCCTTTGAGCCACAGGCAGTGCCCCTGCTGCTCTCTTTTTAATTGAGGTTTGTATATATCCACTTACAATCCTGTCCTTAATTCTTTTGAATATATGCCCAGATGTGTTATCATTGGCTTTTAAGATAATTTGGTATTTTTTTTCTGTAGACATAGTCTCACTATGTTGCCTTCAGTAGAGTGCCAGTGGCATCACAGTTCACAGCAACCTCAAACTCTTGGCTAAAGCTATCCTCTTGCCTCAGCCTCCCAAGTAGCTAGGACTTCAGGCGTCCACCACAACTCCCAGCTGTTTTTTTTGTTGCATTTGTCATTGGTGTTCTAGCTGGCCCAGGCCAGGTTCTAACCCACCAGCCTCGGGTATGTGGTTGGCACCCTACCCACTAAGCTATAGGCTCCAGGTCAGCTAATTCAATTTTGAATCATCTGAGGAAATTTCATGCTGGTTTTCATAGTGTTTCCACCATTTTATATTCCAAGCAACAGGGCTCAAGTCTTTCTTTTTTCATGTTTTCACCAACCTTTCTTATGTTGGGGTGATTTTTCTTTTATTATTTTTGAAGATAAACATCCTAGTGGATATGTTTACCTTGTTCTTTGTATATTGATGTTTATCCAGGAAGTTATTGTTCCTTACAGTCTCATAAATCTTTTCAGCTATCATTATTTTTTGCTCTTATATTTACAATAGAAAGTAAACTTTGCTTTTCTTTGAGACAGAGTCTCACTTTGTCACCTTCGGTAAAGTGCTATGCTGTGTCTTCATAGCTTATAGCAACTGCTAACTCTTGGGTTCAAGCCATTCTCTTTCCTCAGCCTTCCAGGTAGCTGGGACTACTGGCATCCACCACAGTACCTGGCTATTTTTAGAGATGAGATGGGGGTCTTGCTCTTGCTAAGGCTGGTCTCAAACTTCTGAGCTCAGGCAATCCACTCACCTCGGCCTCCCAGAGTGCTAGGATTACAGGCTTGCGCCTCTGGGTCTGGCCTCCATTAAGTAAAGTTTTGAGGTCATACACAGTAAGGGTCCACCTTCATTTTTCTTCTGTGTATTCAGTTTCCTTTGCACTATTTGTTGAAGGGATTGTCCTTTCCCCTTACATGTTAGTATCACCCTGACTGACCATCATTAGACAATGTAGTTGAGGGATTCTGACTGGTTCTCTAGGTCATTGCTTTCTACATCTGTCTCCATGGCAGTACTGCACTGCTTAGATAAGGTGGCTGTGTGATAAGTTTTGTAATTTATGTAACATGAGACCTCCTGCTTCATTTCATTGAAGTTTCTTTTCCTATTGACAGCAAGCTGTCTCAGTTTGTTGCCCGCAGTAGAGTGCCGCAGCATCACAGCTCACAGCAATGTCATACTCTTGGACTCAAGCAATTCTCTTCCCTCAGCCTCCCAAGTAGTTGGGACCATAGGCACCCACCATGCACAACACCAGGCTATTATTTAGAGATAAGGTCTTGCTCTGGCTCAGGCAGGTCTCAAACTCATGAACTCAGGCAATTCACCTGCCTCAGCCTCCCAGAGTGCTAGGATTACAGGCGTGATGTGTGATTTCCTTTTAGTTAAAGGATACATTTATTTCTCTAAGAAGTTTCATTGGGATTTTGCTAAGGATTTCACTGAATCTGTGGGTCACCTTGGTTGTTATTGACATTTAACAACCAAAGCATGAACATGGGTCTTTTTTTTTTCTAATTTCAGGTTAATTGATGGTATAAACCATTAATTTACATTGTATGAGTTTGTTAGGTAAATTCTAAGTTGTAGTTGAGCCCTTCACCCAGGAGGTATGCCACTGTATGCCTACAGTGTGCCCAAAAGTTGTGAGCTTACAAAATCCTCTTCTTCTTCTCCACTTCTCCCCCACTTGAATTTTATTATGTTTATCTCTCATGTGTGCATTCATGTGCTCATCTACTGGTGTCAGATTAGTATTGAGTACATGGGATGCTTGCTTTTTTTTTTGAGGTAGAGTTTTAAGCTGTTGCCCTGGGTAGAGTGCTATGGTGTCACAGCTCACAGCAACCTCAAACTCTTGGGTTCAACCTCAATTCTCTTGCCTCAGCCTCCCAAGTAGCTGAGACTACAGGCACCCACAACAACACCCAGCTATTTTTTTATTGCAATTGTCATTGTTGTTTAGCTGGCCCAGGCTGTGTTTGAACCCGCCACCCACTGTGTATGTGGCTCACACTGTAACCACTGTGCTATGGGGGCCAAGCCTACCTTTTTGTTCTTGTTATCATTTACTTAGGCCAAATATTCTCCAGATCTATCCAGGTAAATACAACAGATGGAATGTCTCCATTTCTCTTTATGGCTTAATAGTATTCCCTGGTCTACATATACCATAGTTTATTTATCAATTCATGAGTTGATGGGCACTTGGGTTGTTTCCACATCTTGGCAATTGTGAATTGAGCTGTGATACATATTCTTGTTCAGAAGTCCTCATGTTCAAGTGATTTCTTTTCTTCTGAGTAAATGTCTAGTAATGGGATAGTGTAATGAAAGGGAAGGTCCACTTTTCACTCTTTGAGCAGTCTCCATACTTCTTTTCTTTTATTTATTTATTTGTTTTTTAACTCAAAAGCTACTTCTTGACCAATACAATAGATACATAAATCACACATGTGACTATGAAAGGAAGTACAGTGGCGCCTGTGGCTCAAAGGAGTAGGATGCTGCTCCCATATGCTGGAGGTGGCAGGTTCAAACCCAGCCCCTGGCCAAAAACTGCAAAAAAAAAAAAAGAATTGTAGAAGTTTACAAGTTTGTAATAATAAAGAGTCAATAGCAGATGCAAAATAAACAAAAAAGAATATAATTATATGTACATACACCTCTTTGGCAAGAAATTTGGAAACCTATAATAAAAAATCTTTTAAATTTTAGGTTCTTGGGCAGTGCCTGTGGCTCAGTGAGTATGGTGCCAGCCCCGTATACTGAGGGTGGCGGGTTCAAACGCCATCCCAGCCAAACTGCAACAAAAAAATAGCCAGGCGTTGTGGCAAGGCGCCTGTAGTCCCAGCTACTCAGAAAGCTGAGACAAGAGAATCAATCACCTACGCCCAAGAGCTGGAGGTGGTTGTGAGCTGTGACACCACAGC
>NW_003852607.1:1921547-1924833 GCF_000181295.1 Otolemur garnettii | reverse complement strand
GCAGGACAAATTGTTAAAAATCAGGACTGTCCCGCCAAAAGCAGGACTTCTGGTCATCTTACTCATTATGTTCCTGGGGCTGGATTTCAACTTTGGATTCCAGCAATTCTCCGAACCGGTCTCTAGCATACTGGGATTACAGATGTGAGTCATTGTGCCTTTTTCCTTTGAGATTAAATATTATCTGATTCACAGGATGGCAATGAGCAGTGAATATTATTAATCTTCTTGCCTAGAGCATTCAGCACAGGCTTCTCCTTAAAGATTGCACAGTGGGTCCTAGGAACCAACTGTTCTACCAAATCAAAGAGAACAGGCCACAAGCTTTAGACCCTGAAAATTTTATGGGAACAGTAGTGGGATCTTAAAGACTAATAAAAGCTATAGAAATAATGCAGGGATACTGATGATCGCCTTTGCCATTGAATGACAATAGTGTTGATTATCAGACATTGATAAAAACTAATCTTTTTTAGAAGCTAAAGAGAGAAAATTTAGATCCAAGTAGACAGTTTCATCAAAACAACCAGTAGGGCATCTTCTTGAGCCCAGTTCACATCTGCTTCTGGCGTTGTAATTTGCACCTGTTTTATTCAGGATACATAATAATTCCTGGTTTTATCTAACAAAATTTAATAGTTTTTACAGTTGTAAATGAGTCACAGTGTTTGTGCCAACACTGTTTTCTTCCACCTGAGGAGGATCCTTCATAACAGACAATAATAACAAACCCTTAGGCTAGTGTTTTTAACCTTGTTTATCTCACAGGATACTCGAAGCTATAGATAAACTTCCATGGCACACTTATCTTGTGTTGATCCCAAAAAGGGTACAAAAAAGAATATATTTACTGTGCTTCAAATGTCTTTTTGTACGTATTTTAATTAACAATCTTTAACATTTGTTGAGGCACACCCAAGATCCTCTTATGGCACACCAGTTGATAATCACTTCATTAGGCTCTTATGGTTGAAGCTTCTAGAACATTTTTTGGGGGTGAAATTGAAGAACAGATTCTTTTGGATGGATGCACTTAGGTAAGTATGATTGCTTCAAAGTCATCATTCTTAGTAGGCAAGTTGTCTCTGCACTCTGCCCTAGAATTCTTATGTGAGTCCAGTAAATGTTCCAAAGAGGAACAACTTCAGACTTTTACACCCTCAAACATGCATCACTGCGTGTGCATGCTCTGTGTCATATTTCTACACACTTCTCTCCTGTGACCAAGTATATACCTTTTCATGCCCCTGCATTTTCCCTAAGCAAAAATGCACATATAATAATATGAAAGTTATGATGAAATAAAGGATTGTCTGGACAATAAGGATAAGAATACATCTACCTCCATTTTGTCCTTCCAGAAGTCCATGACATAATTTTAAATATCCCCCATGCATTTCCTTTCTAGAATCAATACTGAAAATGGGACTTTGTTTTGCTGGACAAACTAGGAACCACCTGTATTCACTCTCATAATACTGTCCCCAAGTTGCACTTTTCATTCCCCTGGATCTTGCTTGCACCTAAGCTTTTCTGTACCCAAAAGAGCTGTGAAAATTTGTATTGTACAGTGAGGTTTCTGAGGAAAGCAGAATAGTCCCACCACCACCAGCAGGTACATGCATGGCTTGAGAGGAAGTGGCATATGTTGAGTGTTATGAATTTTAAAGATGGGGTGGAGGTGGAGCAGTACACCTGGTGCCAAAGGAGGGAGCACTCAGGCATTGAGGTTAGTCAGCCAGATGAGCAGAATAGGAAGAGGGAAGGCAGAGGCACGAAAAGTGTTAGTATTCAAATATCACACAATGAATTTAAGATAACAGAATTTTACTTGACTCTTTAAGATAACAGAATTTTCTACTGAAATCCCTTAACTTGGTTAGGAAAGACTATGTTAATAGCACACTTCATTTTTTTCTTGGCTGCCCCAAACGTCACATCCTACAGTGTGCGGGGGCTAACACCTATAATCCTAGTACTCTGAGAGGTAGAGATGGAAGCATCACTTGAGCTCTGGAGTTCAAGACCAGGCTGAGAAGGAGCAAGACTCCCTCTCTACTAGAAAAATTTACCTGGTTTTGTGGTGGGCACCAGTGTTGCTTTCTGTTTAGGAGGCTGAGGCAGTAGGATCACTTCAGCCCAGGAGTTTGAGGTTCTGAGCTAGCTGATGCCACAGCACATTATACCTTGGACAACCGCGGAAACTGTCTCCAAAGAAACAGCAATGTTTGTGAAATACCAGTTAGTGAAATTTTCTAAAATATGTTTTTTACGCTAGAATCTAGATTATTATGTGGAAATCTTAATTATATAACAAGCATGATAAATTTTATGGTTGGACATGGTAGCTCACACTGGTGATCCTAGCACTCTAGGAGGCCAAGGCGGGTGGATTGCCTAAGCTCACAGGTTCGAGACCAGCCTGAGCCAGAGCAAGACCTCATCTCTAGAAATAGCCGGGTGTTGTGACCGGCATCTGTAGTCCCTGCTACTCGGGAAGCTGAGGCAAGAGAATTGCTTTAGCCTAACAGTTTGAGGTTGCTGTAAGCTATGAAACCACAGTACTCTACCTAGGGTGACAAAGTGAGACTGTCTCCAAAAAAAAAAAAAAAGAAAGAAATTTTACAAGAGAGAATTTTTACAAAATAAGGGGAATAATTTTCAGATTATGTAAAGCAATATATACCATGGGTTGTTTCCAAGTCCAATAAAATTATCTGATTTGTATATGATTTTTTTGTCTCATTTCTCTCATACACTATAGGTCTGTATATTTAATACATATTTTCTATGTTACTCTAGTGACAAATTTCGAGTTTGTAAATGAGGATGCTGTTTGGAGACATTTTCTGACATGAGCATAATCATAGGACAATGGCAGGCAAAAGCTAAGTTCTCTATCAACATGAAAAAGCAGTACACCTTAAAGTTTTTAGTGTAGGGATAGCTTTGGGACAGTTCAAGATGGTGAACTGAAATTTCGTAATGTGAGCCTTGTCTCAGATCAAATGCTTGAAAATCACATAGGTGGGAGTTAATCAGCATCTGTAGAGGTAAATGAAAAGGTGGTAAAAGGGAAAATCCCTCAGGCTTCAAGTTGACTTTGGGAAGAGGAGACAATCTCTGTAGCGGGATCCTTAAGAGGCCATTCTGCCACCTTCCTCTGGCTGGTATTTCTATTCAGAGTGACAGTCTTCCAGGAAAGCAAGATGTTTTGTGTTTGTGCAGGGAAAACTGGCACCCAGTAGATTTGATTTCATCCAAAATCATTTAATAATTTCAAGTT
>NW_003852607.1:1917889-1920678 GCF_000181295.1 Otolemur garnettii | reverse complement strand
TTTATGGTACATTTAGAATATATTGTGATGTGAGCCTACTATGAGGCCAACAAACTTTATTTTTAAGGTACATAATCTCAAAAGTGTAAGAGAATAACTAGTGTGAAGAGCATGTACGTAATTCCCATCTATATTCAGGAGTGGCGTTTTTCAAAAAAATACCCTTGGTGAGCCTCTTACACTGGCCTGAGCCCTCCATGCCTGTCAGGTATTGTCCCTCTGAAGCATTCTGAAACTGAGCTCAGGCTTGAAGCCCTTCCTCAGGTGTGAACGGGGAACACAAAGAAAAAGGATGTTCAGTGTGGACACAAGCCCCTGAGTGTTTGCCTCTCCTACAGACGTTCCTGAGGTGTTCAGTCTAATTGGAGAACATAATTTTAATTGAAGGAACCTTCCTTGATTTAATCACCAGTGGACGTTGACGGTGCCAGCCAGATTTCTGATCCCTGACCCCTGAGTTGCTCCAGCCTTATGATAGGTTTTGTGACATAAACCCAAGAAACTGGGCACCCGCTAAGCGGAGGCCCCGCCCACCATCGGGCCCCGCCCCGCCGCGGCCTCTTCTCCGCCCACAGGTTCCCGCAGACCCGGAAGCCGCTGTAGAGGAAAGCAGGCAACCGGGTGGCTGGTGAGTTTCCCTTTTTCCGATTAGGTGTTCACATTGCAGTCCCCAGTGTTCTATACCTGGGATCGGGGCCGTAGAGACCTTAAATCTCCGCACGGCCCTTTCCGCCGCGAGTGAATTCCTGTGCCAGTGAGGTTCCAGGGTCGCTTCTCTGTGAGCTGAGGCAGGTCCTGTTCCCGATCTTTCTGCCACAGGGCCAGGGAGACACCACTTTTGACACCGTATCCCTACCTACAGCCCCTCAGTGACCCCTGCACTTCCTCTGCGCCCCCAAAGTCCTCACCCGCGAGGGAGATTCATGCCATTCCGTGCCCCAGGCCTCTCCCGAGTCGCCCCTGGAGGGCAGCGCTGCGGCCCAGGTACCGGAGGACCTGAGTCCTCTCCGTGGTCCTGGGGTTCTGCTGACTCCACCTCTGTCCTAACCCTCAGACCCACCCTGCCACTGTCTTTAGCGGGATCAGCTCCGTAGGACAGTTTTCAGTCATCACTTCATCTAAGTGGGGATTGGGAGAAGAGAGTAGGGCTTCTTATTGATGTCGTTTCATCTCTAATTCTTGTGAGCTCTTCAGGTGAGTGTGTTATTCCTATTTCTTATGAATGTGTGGAGTAACAGGACAGGGAGAGCAAGAGGAAATAGGAAAACTTAAGAGAGGAAGAGTGAGGGAGACCCATGAACAGTGCCCAGTAGAGGACCTGGGAGGGATTTGCAAAGAGACAGGAGAGGGAAAGCAGAAGGCAGGACACCAGCAGGGGTAGAAAAGTCCCTGAAGCAATTTAGAGGAAAAAACGGCCTCTCCTGACTGATGAAGGACAGCAACATAGGGAGAGGCCAGCAAAGAGGGAGGCACCTCAGACAGAGAGTCCTGGGAGGGCAGGAATGACTGGGAATCAGGGCAGACAGAACAGCCTGGTGCTAGGACACCAGGAGGGGGCACCTGGTGACAAGGAGAGCAGAAAAGGAACCAAAGCCGGATAGGAGAAAGAGAAGACGGGAGGTGGGACAAGGAAGAAGAAACTCGAAAGGGAGAGCAGAAAGGAAGCAGAGATGGGGAAGAAAGAAGGAGAGAGAATGTGAGATTGGGACAATTAGAAGGTTGAGGAGGAAGGGCTGCAAAAGGTGACACACGTTTCCAGAATGGAGCAGAGCATTAAAAGAAGAGATAGAGGAAAGGAGCATACTAAGAGCAGGAGAGGGTCACAGAATGGGGAGCAGAAGTTCAGGGGGAAACACAGAGGAGAAGGGAAAAGCAAGAGGAGGTGAGAGAAGGTGAGGATGAGAGGTTTGTAGAGACAGAGGGAGGAAAACACAAGGAAATGAAGATAGAAGGGCTCTGAGCCCAGATAAGTCTTGAGGGGACTATGTGGGATAATTAATATGAGTAAGCCATGCATAGTGTTTCCCCTGTTTGTTGTTGTTGTTTTGCCAGAGTCTCACTTTGTCACCTTCAGTAGAGTACTATGGGATCATAGCTCACAGCAGCCGCAAACTATTGGGCTCAAGTGGTCCTCTTCTTCAGCCTCCCAAGTACTGGGACTACAGGCACCCGCCACAATGCTCAGCTAGTTTGTTTGTATTTTTAGTAGAGATGGTGTCTCACTCTTGCTGAGGCTGGTCTCTAACTCCTGAGTGCAAGCAATCCACTTGCTTCAGACTCCCAGACTGCTAGGATTTTTCTGAACCACTGCCCCGAGTCAACACGTTGTTGATTAGTAATTTTACCCAGAAGCAATCTTGTGTTACAGGATATTATTCTGGTGACACAATCAAGAAATCATTCACAATATCCTACATTATCCTGTGTTCTGAAAATTGCAATAGCTAATGCAGGTGCTAATACGTGTTAACTTGTGAGTGGTCAATAACATTTGGGTGTGAAAACCCAAGTTAACTCATGACCAGTCAACAATTTGTTCAGCACACTCTTATATGAAACAAAGAAAAAAAGTATATGTTTTACTTAAAACAGATGGGGAGCAATATGGGAGGCTGAGGTGGATGAATTGCCTGAGCTCATGAGTTCCAACCAGCCTCAGCCAGAGCAAGACCCTATCTCTAAAAATAGCCGGGCATTGTGGTGGACACCTATAGTCCCAGCTACTAAGGAGGCTGAGGCAAGGGGATCACTTGAGCCTAAGAGTTTGGGGTTGCTGTGAGCTATGATGC
>NW_003852607.1:1915029-1917317 GCF_000181295.1 Otolemur garnettii | reverse complement strand
TGGCCAGTGCCCTAACCACTGAGCTATGGGCGCCGAGCCCTTATCTCTTAATTCTGATGTTACCTTTTCAATGGGGACTTCTGTCTCCTATTTAATATTTCAGCCACCTCTTAACCCCTACTCAGCCCCTGGTATTCCATACTGGTTTAGCTGTGTGTTTCTTGTGGGTCCCTCACCTTTCTCTGTCAAGACACTGGTGACAATAAGTTTCCAAGGTGAGAGCAGAATCAGAATTTGGGAGGGGTCCTGTCCATGGCCCTCTGAGTGTTGCTCAAGCACTTTGTCACGTTACTGTGCAGAGGCTTTTTTCAAATACATCTCCTGTGTTCCCTTGTCATTCACAAAATCATGTTGAGACCCACCTTCCGTAATAGTTTCAGTGACCAAGTGAGTCCAATCTATCCAGCACTGAGCACCAAGACTCTGTGTCCTCCGCTGCTGAGGGCTGAGCTCAGCCTATGATCACAGAGGGGTGAAGGGCTGTGCTCTCCTCAGGATTGGGGCTATGCCCTGGAGAGGAGCTCAATGCAGGCCAGATCTCCTCTGCTGCAACATATATGCAGGTGTTACCGGGAGGGGGTGAGGTCTGATGAAGGTGTCAGAGAATCACTAGTTCATGATCCTGTAAGAGTGTATTGTCCCTGCATTTTCCTGGTGTTATGGATAGGACAGAACTGTCTTCGTACATGGGAAGTCTTTCCTCTCTGTGAGATTATGGTACAGAAAGGGTGTGTTGATTCTCAGCATTGAATACCATATTTTTTGACATTTAGGATTGACATTTAATGATTCATATTTGGTAAGGAAGACTCCCAGATCCAGAGAAAGAAGAAAGAAGAGGAGTTCAGAATGGCTCTTACTCAGGTACAGTGATACTCTCAGTGGATTATTCTGTATCTTTCTCCTTTCTCAGTGCTGGGCGTTGGAGTTGCTGATCTGGTCTAACTCTGAGCCATTCTCAGCATGTCTGCTCCCATGCCTTCCTTCAGTTTTTGTCATCTCCACTTTGATACCATGTCACTGAGACCCCAGGGACATGACCTTGTGAAGAGGCTCCATTGGGCACAGACCTGGGAAAGGTTTTACCCCCAGCCCTAGGTTAGGAAGGTGGTGTCACCCTGTGGTGTCAGTGCTGTAGGGCAGCGGGGACTGTTCAGGGGCCACATCTCGGTGCACTGCTAGCTCTACCTAGAGGAGAATTAGACCAGCTGGACATGAAAGTCCTGGGGTAACTTGGTACAGTCTGGAAAGGGGATGCTACTAAGGGAGATCTTTTCTGCCTGATTTTCTAGTAGATTTCAAATTTGGTGAATCTTTATGTTTTTCATGCCCAATTGTTTATGGCCAGAAAAAGCATGCACAGATAGACAGAGATCAGTGATGGGGAATGTTTTATTCCATCATGTTTTTTAATGTGGAATCAACATAAATGTCTGACAGCAGGAGGTTGGTTCAGTCATTCTCAGTGTTTCTATCCCGCAGAGGCTGTGCTATTCCTGCAGGGATTCTTTTCTTTTTTCCTCTCACAGTCCCGAGCTCTGTTACCCAGACAGGAGTTCAGTGGCCAAATGCCATTCACTGCACCTTCCAATTCCTATGCCCAAGTCATCCTTCATTCCCAGCCTCCCATGTAGCTGAGAGTGCAGGCGCATATCCTTGTGCCTGGCTGATTGCTTTTTCTATGTATATAGAGAGGGGTTTGTGATGTTACCTAGGTTGGAGTTGAAAACTCTGGCCTTAAATAATCCTCCCACCTTGACCTCCCAACATGCTTGGGTTGTAGACATGAAAGACATGCATGGGCACAGAAATTTCTTCAATCTATATTTAATTATGATATTTTATGGGGCAAGTTTCAGGACATATATTTACAGATAATATATGTTCTAATAAGTTGATGTTATTTAGAAAGTCATCTGTGGGCTCAGCGCCCATAGCTGAGTGGTTAAGGCACCACACACATACACCGGGGCTGGCGGGTGCCAACCTGGCCCAGGCCTGCTAAACAACAATGACAGCTACCAAAAAAAAAAAAATAGCCAGGTGTTCTAGCAGGCACCTGTAGTTCCAGCTATGTGGGAGGCTGAGGCAAAAGAATCGCTTGAGTCCAAGAGTTGGAGGTTGCTGTGAGCTGTGATGCCATGACACTCTACTGAGGGCTACATAGTGAGACTCTGTCTCAAAAAAACAAAAAGTCCGTTTTAATTCAATAACTAGGAAAATGACATGAAGGTTATGTTGACCACTTTGATGAGAGTATTTCAAAATGTATATGAAAACAGCTCACT
>NW_003852607.1:1909509-1913011 GCF_000181295.1 Otolemur garnettii | reverse complement strand
CTGAATAATATTTGATATGTTAAACATATATTTATAGAGAATAGATATGTGTGTGTTAATTTCTTATTGTTTTTCTTCTAATGTCTACAAAAATAAGATCCACATTAATTTAGAGGGGTTTTTTTTTTATTTTTAACTATAGTTTTTATTTTATTTTATTTTATTTTATTTATTTATTTTGCAGTTTTTGGCCAGGGCTGGGTTTGAACCTGCCATCTCTGGCATATGGGGCCGGTGCCCTACCCCTTTGAGCCTCAGGCGTCACCCTTGCTTTTATTTTAAAATGTCCCTTTAAAGTACTTGCACACCATGTAGAAGAACAAAGAGGAAAGTAAACCATGTCACCTAAAATCAATTTCAGTCCTAAGCAATACTCATTGTTAACATTTTATAAACATCATTTTAGCCAGGCTCATTTACTCAGAGTTCAACCAGAGAAGCAGAACCCATAGGAGACATATGTTAATAAGGTATCACAGGAACTGGTGTGCACAACTGTGGAAGCCAGCTAGACACATCCAAGATCTACCACAGGCCATCGGGAAAGGCAGGGCAGAACTCTGGGGCACAGGCAGAAACAGCCAAACACAGGCAGAATTTCTTGTTCTTTAGGAAAGACTCAGCTCTGCTCTTAAATGCCTTTCAACTGAATAAGTCCCACCCAGGTTACCTTGGAAAAATCTCCCTTACTTAGAGCCAACTGATTATGAATTTAAGAATATCTGAAGAAATTCCTTCATAGCAATGTTTGATTAACTGAGGAGTTTAGCCCAGTGAAGTTGATATGTCAAAAAGACCATCACAGTCTGCCCATTGCCAGCTGGCCCCTGTACACATCTCTTTAAACAATGTTTAATCTCCAAAAAAATAAAAAGGTAATAACAAAGTCATGCTTCTGCTTAACATGATACAACTATATTTTGTACAACTAAAGCCAAGCCAACCCTTTCTCCCAAACAGATGATGCAAAGTCTTTAGGTGATATTCTTTTTTTTAGACAGAGCCTCAAGCTGTCACCCTCAGTAGAGTGCTGTGGCATCACAGCTCACAGCAACCTCCAACTCCTGGGCTTAAGCGACTCTCTTGCCTCAGCCTCCCAAGTAGCTGGGACTACAGGCATCCACCACAATGCCTGGCTATTTTTTTTTTTTTTTTTTTGGTTGCAGCCGTCATTGTTTGGCGGGCCCAGGCTGGATTCAAACCCGCCAGCTCAGGTGTATGTGGCTGGTGCCTTAGCCACTTGAGCCACAGGCTCCAAGCCTAGGTGATATTCTTTCTTCTCCTTTGATAGACTGTAACTTAAATGCTGTGATATGAAGTTAAGTGTTACTGATACATCTTAAGTGAGATGACAAGGGGATAAGAGTGGAAAGAAAACAAAAATATTTGTTTGGTATATATACCAATATATTCATAATAAAATAAGGAAGAAATACTCATAACAACTACAGTCCTCATTTCTGAAACTGGTTACCTGGTTGTAGTATTAATAATTATGACTACATTCTTCCACTGACCATTCCATATTCCCCTTACCCTGCTCAAGCACCTCAGCTGGCCATGTTTTATTTACCTGGTGGGGTGACTATTCCTAAAGGATCTGGTACACTGTTAGTTCTACATGAATTGAGTTGTAGTTTTCCATCAACTTTATTCCTAAAAGACATTCTAAGGAATCTCCTGTATTCCAGACATACTCTTTCTTACCTCCACTGTGGGTAGAAGCCCAGTTTTCCCTTGGTAATCAGGATCAATCATCCTAGCCAGCACGGTAACTCTTTCTTTGCCTGCTGATTCACAGGCATAAAGGACCCCAAAGTAAAGAGGTAGCACTCTTACCTTCCAGGTCAATGGATCATTGTATCTCTTGGTAGAAGTATTCTTACCTTTGGAACTGAAATCTCTAGGCAAGTAAAGCCTAAGGACATGGGGACAAAAAGCAAAAATGTTGCTAATGGATCACTACTTTTTTCTGCCCTTTGACTCCTGGACTCATGAATTCTGGTTATGGGAGAAACAGCACTCTAGACTTTGATTGAATCGGTTGAATCAATTAGACATTGATTCAGACCATACACAACCTGGAGGACATTGCCCCAACCCTCTAAGCTGCTACCAATAGCTAGTGCTGTAACTGACTCTTCAAGAGGCCATTCCACCATCCTATCAAGCCTCCAGCTCCAGGATTATAGAAAGCATCACAGTGAAATGATGGCACTTAATTGCCAAAGGCAAAGTAGACACTGTTACTATAATGAACAATGAAATGTAAGCAGTAATCAGAATAGTTTGACTCACAGAGACCTAAGCTTTTGGCTAGTTAATCCTGGTGTTCCATGTGGCAAGTTGGTAGTTTGCGAGAGGGAGACTGGGGAATAATTGTTAATAGATATAGGGCGTGAGGGAAGGTTGATGAAAATGTTCTGGGATTAGTGGTTATGGTTGTAAAACCTTTATAACATATATGCTATATATTTTTAAACTATTATATATAAAGTTTATATGATATGGTAAAAACTACTGAATTGTATACCTTTTTTTTTTCATCTGGATATACCTGATATTAGAATTGGAAAAAATATATTATTATAAAGGGAAATTACAAACATATTTCCCTTATAAATGAGGATGCACTATCCTAAACAACACACTGACAAGTTGAATTAAAATAATTTAGAGGTTTTTATAACTTATGGAAAAGCATAATACATGCCAAATACATAATGAACTCAAAAGTATATTAATGTGAATCTTTCAGAACACTAGCTTCAATTGAATTAGTTTTCACAACACTTTTCTCATTTTGTGTGAAGAGAGGATTTCTCTCCATGTCTCATTAGTGAAATATATTTTCTATTTTAGGGATGCTTGACATTTAGGGATGTGGCCATAGAATTCTCTCAGGAGGAGTGGCAGTGCCTGGACCCTGCTCAGAGGGCTTTGTACACGGACGTGATGTTGGAGAACTACAGGAACCTGGTCTCCCTGGGTGAGGATAACGTGGCTGTCACAGTTGGGCTCTGCCCTGTGTGTCTTTGCATTTTCTCTTCTGCGCCTTGTGGGAGCCCCCACATAGCTTGACTGAGACGGAAGCCTTATTGACTCAGAGTGAAAAGCTCCATATACTTTCTGGACTTTAAGTGTCCCCTTTCTTCATCTGTTGTTCCCTCTTCAAGACACAGCAGTTTGTGGTACCAACAGCTTAGATATCCACAAAACCCTATGGCAAACTTTTAAAAGTCTAGTTTCCTGTTTTCTTATCTGATTCTTTTGAATCAATAGTTCTTAACAGAAGGCCAGGTGCAGTGGCTCACACCTATAATCCTAGGTGGCTGAGGCTAGGCCTCCCACTCTGAGAGGCCTAGGCAGGTGGATTGCTTGAGCTCAGGAGTTCAAGACCAACCTGAGCAAAAACAAGACCCTGTCTGTACTAAAAATAGAAAAACTGAGGCAAGAGGATAGCTTGAGCCCAAGAGTTTGAGGTTGCTGTGAGCTATGACAC